>NC_142873.1:44617500-44921000 GCF_051225735.1 Oryctolagus cuniculus
TCAGTCTGTTACTCCCTATCTGTCCCTGGACAAGTTACTTAACTTCTCTGTATTTCAATTCTCTATCTGCAAAGTCTGGAAAGCAAACGTATCCTCACCAGACTCCTAGGAGAATTAAATTAGCTAACATACGTAACATGTTCATAGCAACGCTGATACTTGGTATATGCTATCCCCTAAAAGGGCTGGGCCTTGCTGAAGCCAGGAGCCAGAAACTCCATCCAGGTTTCCCATGTGGATGTCAGAGGCCTAAGCACTTGAGCCACCCTCTGCTGCCTTCCCAGGTGCATTGGCGAGGAGTTGCATCAGAAATGGAGTAGTCGGGACTCGAACCAGTGCTGCAACATATTCTTTATAGACAGAGAAGTCCATTCAAATATGGGTTCATTGTAACTCATTATATCACCCGTGAAGATGAACAGGGGTCACTGGGTGTTCCCCAAGGCCACCTCTGGAAGCCCGGTGCGTGGAATAGTGTTAGGGGTTAGAAAACTGTTTGGCAGCGGATGGAGCCGCCCAGTCAATCTCCTGTCAGCGACGGGGCTTCTGCTGGCCGGTCCACCTTTCCTGCAAGGCAGGCCAAACTTGGATTTCACAGAGACGCGAGTTTGTTCACGTGTGCTCCAGCAGAGGCCGCGGGACTCGGGACTTGCGGCAAGCCCTCGCCCCGGGGGAGCACGCGCTCCGCAGTGGGCTTCAGGGCTCAGCCGTGGAGGTCCCGCTACTGATGCGCAGACTCCCGGGTAAGTAGACTCCCGAACCTCAGACCCAGTTCTGCCACTGGCCAGCTGGGGGACCTTGGGCAACTTCTAAAATCTCTCTAAACCTCCCTTTCCTCACTTGTAACGCGGAAGCAGTTAGCGTTGCGCCTGTAGAGGGTTCTTGTGAGGACTCATTGAGAAATCGACCTCCAAGGACCCAGGCCAGTCCTGAACATCCCCCAGTGAATGCCCGGCTAACGTCAGCCTGATAACAATCTGTGCGTCGGCTTTACGGCAACCTCACCACCTGCGGCAGTCAGAGGAAGAGGCAGAGATTACCAAACAACCTGTTTTTTTTTCTGCTGATATTTCCCTCCAAGGGGAAAACAAATCCTGTTTGTATTCACGATTTTCACAAGTTTTTTCCCCAAATACATGACACACTTCCCTGTCCCCACAATGCACACCAGTTTGAAGCGACACGTCCCAGAGGGGGAAAGCTTGCAAGAGGATGCGAGGAAGGCTAACCTCATCCTCTGCTGGTAGGAATCTCAAAGGGTGTAGCTACTTTGGAGAACAGCCTGGAAGTTCCTCAAATGAGTGAACGCAGGGTGACCCAGCAGTTCCATTCCTGGGTGTTTACTCAAAGAAGCTAAAACATTTCCTCCACGCAGTAACTTGTACACAGCTATTTACAGCAGCAATGCTCACAGCAGCTACAGTGTAGAAATGACACAATCTTCCATCAGCAGGAATGGATACACAAAAGACAGTATATCCACATGATGGAACAGTATTCAGCCATAAAAAGGCGCGAGGTACTAATCCATGGTGTATACTACAGTTGAGCTTTGAAAATGTTAGGCTAAGTGAAAGAAGCCTGGCACAAAAGTCTACAGATTCTAAGACTTCATTCACATGAAACTCCAGAGACAGAAGGTAGAGGGCTGGCGCTGTGGCATAATGGGTAAAGCTGCCACCTGCAGTGCCAGCATCCCATGTGGGCACCAGTTTGAGTCCCGGCTGCTCCACTTCCGATCCAGCTCTCTGCTATGGCCTGGGAAGGCAGTGGAAGATGGCCCAAGTTCTTGGGCCCCTGCACCCACATGGGAGACCTGGAAGAGGCTCCTGGCTCCTGGCTTCAGATCAACGCAGCTCCAGCTGTTGCAGCCATTTTGAGAGTGAACCAGCAGATGGAAGAACCCGCCCCGCTCCCCGCCACCCCCCACCCCGCCGCCTCTCTCTCTCTCTTTCTTGGCCTCTGCCTTTCAAATAAATAAATAAATATTAAAAAAAAAAAAAAAGAAGGTGGATTAGTGGTTGCCTACAGCGAAGGAGGAGGGACTAAGTGAGTGACAGCTAATGGTGATGGAGTTTCTTTTCAAAGGAAGGAGGACGTTATAAAATTGGTGAACCAGCAGCTGAGATCTCTTTCTCTCTCTTTCTCTGTTTCTCCCCCTCTCTTTGTAATTCTGCCTTTTAAATAAATAAATAGATCCTTAAAAATGAAATTGACTGGTGATAATTACACACTGGGATCTGTGAACATGCTAAAAGCCATGTGATCACACATTTAAAAGGATGAGTTAGGGGCCTCCAGAGAGTCAGGAAGGAGAAAGCTGAAAAGATGCTGCAGCTGCACTCTCATGCCCAACCACCATAGTCTCCGCTGACGCCTGGTTCGAGTCCCGGCTGCTCCACCTCTGATCCAGCTTCCTGCTGATGCACCTGGGAAAGCAGCAGAAGATGGCCTAAGTACCTGCACCCCTGTGGAAGACCCAGATGAAGCTCCTGGCTTCAGCCTGGCCCATCCCCAGCCATTTCAGCCATCTGGGGAGCAGATGGAAGATCTCTCTCTCTTTCTCTCTCTCAACTCTGACTTGCAAATAAATAAATAAATAAATAAATAAATAAATAAATATTTTAAAAGGGAGGGTAGTGAATTACATTCCAGTGAGGCTATTTAAAAGAATAAATACCACATAAATAAAAATGTAAAAACACTTTTGACTCAAGAGACTTGAGTTCAAATCTTTGTATTAGCTAACCTTTCTCAACACTAGGACACAAATTCTAGGCTGCACATGAGGATTAAATGAGACAATAGACTTGGCTTTCTTAGCCCAGTGCCAGGGACACAGTATTAACTTAGCGTGTATCAGTAGGAAAGATATTACATTTCTAATAAATATTTATTGGATGCTGGCACCACACAAACTCAGGGATAAAGAAGTGGAAGGTGTGTCCTCTCCTCCGAGGCCCAAACCTCCCAGGCTCTGCCCCTCCTGCCTTCTCCAGGCCCTGGGCCCTGAGCCATGCCCCTTCTCCTGAGCCTTCCCGTCAGCTTGACTGACCTCCTCTCCTATGCTGAGAAAAGGACAATTCCCCTGCACTGCTGTCCCTCTCTGGTCACTTCCCCAAACTTCACATGACACTAAGTGAAAGAGCAGAACTTACTGGCCCTGCTTCCTCACCCCTACTCCCTTCTCACTCCACCCGCCTCTCCCCCCTGCAGCTGCCTTTTTGTCTTTTTTTTTCCTTTCTTTTTTTAGATTTACAGAGAGAGAAGAGACAGGGAGAAATCTTCCATCAGCTGTGCCTTGTGCCAGGCCGAAGCCAGGAGCTTCTTCCGGAGTCTCCCACATGAGTGGCCAGGGCCCAAGGACTTGGGCCACCTTCCACTTTTTTCCCAGGAGCATTAGCAGGGAGCTGGATCCTAAGTGGAGCAGCTGGGACTCGAACTGGCAGCCATATGGGATGCTGATGTCACAGGCAGGAGCTTAACCAGCTATGGCACAATGCCGGCCCCTGCACCTGCCCTTTCTAAAGGCCCCTTTCCTTCTCCAGCCCTGTGCCAAGAGACTTCTCAGCAACACTGGCCTGGGCACATAACAACAGTGGTCATGACTAAGGCCGTCCTCACGGTGCAGGCATTTGACTGAGACAATCAATTCCCAGAAACACACAGAGGAAATAGATCATCTCAGATGTTTCAAGAGCTATGAAGAAATAACTGCCGGTACACTCAATTCAATAGACACCTTTTTTTAAATAATTAAAATATGTATTTTAACCCTCGTTTTTAATGTTTCTAGGGCTTCTCAATCACATCTTTCTTTTTTCTTCTTTTTTTAAAGATTTATTTATTTATTTGAAAGTCAGAGTTACACAGAGAGAGGAGAGGCAGAGAAAGAGGTCTTCCATCCGATGGTTCACTCCCCAGTTGGCCACAACAGCCAGGGCTGTGCCGATCCGAAGCCAGGAGCCAGGAGCTTCTTCTGGGTCTCCCATGCGGGTGCAGGGGCCCAAGGACTTGGGCCATCTTCCACTGCTCTCCCAGGCCACAGCAGAGAGCTGGATCGGAAGAGGAGCAGCTGGGACTCGAACCGCCGCCCATATAGAAAGCCAGTGCTTCAGGCCAGGGCGTTAACATGCTGTGCCACAGCACTGGCCCTCTTTTCTCTTTTTTTAAGCTCAGGGTGGGGCCAGGCTAAAGCCAGGAGTCCGGAACTCCATGTGGATATGCCCATGATAGGCGGGGGCCCAAGGACTTGGGCTGTCTTCTGCAGGTGCATCAGCAGGGAGCTGAGTCAGAATAGGCACTCCCACAAAGGACGCCGGCGTCGTAAGCCGCAGCTTAACCCGTTACAAGACGACACCAGCCCTTCCTTCCTCCTTAATACACTCTTGGATTCCTCAACACGACACTCTCCTCCTAGTCTCTTTCGCTTAGAGACTGAGGGGCCTCCCCAGTCTCTTTCCCAGCCTCTTCCTCATCAACCTGCTATTTCAATGTTGGCGATGCTCGCTGGGCCACTTTCTGCTTCCTGCCCCACCCACTTCCACTGACACTCAACTGTTTATCTGCAGTCTAAAATTTTCTTAAGATTTATTTATTTATTTATTTGAGAGGTAGAGTTATAGAGAGAAGGAGAAGAGAAGGAGAGGAGAGGAGAGGAGAGGAGAGGAGAGGAGAGGAGAGGAGAGGAGAGGAGAGGAGAGGAGAGGAGAGGAGAGGAGAGGAGAGGAGAGGAGAGGAGAGGAGAGGAGAGGAGAGGAGAGGAGAGGAGAGGAGAGAGGTCTTCCACCTGCTGGTTCCCTCTGCAAATGGCCGCAATGGCCAGAGCTGGGCCAATCGAAGCCAGGAGCCATTCAGGGAGCTTCTTCTGGGTCTCCCACGTGAGTGCAGGGGCCCAAGGAGTTGGTCCATCTTCTACTGCTTTCCCAGGCCATGGCAGAGAGCTGGATCAGAAGTGGAAGAGCCAGGACTCCAACCAACACCCATATGGGATGCCAGTACCACAGGCGGAGACTTAACCTACCACATCACAGCGTCAGCCCCAAGTCTAAATATTTTTTCTGTACTCTAGAGCAGCACCTACAGAAAACTAAAAAACATTGCTGAAAGAAATTTTAAAGACCTAAACAAATGGAGAGACATCCCATGTTAATGGTTTGGAAGAATTGATATTGCTGGTGCTGGTGCTGTGGCACAGAAGGTTAAGCCTCCACCTGCAGTGCTAGCATCCCATATGCGCACCGGTTCAAGTCCCAGCTCTTCCACTCCCAGTCTAGCTCCCTGCTAATGTGTCTGGGAAAGCAGCAGAAGATGGCTCAAGTACGTGGGCCCCTGCAACCACGTGGGAGACCTGGAAGAAGTTTCTGGCTCCTGGCTTTTACCTGACCCAACCCTGGACCAGTTCTGGTTGTTGTGGGCATTTGGGGAGTGACCCAGAGGATGGGAGGTTGATCTCTCTCCCTCTGTATCTCTGCTTTTCAAACAAATAAATAAATCTTTTTTTAAAAGAAGAATTAATATTGCTAAGGTGACAATACTACCCTAAGTCTACAGACTCATGGTAATCCCTATCAAAATTCCAACAGCAGGGCCAGCACTGTGGTGTAGCGGGTACAGCTACTGCCTACAGTGCCAGAATCCCATATAGCCACCAGTTCAAGTCCCAGCTGCTCCACTTCTGATCCAGCAGTAGATGGCCCAAGTCCTTGGGTCCCTTACACCCACGTGGAAGACCCAGAAGAACCTCCTGGCTTCAGATCAAATTACCCCCAGTCATTGCAGCCATCTGGGGAGTGAAACAGCAGATGGAAGATCTCTCTGTCTCTCTCTGTCTCTGCCTCTCTGTAACTTTGCCTTTCAAATAAATAAATAAATATTTTTTAAAAAAAGAGTTGACTGGGCAATTAATGTCATTATTGCAGCAATGTGCTAGTTATCACAAGAGAGAACTGATAAAAGAGTTCGACCCGAACTATCGCACTCGTGTTCAGGCGCCCTTCCTTCGCGTGACAACACAGCCCAAAGGCCCTTGCCGAATGCTGACGCCCTGCTGTTGGACCTGCGAGCCTCCAGTAGCAGGAGCCACTGCTGCGCGTGGGAATCCTGTCGTAGCAGCAGCAAACAGGCTCAGACACGAGCCCTATTCACAAGCGCCAGAAGCTGGAAAACACCCAAAATTTCCTCAGGAGGTGACTGATAGCGGAAACGTGGCCCATCCACACGAGGCGTGACTCAGCCCTGGGAAGACAGGAATCCTGACGCACGCTACCGCATGGGTGAGCCTGGCAGGACGGACACAAAAGGAGCTCCACTTCTGTGACGTGGGCGCAGAATACAGCCTGGGAGTTACCAGGATCTCGGAGGAAGTGCGGATGGAGTCACCGCGGGGTGAGGGCGGCGTTTCTGGGGTGCAGAAGTTCAGGAAGCAGTGCTGCAGATGGACTTACTGCCAAACCCCTCAGGGCGACAGAGGCGGCATTGTGGGCCATTCGTTTGGTGATGTGTGTGTGTGTGTGTGTGTGTGTGTGTGTTTGGCAGTTTTAAGCTATTAATTTTTTTTAACATTTATTTATTCATTTGAAAAGTGAAGAGAGGGAGAAACAGAGAGAGACCTTCCATTTACTGGTTCGCTCTTCAAATGTCTGCAACAACCAGGGCTGGAACAGACCAGAGCCGAGAGCGTTAGCAGGAAGCAGGTGCATTAGCAGGAAGCTGAATTGGCACTCCAATGAGGGATGCCCGCATCCCAAGAGGGGGTTTAACTCACCGTACTACAGGGCCCCCCGCCACCTTAGGAACTTTTGGATCAGTACTCTCAGGGGCCAGCTCTGCGGTGTAGCCAGCCTGTACCAGATCAGAGCGCTCATTCGAGTCTCGGCTGTTCTGCCCCTGTGCGGTAGTTTGAATGTGATTTGGTTCCTGACCTCATGCAATATAGACCCCCAAGTCTTATGTTAGTGGTACAAAGAGGGTGGAAACTTGATCCAGCGATTGTATTTGGAAGTAAGGCCTTTGGGAAGTGACCGACAGGAACGATTGGTTCATTAGAGTGAAGCCCCGATGACTGAATCCTGGTGGGCTTATTTTACTTTTTATTCTATTTATCTGAAAGGCAGAAAGATGGAGTGAGATCTTCCATCCATTGCTTCGTCCCCCAAATGCCTGCAACAGCCAGGGCTGGATCAGGCTATCGCCAGGGACCAAGAACTCAATCTGGAAGCCAACTATGCGAGCCGATACTTCCTGCCTTTTAGGGTGAGCACTGGCAGGAAGCTGGGGTCGCAGTGAAGCCAGGACTCAAACCCAGGCACTCTGATATGGGATGCAGGTGTCCCAGGCAGAATCTTAGCTCTGAGCCAGATGGGTTTACAAGGAGAAAGACAGAGACAGACACATCTCTCACCGCATGATGTCTGCCACTGTGGGACTCCGTCAGCAACACAGCCACCACCAGAGGTTAGCCAGGGGCATCCACCCAATCTCGCAGTGTGAACTCCCACTCTGTGAGCCCAATGAACCCCTCTTGTCTTTACAAAAGTAGGCTCTTTCAGGTATTTCATTACATTGATGAAAAGCTACCGGATAGGGGCCGGCGCTGTGGCTTGGTCAGCTAAGCCTCCACCTGCATCCCATGGGCGCTGGTTCGAGTCCCGGGTACTCCACTTCCGATCCAGCTCTCTACTATAGGCTGGGAAAGCAGCAGAGATGGCCCAAGTACTTGGGCCCCTGCACCCATGTGGGAGACCTGGAAGAAGCTCCAGGCTCCTAACTTCAGCCTGGCCCAGCCCTGGCTGTTGCGGCCATTTAGGGAGTGAACCAGTGGATGGAAGATCTCTCCCTCTCTCTCTCTCTCTCTCTCTGTCTCTCCCTCTCTTTGTAACTCTGCCTCTCAAATAAATAAATAACTCTTAAAAAAAAAAAAGGAAAAAGAAAAGCTCCCAGGTGGAGGGGGGAAGCTCCCAGACGGGGTGGGGTCGTGCCTCGTCACAGGGTTGAGCATTGAAGTTCCTATTTCGTGCGACGGCAGCAGGTTCAGAGGGGAGTCGGCTCGGAGCTGGGCCATGTAGGTACATTTCTACAGGTAGAGATGGCGGCCTTGGGAGGGAGAAGACCCCAGTGATAGGAGTCGCATGAACAAAGACACGAAGACGGGAGAATTTGGCCTGCATTCAGAAACGGAGGCATTGCATTAGCATAGCCCTGTATAGTGTGATGTGTGCACACACGCTGTGGAGGCACCACAGAGGAAGCCACAGGAAGTGGCTGAGGCCCCACACAGCCAGGCCTCCGTTGCTATCTCCCTGCCCAAGCCCTGCCCCAAGAGCTAAGGACAAGCCATGGAAGACACTTCTTGCTCCTGGCCCAGAGCCCTCTACTGCCCCTCTCCCATGAGCCCACTCCAAACACACTGCCGTTCAGCCAAGGAAGGTCTGAGACTGCCAGAGACCAGCCAGGAGCCAAGGAAACCACCAGGGTTTGGGTGGTAACTGACGCCTCCGACTTGACAGCACCAAATCTCAGGACTGTGGCTCATCAGATTAAGCCGCCACCTGCGATGCCGGAATCCCATGTGAGAACTAGTGCTGGTCCCAGCTGCTCCACTTCCCAGCTAGCTGCCTAATGTGCTTGGGTAAAGTCCTTGGGCCCCTGCACCCACGTGGGAGACCTGGACGAAGCTCCTGGCTCCTGCCTTCAGCCTGGCACAGCTCTGATCCACTGTGGCCATCTGGGGAGTGAACCAGCAGATGAAAGATCTCTGTCTGTATCTCTCACTCTGTCTTTCAAATAAATCTCTCTCTTTTTTTAAGATTTATTTCATTATTTGAAAGGCAGAGTTACAGAGAGGCAGAGACAGAGAGAAAGAGAGGTCTTCCATCCCCTGGTTCACTCCCCAGATGGCCGCAGTGGCCAGGGCCGGGCCAGGCTGAAGCCAGGAGCCAGGAGCTTCTTCCAGGTCTCCCATGTGGGTGCAAGGACTTGGGCCATCTTCCACTGCTTTCCCAGGCCATAGCAGAGAGCTGGATTGGAAGTGGAACAACAGGGGCTTGAATTGGTGCCCATATGGGATGGTGGCACTGCAGGCAGCAGCTTTACCCACTATGCCACAGCACCGGCCCCTCAAATAAATCTTACAAATAAAGAGAAGAAACCAAATCCTAAACTGTCAACAGGGAAAGCTGTGAAGCAGCCCCACTTACCGCCCACAAATCCTCCAAAGCCTCAAGAGCGGGCAGCTCCAGGGCCTTCTGGAACTGAGCGTGTCTGCGTGCGGCTGGGAGGAGACAGACACAGAGGCAGCCAGGGAAGGGGCAGGCCGAGCTCCGGCTCCCCCCGCCTCGCCCTCCCCCACAGCGTCTGCAGGCTGGTCCTCTGCCTGGTCCTGGCACAGCAGAGGGCCTCTCAGCCGGGGGACACCTGGCACAGGGAGAGCACACACAGTTGCTAAAGGAGGATGGAAGATATCTGTGCCCCCCAGCTCTCGGCTCCTGGCAGGGATCACAGCGCCGGGAGCCAGACCTGGGGAGTCTCCCCTAGGAAATCTGACCAGCCCAAGAGGAGAGGCCTAAAGATCCACCAGCGACACCCCCCTATACACAAACACATTCACTCACACACATACACTCACATGCATTCATACTCTTACACACTCATACACTCTCACACATACACACATTCATACTCACATATACTCACACACTATTACATTCACACATACACACTCTTACACACATATACATTCACTTACACTCATGCGCACACACACATGCACACCTACTCTTATACTCACACATACACACATACACTAACATACTCACACATACACACACTTACACACATGCACACACATTCGCTCTTACACTCATGCACACACATACATGCACACATACTCTTACACATTCACACACACATACACTCACTCACACATACACACATTCACTCTTATGCACATTTACACACACTCACATACACACACTCATACACACAGTCATGCGCACACACACAAATACACATTCACACACACTCATATGCACACACTCACTCACACTCTTACACACTTGCAGTCTTCGTCTTAGTCTCCATGTTCCACAACCCCTGGCGGCCTGTCTTCCCGGCTGCCGCCCTGGGAGGAGCCCGGGTGTGCACCGCAGGAGCAAGATCCCCCACCTCTGACTGCCCGCTCGCCTGGCCAAGGCGGGGCCCAGGAAGAAAACAGGAGCGGGGAAGGGGCGCGAGCTCAGGGTTTGTTCCTCTGCTGCGCCGCAGTGGGTGGGTCGTGGAAGGCTGCCTGCGCCTCTCAGCCCCAGCTCACAGCCCCCCTGGACTCTGCTTTGTAAGAAAACCTTCCTGAAATGAGCCTCCTGGGAATGAACCACGTGTTCATTGTTGGGACCTGGCTGATTCAGTGCCCCCTCGCAAGTGGCCGGGAAACCCTCACACGGAAGATACAGGCAAACAAGCGAAAGCCGAATGAAAAGCAATTTGCAAAAATGGGTTCTGTGCAGGAAGGACATTGGGGGCCGGCGTTGGGGTGCAGCATGTTATGCCACTCACTGCCTGTGAGGCCGGCATCCCATATCAGGGAGCTGGTGGTGTCGCGGCTGCTCCGTTTCCAACCCAGCTCCCTGCTAATGCACTTGGGAAGACAGAGGAAGACAACCCAAGAGCTTGGGGCCCTGCCACCCTCGCGGGAGACCCAGAGGGAGTTCCAGGCTCCTGGTCACTTGGAGAGTGAACCAGTACATGGAAGATCTCTATTTCTCTCTCTCTCTCTCTCTCTCTCTTTTAAGATTTTATTTATTTATTTGAGAGGTAGAGTTACAGACAGTGAGAGGTAGAGACAGAGAGAAAGGACTTCCTTCTGTTGGTTCACTCCACAGATGGCCGCCACGGCCGGCGCTGCGCTGATCCGAAGCCAGGAGCCAGGAGCTTCTTCCAGGTCTCCCACATGGGTGCAAGGACTTGGGCCATCTTCTACTGCTTTCCCAGGCCACAGAAGAGAGCTGGATTGGAAGAGAAGCAGCCGGGACTAGAACCGGAGCCCATATGGGATGCTGGCGCCACAGGCGGAGGATTAACCTACTGCACCACAGCACCGACGCCCCCTCTATCTCTTTCAAGATTACTTTTATTTATTTGAAAGGCATAGCTACAAAGAGAGACAGACAGACAGACTTTCCATCTGCTGGCTCGCTCTCCAAATGCTTGCAACAGCCAAGGCTGAGCGAGGCTGAAACCAGGGGTCGGAACAACGTCCAGGTCTGCACATGGGTGCAGGGGCCCAAGTATGTGGGCCATCTTCCACTGCCTTCCCAGGCACAACAGCAGGAAGCTGGATCAGAAGTGGAGCAGCAGGGACACAAAGTGGTGCTCCTATGGGATGCCAGCATCACAGGCTTAACCCACTGTACCACAATGCCAGCCCTAGAAGTCTTTTTTTTTTCCAGAAAGATATTAAAATATATTACTTTTGGGGTCGGTGCTGTGGTGCAGCGGTTTAATGCTCTGGCCTGAAGCGCCAGCATCCCATATGGGCGCTGGTTTGAGTCCCGGCTGCCCCTCTTCTGCTCCAGCTCTCTGCTATGGCCTGGGAAAGCAGTAGAGGATGGCCCAAGTGCTTGGGCCCCTGCACCTACGTGGGAGACCCAGAAGAAGCTCCTGGCTCCTGGCTTCAGATTGGCGCAGCTCCGGCCTTTGCAGCCATCTGTGGAGTGAACCAGTGGATGGAAGACCTCTCTTTCTGTCTCTACCTCCCTCTGTAGCTCTATCTTTTAAATAAATAAAATGAATCTTAAAAAAAAAAAAAAAAAGATAAGGAAATCAGAGAAACAGTCCAAGAAGTACACTGAAGAATGAGCGAGAAAAGAGAAAAGTGGAGGGGAAGAAATTAGTAAGATAATTCAAGGGGTTTTCTCAGAACTAAAGCACGTGAGTCTCTGGGCTGGAAGGCCCACAGCCTGCCTGGAACGAGGGATGAACCTAGACTCACAC
This sequence comes from Oryctolagus cuniculus, assembly GCF_051225735.1. Taxonomy (NCBI): domain Eukaryota; kingdom Metazoa; phylum Chordata; class Mammalia; order Lagomorpha; family Leporidae; genus Oryctolagus; species Oryctolagus cuniculus. The sequence goes on from NC_142873.1 coordinate 44,629,489, forward strand.
CAAGGAAACACTGAAGACAACGGTGTCAGGAGAAGAGTTGCAGATGGTGCCTCCTCACACGGGGCACCAGCCTGTTAGGAAAAGAGGTGCAGAATGGAAAGCAGGCCGTGTACAAATTTACAGCCAGACCGAATTTATTCAGAGAAAATAAATCCGTAGAGCTGGGGGACCGACTGCCCACGTGCCCATGATGGAACATAGGAGGGCTGGGGCGGGGGGTGGGGTAGGGGGCAGCAGGCAGAGGGGGATTCCTGGAACTGGTCTTTCCTGTGGCTGTAGGGGTGAGTACGAAAGCAATGGGGGTGAGAGACTCAACTGAGATCCCAGGGCCAGGAGTACCTTCAGTGTTTATCTATGTGGGCAGTGAGGGAGAATGGCTCAGGCTTATGTCCTTGTTCCATCCTGGATTCACACCAAGGTGACCCTGAAGGAAGTTTGCAGACTTCCAGGGAGCGGGAAAACAATCACCACTAGGGACCAGAGCGCCGGTTCTGAATGTGTCCCTCCTCGGCTCCACATTCACCCTCACAGCTCGGTGACAGTGGGGGTGACAGCTCCGGGCATCTCTCTGCAGCTTTGTGGGCAGAAGGCCCTGGAGAGGCTGGGGGAGGCAGGGAGGGCTTTTCCTGCTGCCCCACCCCCTGCATACTAAAGGCCACCCTGGGGTGTTCCAGTCCAGACACCCCCCTCCCCCGCCCTGCTGTGCTGTGGCCCTCCTGCCACTCCCTAGCCTAGACCCCCCCACACACCTGGCCACTGCCACGACTCACCTGGGCCCACACACCAGTGGCCCTCTCAGCCCAATACTGCCCTCCAGTTTCATTTCTTGATGCTTTCTGGATCATGCCTTAGGGGAAGCCTCAGCTTTCAAATGTATTCTTCCATGTGTGTTACCCCCAGCCCTCAAGTACCCCCAGAATCCTCTTCTGTTGTAGTGAAATCCCCGTGTAAATCGCTGTGTGTTTCTGTGTGCTGCTCAACACAACCAGGGATCAGCATGGCTCAGCCTCACCAGCAGTGCTGGGAGAGGCCGGCGTTGTGGTGCCCAGGGTTAAGCCACCACCTGCAGCGCTCTTCAAGTCCTGACGGCTCCCTGCTAAGGTGCCAGGGAAGGCAGCGGAAGATGGACCAAGTGTTCCGGCCCCTGCCAGCCACTTGGGAGACCCGGGTGAAACTCCTGGCTCTTGTCTTCAGATTGGCCCAGCTCCACCATTTGTGGCCATTTGTGGGGTGAACCAGTGGATGGAAGACCTCTGTGTCTCCCTCTCTGTCACTCTGCCTTTTACATAAATAAGTGAATCCTGAAAACAAAACAAAACAAAACAAAACAAAACCAATGCGCTGGGGAAGGATTTCCAACCTAGAATTCCACACTGAGTGAAATGTGAACCAAACGTGGAGGCAGAACAAGGCCAAACAGGAGTTCGGAGTGCCTTACAGACCGAAGTGATATACAGAGCAGGCCCCAGGCCACGTAGGAGGGGAGCCAGCAGCAAGGACTGTCAGGCCCACCCTGACTGCCAGGCAAGGACAGATGACGGGCTTGGCCAGGAAGAGCAGGCCCGCGCCACCCTGGGTACAGAGGTGCCCGTGTGTCTGCAGCCACAGTGAAGCCGCGACAGCACAGCCAGCCACGTCCTCACTGGGTTCCGAGTCAATCTCTCCCTCCAGTCCCACCGAGCTGGGACTTTACAGGTGCCCTCTTTTCCCTGCCCCCCCTCCCCCCAGGCCCTCACCCACCCTCAAGGTTCCCAATCAAGATGTACACTTCCGCCTCCAGGCACCACACCCATCCTCTTCCTGGAGCCCCACCCCTACCCCCAAGGTAATGAACCTGAGGGGAGGGGAGGGGAGGGGAGGGGAGGGGAGGGGAGGGGAGGGAAGGGCTCTAGATTAGTTGAGTCTCTTAAGGAGCCAGAACACTGCAAGTTGGCCCTCTGGTTGCCCCTGCACTCTGAGGAAGGGTGGCAGGGGAAGAGTGACCTCAGAAGTGGCCGCGCTGAGGTGGGCTGGGCCTCCTCCCTCCACCTGAAAGCCCTCGGGGCCAGCGTCTGCCCAGGAGGAGGCTGGGGAGAGGGCTCTCCGGAAATCACCTTTGCCTTTCTCTCCCACCTGGGCTCCTGGCACTGTCCCCTCACCGTTCCGGCTCCAAATTGCCCTGAATAAAACAATCTCTCTCTCTCTCTCTCTCTCTCTCTCTCTCTCTCTCTCACACACACACACACACACACACACACACACATTTGATCCACTGGGGCTTCTCTCTCTTGGGATCAGGTGCTTTTTGCTGTCTCCGGGTTGCACCCAGACTGGTAATGTTGACCGCCCTAAGCTGAGAGATCCCTTCACTCCCCACAGCTTCCACACCGTAAGTAACCACACTGCTGGTTGGTGCTAAGGGGATGGCCCAGGGTCAGTCACATTGCAGGCAGAACCTTACATGTCCTTTTAGAGATGCCGCCTCTTCGATACTAACCTGTTCAGGCCAGCTGAGTAACGGGAGTCAGTGGGGTGTCTTCCCTAAGCCGGTTCCCACCTCCCTTAGGATGCCTCTTCCAGTACCCCATGTGAAGAGAGACAGGTCTGGGCCTCACATATACCTGGCCAGGCCTTAATGCCTGGCCCCTCCTGGCCGTCTCTATTTGCCCCTCAAGGGGAAAACTCCCTGCTGCTTTGGACGGCACCTTCTCTAGGTCCTCTAGTAAGGCTCTGTCCTTTGTTTCAGACCCTGTGTATTTAATCTGCTTCTTCGATCTGTTTCCTCCAGACTTGAAGCCATAAAATTCCAGCTGGCCATCCGCACAAAACCTCGAATGGAGACCATTTCTTTGCCTCCCTCCCCCAAAGAGGTCTCCTCCTGCTGGAACCCTGTCTTGACCACAGTGTCCCTACTTCATCCCACGCAGCTTCAAGAAGCCAGAGCAGTCCTCGCCCCAAGCCCTGACAGCAGCCAGGGGTTGGAAACGAGGGAGCCTGGGGCTAGAAGCAGGCCAGACTAGCTCCATCCCCACCAGCACGTAAGCACCAAACATGACGGAGTGTCCAGGCGCACACCTATTCCCAGTCACGGAGGGGAGGGGGTTGCTGGAGCGAGTCTCCGGAGTTCTTCTCCTCGGCTTAGTATAGAAATAAAAAGCCAGGAAACAATTTGCAAAGAGGCAGAAACTTTTATTAGACAGAAAAGAAACTTTTATTTGATTGGTAAATGACAGAAAAAGCATCTGGTCCGAGAGGAGCCCAGGCGGAGTGCCGGAGCCCGCCGCTGGCTTTGAGGAAGTGTCCCGGGTTTTGAAGGCATCGGGTCATCTTACTGGGGGTGCCCATTGGACAGGGGGCTTCACATATGTGTGTTGATTGGCTTGGGGCTCATGGAGATAGTGGGGGGGGGTCTCCTGGAGACAGCCTGGCTTCGTAGGGGCTCAGACCCCCCTCCTCTGCTAGCTCTGGGTGAAAGATTGCAGCCACCCTGGAGGTGTGATTTAAAGCCATAAGGTCACACAAGATGGCCTAGATCTCCTGGAACCAGTCTGACTCTCCCCAGGGGCTCGGCCCCCTCCCCTGCCAGCTCCGGGTGAAAAGTTCTTGTAGGAACGAATGACTGCTGCATCCTGAGCCATCCCAAAGGCACAACACAAGACCACTCTTCTTCATCAATCCCATGCAGAGTACAGAGACCCCGCCCCGCATCAACGCCCCGGATCAGCAGGAAGTAGCCAGAAAGAAACCAGCAGTGCCCCATCTCCTTATCCATACTCAGTCAGGATTGACCGGAACAAAGACAGAAGCCTCGGCCATTCTAGCTCCTTGCCAGGAAGTAGATAAAATCGGAATGTACCGCTTACCCTGCATCCTTTGAAGAGAGCAGCTCAGTCTCACACCCTGCATTGTTCCCCACCCCGCTCCCTGCATTGTTTTCCAGGTTTGAAAGCCCTTGCAAAACCTGAAAAAACGTGGAGAAACTCACCTCCGTTGTCTATCGCCCCCTTTAGGCCACCCTGAGATACATAAGGCGCAGCCCGCTGAGGCCTGGCCCTCTGCCACATGTCCGGTCTCCGTGCATGCTGGCGGTTGGCCACCCACCTCTGTGAATGTATTTTTCTTGAATAAATTCGTTTTGGCTGTGGGTTTGTATCCTGTCTCCTCTGTGTTCGGCGCCCCGTTTCCTTATGGATAACAATATAACCAGGAGTAAGAATGGCTTGGGCTCAGCTGCCACAGAGCAACGCCATCCCCTGCACATCTGCGCACAGGACTGGTGGTCATTACACAACTGTTCACTCACACACACACACACACACCCAGCACTGGAGCAGTCAAGGGGTCAGGGACGGACCCAGGTGCATCTGAGCCAGTGAGGGGACTTCTCCCCTCCAACACACGGACAGAGCACAGCACTTCCCGGGTAGAGACAGTCAGCTTGGAAGAGCGCGCACGATTCAGTCTGAGAACAGACGCTCTGGGGGCCCGGGTGCGGAGTGCAGCGGGAGACCTGGGGTAAGAGAGCCGCAGCAGGTGCTGGTGAATCTCATGAATGTAAAAGAAGCCGGACGCAAAGGAGTGCGTACTGCCTCAGTCCACGGATGCAAAGCGATCTACGATGACAGCAGTCAGGACAGCGGCTGCCTTCGCGGAGATGGGGGTCTCTGGGACAGAGCCTGAGGGGCTCTCTCAGCTCGTCGTTGTGTGGGTAGATGACTTACCAGAATTATTTCTAGATATCGGGTGTATTGAAGCTTGTGATACATTACATTTTTAAATAAACTTTTTAATTGCAATATAGATAGCTATTATAAGTATCAATCTGAAGTGTATAGTTCAATGAATTTTGGCATAGCTATACATCCTTGAAATCCCCACCCAGATAAAGATACAGAACATTTCTACACCTGTGGGTGAGAGTTGTGGCATAGAGCTAAAGCCGCCCCTTGGAACACCCACATCCCCTAGCAGGGGACCTGGTTCAAGTCTGGCTACTTTGCACATCCAATCCGGCTTCCTGCTAAGGTGCTTGGGAGGCAGTGGATGGCGGCCCAAGTGCTTGGGTTCCTGCCACCCATGTGGGAAACTCGAATGGCGTTCCTGCCTCCTGGCTTCAACCCGGCCCCACCCTGACTGCTGCAAGCATTTGGGGAGTTAATGAGCAGAGAGAAGATCTGCTTTTTGTGCCTCCCTCTCTCTGTCATTGGGCCTTTCAAATACATAAGTCTTCAAAAGAAAAAGAAAAGACCATTTCTACACCTATTCTACACCTGGCCAAGGCGTCCCAGAGGCTCCTCCTCGGTCTCACACTACTGCTGGCTTTGCCTCGTGGTTTGGGTGCACATGAACCCGTGTGGAAGGCTGTCTCTGTGCCTGGCATCCTTCATCCAACAAAGTGTCTGATAGGCCAGCTCGTGTGGGCGGCGGGCCCACCGCACCTTCCACTGCTCTGTAGCCTCCCCTTTTAAGAGCATAACAGATGTTGCCAACATGTGGAGAAATTCAAACCCTCGCAGGCTGTGGCGGGAATGGAAGGCAGGGTGGCCCCCGTGGAAAAGTCTGGCAATTCCTTGGCAAGGTAAACACAGACTTGCCATATGGCCAGCAATGTCACTCCGGGTGTACCACCGAAACAGCTGAAGGGACTCGGACAACGGCTTGCGCACAGTGTGCGTGGCAGCGCTATTCACGATTGTCAAAAGGTGGAAACAGCGGCCGGCGCTGCAGTGTAGTGGGTATAACCACCACCTGCAGTCCTGGCTGCCCCTCTTCCCATCCCGCTCTCTGCTGTGCCTGGGAAAGTGGTAGAAGATGGCCCAAGTCATGGGGCCCTGCACCCATGTGGGAGACCCGAAGGAAGCTCCTGGCTCCTGGCTTCGGATCAGCACAGCTCTGGCTGTTGCAGCCAACTGGGGAGTGAACCAGCAGACAGAAGATACCTCTCTCTCCCTCTCCTTCTCTGTTGCCCTGCCTTTCAAATAAATAAATAAATTTATTTTTCAAAAAGTGCATGGATGAACCTTGAAAACATCATGCTAAGTGAAAGAAGCCGGAGACACAAAAGGCCACCTACTGTATATTTCAATTTACATGGAATATCCAGGACAGACCAACCCGTACAGAAACAGAAAGCAGAGGAGTGGCTGCCAAGGTCCTGGGGAGAGGGGAAGAGATATGGAGTTTCTGTTTGGGTGAATGAAGCAGACAAAGGTAACAGTTGAACAACATACTGAAGCCATCGGCGATGAAGAATCTCCCCCACTCTGCTTAACAGCAAGCTTCCCGTAGGTGCCTAACAGCCTACCTGCCCATTATAGTCATTTGCCTGGCTGTTGCACAGTAACTTGCTAGACTGTAATAGTTGTCTTTGCTAAAAATCTGGTGAGTTGCCTTTTAGGGCCACTGATAAAACCAGACGGAACCAGCCACAGCCAAAAGGACGGCTGCAGACCGTACAGACAGGCTCACCTTAGCGCTGACTCAAGGCTGCGGGCCACACTTCCCATGACACCAGCAGCCGTCCTTGCGCTCGCAAAGCACGTGGAAGCGAGACCAGCTCATGTACCTGCTCAAGGACTCTCCACAGCCCTGTTCTCTGCACCCGTGGCGTCCCGTCACCTGGTGCCACCCAGGCGCACCCTACTTACCCGAACTCCATGTTGAATCGGGAAATGGGTTTGGATTTTCCCCCCATCCCCTTACTTGGCACCTTGTCAACAAAGGTTCTTTTTCTCAGAAGGCACAACTCCTGGCTGGTGTTTGTTTTCTTGGGAGCCCACATGTGGAATGTTGCTTGGCAACATTATAAATGAACTTAATGCCACTGAATTGTACATTTTAAAATGGTTATGGGGCCGATGCTGTGGTGTAACCAGTAAAGCTGCCTGCCTGCAGTGCCGGCATCCCATATGGGCGCCAGTTTAAGTCCCAGCTGCTCCACCTCCAATCCAGCTCTCTGCTATGGCCTGGGAAAGCAGTAGAAGATGACCCAAGTTCTTTGGGTCCCTGTACCCATGTGGGAGACCCAAAGGAAGCTCCTGGCTCCTGGCTTCAGATCAGTGCAGCTCTGGCCCATGTGGCCAATTGGGGAGTGAACCAGTGGATGGAAGACCTCTTTCTCTGCCTCTCTCTCTCTCCCCCCCCCCCCCGTCTCTCTCTGTGTAACTCTTTCAGATAAATAAATAAATCTTTAAAAAAATAAATTAAAAAATAAAATGGTTACAATGCTTTTTTTTTTTTTTTACCAAAATCTATTTATTTATTTATTTGGAAGGCAGAGAGAGAGAGAGAGAGAGAGAGAGAGAGAGAGAGATCTTCCATCCACCGGCTCATTCCCTGAATGACTGCAAAGTCTAAGGCCAGGCCAGGCTGAAGCCAGGAGCCAGGAGCTTCATCCGGGTCTCATATGGGGGTGCAGGAGCCCAAGCACTTGGGTCATCCTCCACTGCCTTTCCAGGCTCATTAGCAGGGAGCTGGATCAGAGTGAAGCAGCTGGGACTCAAACTGGCGCCCATATGGGATGCCAGCATCACAGGCAGAGGCCCAACCAGCTGCACCACAACACTGGCCCCAATAGTACTTTTTTTTCTTTTATAATTTTTTTTATTTGACAGATAGAGTTAGACAGTGAGAGAGAGACAGAGAGAAAGGTCTTCTCTCCGTTGGTTCACCCCCAAAATGGCCATTGCGCCGATCCAAAGCCAGGAGCCAGGTGCTTCCTCCTGGTCTCCCATACAGGTACAGGGACCCAAGCACTTGGGCCATCCTCCACTGCCCTCCCAGGCCACAGTAGAAAGCTAGACAGGAAGAGGAGCAACCGGGACTAGAACCCGGAACCCATATGGGATGCCGGCACCACAGGCAGTGGATTAACCAAGCGAGCCACAGCAACGGTCCCTTTCTTTAATGTTTATTTATTATTTCAGAGGCAGAGAGAGAGAGAGAATCTCATCCACTGGTTTACTCTCCAAATGCCCATTACAGCTAGGACTAGGCTGGTGCTAAAGCCAGGAGCCAGGAACTACATCCTGGTCTCCCACGTGGGTAGAAGAACAAGCATTTGGGCCATCACCCACTGCTTTCCCAGGTGTGTCAGTAGAAAGCTGGATTAGAGGTGGAGGAGCTGGGACTGGAACCCCTGGCACTCCGAGATGGGATGCCATCAACTTAACCTGCTGCACCACGACGCCCACCCCCAAAGAGTTGCCTTCTAAGCTGAACAAAACTGTCAAATCTGCCTGTGTTTACCAGCCCCGTGGCCACGACAAAGCGGCACAAACGGCAGAGCTGGCCTCTCAGTTCCGGAGGCTGGCAGGCCCAGGTGGAGGTGCCCGGGGTTTGCGCTGTGCGGACAGCTCTCTTCCTGGCTTGCAGAGGCTGCTTCGTCTCACACGGCCTCTCCTCTGAGCACAGGCGGAGGGAGAGTGGTGGCTGGTGTCTTATAAAGACACCAATCCTGCCAAATCAGGGCCTTACCCCGTGACCTCGTTTAACCTCACCTACGTCCTCATGCCAAGTACAGGCGCTGGAGGTTAGGGCTTCACAGTCTGAACCTTGGCGCGGTACAAGTCGGTTGATAGCAGTCCTGTTTGTTTAAGGATTTGCTCTGACACACCTCAGCCGCTTGAACTTACATTGTTAAATAGCTTTCTTCCATAACTTATATATTCCAGAGGAAAATCTACAAGTTTTAATTAAAAGCTGTAATGCTGGGGCCGGTGCTGTGGCGTAGTGGGTACAGCCAATGTCTGTGATGTCAGCATCTCATATGGGTGCTGGTTCGAGTCCCAGCTGCTTCACTTCCAATCCAGTTCCCTACTAATGGCCTGGGAAAGCAGTGGAGGATGGCCCAAGTGCTTGGGCCCCTGCACCTATGTGGGAAACCTGGAAGAAGCTCCTGGCTCCTGACTTTGGATCGGCTCAGCTCTGGCCATTGTGGCCATTTGGAGAGTGAACCAGCAGATGGAAGATCTCGTTTTCTGTCTCTGTCTCTGTCTCTCTCTCTCTGTAACTCTGCCTTTCAAATGAATAAATCTTTTTTTTTTTAATTTTTTTTTTTTTGACAGGCAGAGTTAGACAGTGAGAGAGAGAGACAGAGAGAAAGGTCTTCCTTTGCCGTTGGTTCACCCTCCAATGGCCGCCACAGCCAGCGCGCTGCAGCTGGCGCACCGCGCTGATCCGATGGCAGGAGCCAGGTGCTTCTCCTGGTCTCCCATGGGGTGCAGGGCCCAAGCACCTGGGCCATCCTCCACTGCACTCCCGGGCCACAGCAGAGAGCTGGCCTGGAAGAGGGGCAAAAGGGACAGCATCCGGCGCTCCGACCGGGACTAGAACCTGGTGTGTCAGTGCCACAAGGCGGAGGATTAGCCTAGTGAGCCGCGGCGCCGGCCAAATGAATAAATCTTTTTAAAAATGCTGTAATGCTGAGGCTGTCTCAGAAATTTTCCTGCTATGTATTAGACTGCCATCAGTATGAAATTTTTTTTTTTACTTCTTGTCATCCGGCAACCAGTGGCTCACTTAATTCAAAACAAAGCATTTTCCCCTGAGTTTTACCTTCAGCCAATGTCTAAAATTGTCCTCAACAGCCAGCACACGTACAGCATTATTTGCTTTTTTTCTAGGAATTCTTGAGTTTTACTATTTTTAGATTTACAGAAGTGCTTACTAGTTTCTATGAGCTCATCAAAATAGAGGCTTTCTTTCTGGAAACTTAACAGTGTCACGGACAGGACTCCAAGGCAGCCACTGGGTGAGCCTTTGTCTGTGGATGCATCTTGCGATGCCTTGTTTTCCCAACGGGTGTGGCTACCAAGGGTGACTCTGTTTCTGTTTCTTTTCCTTCCTTCCTTCCTTCCTTCCTTCCTTCCTTCCTTCCTTCCTTCCTTCCTTCCTTCCTTCCTTCCTTCCTTTCTTTTTGACAGGCAGAGTGGACAGTGAGAGAGAGAGACAGAGAGAAAGGTCTTCCTTTGCCGTTGGTTCACCCCCCAAATGGTCGCTACGGCCGGTGCAATCCGAAGCCAGGAGCCAGGTGCTTCTCCTGGTCTCCCATGGGGTGCAGGGCCCAAGCACTTGGGCCATCCTCCACTGCACTCCCAGGCCACAGCAGAGAGCTGGACTGGAAGAGGAGCAACCAGGACAAGAACCCGGAGCCCATATGGGATGCCGGCGCGGCAGGCAGAGGATTAACCAAGTGAGCCATGGCACCAGCCCCAACTCTGTTTCTTTTAAGATTTATTTACTTTGTAAGAGTTACAGAGAAGGGAAGAGACAGGGGTGGGAGGGGAGAGGAATCTTCCATCCGCTGGTTCACTCCCTAGAAGCCTGGCGGCAATAGCCAGCTCTGAGCTGTTGCCAGGAGCCAGGAGCTTCATCCAGGTCTCCCACGTGGGCGCAGGGGCCCAAGCACTTGGCCCATCTTCCACTGCTTTTCCCAGGAGCATTAGCTGGGGGCTGGATTGGAAGTGGAGCAGCTGGGACTCGAACAGGCGCCCATGTGGGATGCCCACGCTGCAGATGGTGGCTTAACCCGCTGCGCCACCCCTCCAGCCGTTCAGTACAGACTGTGGTGGAGGGGTGGAAGCGCAGTTGCAGGCATCTTCTTGTCAGCTGACCCTTCCTGTGTTGAGGCCCTGCTTAGCCTGCACCGTCGCCCTAAGCAGTCCCAGGCATTCATGGTGCCAGGCACTCCATGCCGCCTCCTCCTTGGACTTCGCCACCCACCCCTTCTCCTCTGGGGCCCGCCTTTTGTCACTCAGCTATGATTTCAAAAGCTCAAAGTAAACATTTTATGAACAAAGACATTAACACTGGGAGGAAAGAATTAAGAAAACCAACACGTGATTAGAATCCGCACTCACACAAGCAAGGAGCCAGAAGACAATGCAGGCAGAGTGAGGGATCAGCCAGCGGCACATGGCGGGGGGCACCCGGGGCTCCTCCAACTGGCACAAGGCGACAGCAGGCCAGCAAGGCCATCACAGCGTCTGGGCATCTTATTTCTGGAGAGCCCATACTTCAGTGTGTAGAGGGCTATGTAAGAGCAAAGGTTTCTGTATAGTAACCAGGTTTCTCTTACTTATGAGTATGTGTTCTGTCTTGATTCCCTCGCTCTCCTTGGCCTGGTGGAGGTCTAGGTCATGATCTGGGAGTTTCCACGCTGTTCAAGGGTCCCTATCTCAAAAGCCAGTACCTCCCTTACACCACTCTGAGACTCAAGCAAGAAGCACTACTGGTCAGGCTGATGGAGCGCACCCCCCACCACCACCACCATCAGTCATCAGTGAGGGCCCTCCTCTGGCCATGCTGAGTCAGAGGGGCCTGGGGACTCGCCCAGCTGGACCCCACAGTGTCTCCTTCCAGCCAGGACCACTCAGAGTGTGGGTCTGCAACCGCCAACAGGCAGCTTGCTAGTGGTCCACAGTGAGCCAAGCACAGAACTTAGACACTTTGACTTTGCTGCAGTATCCAAGCAGCAATCATTTTCCATTTTCATTGTTTATGAAGGCATCAGCCCATCACAGGTCGAAAACTTAAAAGGGGGTCATTCACCTGCAACCCTGTTCTCAACATGCATTTTCTACCCACAGAGCCCCAAGTACTTGTCCAGGGTCTATGCAGCACCACCCCCCAACACACACACTTCAGGTGCCCTTCAAAGAGTAGACCCTTCCGGCGGGGTGCAGCCTGAGCTGGACTTGTAAGCTGTGGTTTGTGGAATGCAAGACCTCACACACTACAGAGTAGAGGCAAGGGGAGCAGAGGCAAAGAGAAAGCGGGCAGGCTGAGGGCTGGGAAGCCAAAGATCTAAAAATCAGAGCTGGGGGCTGGCGCTGTGGCACAACAGGCTGAGCTGCTTCTATGACGACACCAGCAGCCCATGTGAGCCAGGCTGAGTCAGGGGGGTTCAAGTCCCAGCTGCTCCACTTCCGTTCCGGCTTCTTACTAATGCTCCCGGGAAAGCAATGGAAGATAGCCCTTGTTTGGGCCACTGCGCCCATGTGGGAGACCTGGAAGAAGCTCCTGGCTCCTGACTTCAGCCTGGCTCAGCCCTGACCATCCTGGTCGTTTGGGGAGTGAACTAGTGAAAGGAAGATTTCTCTCTCTCTAACTCCATCTTTCAAATAAATAAATATATATATATTTTAAAAAATAAATTCAGAGCTGGCCTCGCAAGCCCTTGCGAAGGCATCCATCAAGGGAGGACGGAGCCTCGTTCCCAGACTGTTGGCCTCATCTCCAACTCCTCCCACTTGGACACACCGCACACACGCCTGGGCTGCTGGCTTGCCCTGACCCACGGCCAGCCCAAGTGGCGCAGGAGGAACTAGAGAAGTACTTTGTGAACGCACACAAGCGTTTTACAGCACAACTTCCGCTGGATTTTCAAAGGAGACTGGAGCCAAAACAATCAATAACCTGGGGACACAGAAAAGCTGAACCGGCCAGCTGGCCCCGCCCACCAGGCTGGCTCCAGAGGCCAGGGCAAAGTCTGGCTGTCGCTGGTGGACCCAGAGAACACCCTCGGAGCTCACCCGCCAGCCCGTATTCTTCCCGGATCCTTTGTATCGCCACAGGGCGGACTTGGGTGTTTCTCTCCAGGCCCACGCTCCCTTCCACAGTTTCCAGCCCCACAGGTGTCTCGGAAGCCGCGCCCTGGAGTAGGCAGCCACCTGCCTTCTCCACTGCATTCCCGCGCCGCACACAGTGTGCAAAGCAGCCCTGTGCATCCCACCCTCCTCCCCTGCGCACCCGGGGCCCCTGCAGCCTTTAGCCCAGTGCCTCGGGCAGAAGCACCCCTATCCCATAAGAGCGGCACTGCTGGCTCGGTGCGCACTGCGGAGCTAAGAGTGGCTGCTCAGAGCCAGACAGGATGAGGACATGGCCCTTTCCTGCCACCTGACCCACCTCCTGCAGGCCCCTGACTAAACCTGGGCTCTCTCCTCACCAAGGTGCTGAGGCCCACACAAGCCCCTGCTGTGCCCTCCCCGAGGAGGCTCAGGGTTTGGGGGCTCAGGGCCTGCTATCCAGGCCAGGTTTCTGCAGAATCTCCAGTCCTGGCATACCTCCCTCAGGCTGCCCTACTGGGCTCCCTCATTCTCTGTCCAAAATATCCACTTAAAAAAAATAAAAACCTGGGGCAGGTGCTGTGGCATAGAGGGTAAAGCCCCGCCTGCAGTGCTGGCATCCCATATGGGTGCCAGTTCGAGTCCCGTCTGTTCCACTTTCGATTCGGCTCTCTGCTGTGGCCTGGGAAAGCAGTAGAGGATGGCCCAAGTTCTTGGGCCCCTGCACCCATGTGGGGGACCCGGAAGAGGCTACTGGTTCCTGACTTTGGATCAGCTCAGTTCTGGCCGTTGCAGCCAACTGGGGAGTGAACCAGTGGTTGGAAAACCTCTCTCTCTCTCTCTTTCTCCCTCTCCTTCTCTGTGTAACTCTTTCAAATAAATACATAAATCAAAAAAAAAAAAAGAAAGAAAGAAAGAAAGAAAACTTAAAAACGGAATTTGCTATTTATTTATTCAAAATCAGTGAGACTGGACAGAGACAGAGGGGAGAGATCTTCCATCCTCTGGTTCACTTCCCAAGTACTCTGTACAGTTGGTGTAGGCTGAAGGCAGGAGCCCCGGACTCACTCCAGGTCTCCCATGTGGATGGCGGCGGCCCAGCTAATTGAGCCAATACCTGCTGCCTCCCATGGTAGGCAGCAGCAGGAAAACTGGAATCAGAAACAGTCAGGACTCAAACCCAGGCACTCAGATAGGGCTGCAGGCTTCCCGAGAAGCATGTTAACCACTGCTGAATGCCTATCCCCAAAGTACTCATTTCTTAAAGGAGACACCTGTCCTAGACATCCATGCGCACATCTATGTATAAATGAGCCCTAGGTCCTGGGAAATGCTTGGGGAAGACTGCTCTTGGGGAAGGGCTGCTCTCTCAGCCCACAGAGATGAAGGCTAGACCCTCCCAGCTGGGTGTCGGCAGGGAGCTGCTGGCGACTGAGAACCAGAAGCTTCCAGGGAGGGCTGGCAAGGTCCATCAGGGGTCAGTGTCTCTCACAGGGGCCGGGACAGCGTAGAGCGCTGAAGTCTTTCACGAGAACTTCTCTTTAACCAGAGCTAGCCAGAGCTATCCTTGACCTTAGCGCTCTGAACACAGACCCTCCCCCACCGCATGCCAAGGTAAAGGTGCAGCCTTCCCCAGCATTCTGAAAACAGGGCAGAGGGAGCGTTCGGCCCCGAGGTTGGTGGAGGGAGTCTCCCAGCCGCTGGGAATCTCCCAAGAGCAGCACCCCCACCCCCACCCCGCAGTCCTGCTCAGCACCTCCCCCCCTTGCACTCAGGTGGTGCTGCCCTGCGCGTCCGCGGGTCCAACCTGCGCGCTCTGCTTTCCCTGACAGGACCCAAGGTGGTCCTGAGCCCAGGAATTTCTTTGTGTTTTGGATCCCAATCTAAATGGCCTGACTTTGGGGGCATAAGTGTGTGGCGTCACAGTTACGGGGAAATCGTGGCCCAGGGCACTGCAGCTTCATCATTTCTGGGAAGGAGGAGGTAGAGCCCTGTGCTGAGGCCAAGGCAGGAAGTGGTGGGGAGGAGGTGAGGAGAGGTGAAGGCGGCGAAAGGTGACCTCAGATTCCCAGCTCTGCCGCCTCCTGTGCTGCCAGGCAGCGTGCTGAGTGCTGAGCTCCACGGCGTGAGGTTCACCCCGAAAGATGGGCTGATCCAGCACTGGACTGCCCCCAAGCAGCATGACCAGCAAGAGACCAATGTGGGTAAAGCCGCCACCTGCAGTGCTGGCAACCCATATGGGCGCTGGTTCGAGTCCCGCCTCCACTTCTAATCCAGCTCTCTGCTATGCCCTGGGAAAGCAGTGGAAGATGGCCCAAGTCCTTGGGCCTCTGTACCTGTGTGGGAGACCTGGAAGAAGCTCCTGGCTTTGGATCGGTCCAGCTCTGGCTGTTGCAGCCATTTGGGGAGTGAACCAGTGGATGGAAGACTTTTCTCTCTGCCTCTGCCTCTCTGTAACTCTGCCTTTTGAATAAAAATTTTAAAAAATCTATGAGATAACAATTATTTATTTAAAAAGAGTGAGTGCCCAGGAGGAAAGGGGAGACTGCAGGACTCGCATTGCGCACCAGTGGAAGGTGAAGAATGGGAGATGTGCGGGGCCCGGGGTGTGCAACTCTAGTGAGGGGAGACCAATGCTCTCAGAAAGGAGGTCAAGGGTGAACACAGCCGGGGCATCAGACAGGCATGGCACCCCTGGGAAGGCACAGGAGCACGGCGGGTGCCCAAGTCCTCCCTGAGCTCCTGCAGGGAGGGAGTTGGGTCAAGCGGCACCTGTAGCAAGCCGGGAGGAAGTGGGAAGTCACAGGTGCGAGACCGTGCTGTGCACAGGTGGAAGCCGTGTCTGTGAGCCTCAGTGGTGGCCCTGCCCCTCAGACAGGGTGAGCAGAGAGCCTCAGGCAGCTGAGGAGCAGGGAGAAAATCCTCTCTGTGGCCGGAACAGCACCGCTGTCCTCTGCAAGCTCCCCACAGCTGAGCAGTGGTGGGAAAGGGAAGGCCGGAAGTACAGGGGTGCTGGGGGCGGGGTGGGGCTGGAACCAGCCTCAGGAGACTGAGCACTGATGGTCGCTGGCAGGGATCAGGCTGTGCCCCCGGGACTGGTTCTCAAGAGGGAAACTGATCTTATCTTCAAGCCTTCCCTCTGAGCCTAGAGCCTCCTTGGAACTCTGTTTCTGAGAAGAAAGGGAGGTGAGGGACCAGACTGGTGGGGTGGAGGCGGCGGCCAGCTTGGGGGCCGGCCGGGTCAGGCCACTGTCGGCCATCAGCATTGTACTGACCCTAGCCCTGGGCCTCACTCCACTCTGTTTTCCCCATCTTCCAGGGCTGACCTCAAATTCTGAGTCTTGGTCTGTACAACCCAGGGTCTCCGACGTGCGGCTGTGAGGCTGCAGCAGGGAACAGGCGGGCTGGGGGGAGGGCAAAAGGCAAAGCCACGGACCAGCCTCCCGGAGGTTTTCCTGCAGGCACTCAGCCACCCAGCGCGGCCCAGGAACGAGGGTGGCCTGTGCTCGGCACAGCAAATGGGTCAAGGTCCTAAGCACCCAGCACCCGCTGAACACTCTCCACTGGGGAGGGCCCGCACAGCAGCCAGGCTCCCGTCTCCCCAGCTCGCCCAGGTGGACCCCCCAACCCCAGTAGACAGACACTTTGTCTTGACTTCCTAACCCCTAGTCTCGCTTAAAGAGCAGAAAAGAGACAAATTACACACTTCTCAGAAATTGGAATTTTATAAAAAGGTATTTTTTCTCTTATATCCATAAAATGATATAATTTTGCAAGTATAGAAATGTGTCATAAATTATACAGAATGTTCCTTAATTACAGCTCAATGCAACTTGGTACTTTCCTCCCTCCCTAAAAAACGAGAGAGAACCAAAAAAATAATATATATATATATAATTGTATATATATATTTATATAATATAGACAAACCAAATATGAAAAAAAAATTCCTCTTTGGTATAAAAATCACTCTCACCTTGAGAGACACACAGACAGACATGATCCTGGGTTTGTAAACTGTGGCCAAAGGGACTTCCCTGTCAAAGCCCTCCCCACCCCGTCGCAGCCACCTCCAGCTCCAGGACCGCCCCGCATCAGATGTTCAAGGCCTGCACATGCCACGCCCAGCTCCACAGCATTCGAAGGCAAGGATTCTTCCCAAGGCTGATCGGCAGCAGCTACCCAGCCAACACCTAATTCCGGGGACAGCTTCGCAGGGGTGGTGGAGGGAGAGAGGACGGGCTGGGCCAAGGCTCCCACTGAGGCCTGTGCAGAGTAGGCGGGCTGCTGGCCTGGGCCACCCAGCACTCGGCTCTACGGCCTCTGCCAGGTGCTGGGCCCAGAGGGCCGGGGCCCCTTGTTTACCAGGAGAGGAGAACAGAGGCCAGGTTCCCCTCCAGGCCGGCCTCACCTGGGGTGTAGGTTCAAGAAAGTGCTGGACAAGGAGGGAGGAGGGTCAGAGGGAGTCTGCTAATGAACTTGGGCCTAGATTTCTAAAATGAAAGAAAACTACCTGTTCTCTACAAATTTCATACCCAGCTGTGGCTCCCTGAAACCGATAGGGCCATTTTCCCAGGCCCCAGCCCAGGGTCCAGGAGCATGGGCAGGGGCGTTGCTGGGGGCAGAGGGTAGCACTTGACTCTCAAGGTGAGGAAGGAGACAGGCCCAAACCCTCCTCTCTACTCTCCCAACACCCTCCGGCTGAAAGGTACCGCCCCCTCATCAGCTCCTCTGTCTTGGGACAGCCCCAGCTGCTGGAGCCCCCCACCCCGAGATGTGGCTCTTCCCCACCACTCCAGCAGGCTGGGGCACCCCAGTGTGTGCCAGCTTCCTCTTCTCACCAGTTAAGACACCAACCACAACATAAAAGTTACATAAAGGCCTCCTCCACTTGCCAAATAAAAGACAAAAACAAACTGGATACAAACACAAATGGAGGACAGAGGGACCACGTGAGGGGCCCACAGGCCCCAGCGGGCCCCTGGCTTCCCGGCATGATACATTCTTGTGTAATTCAGGAACAAGGGCCACTAGGGCCCCTCTTGGGGAATAGGAGTAAAAAAATACGGAGGTGAGTCTCCCTGTGGGCTCCCAGGCAGGGCAAGGGCACAGGGCAGACCCAATCTCTCACAGTTTTTTCTTGGGTTTTGGTTCCACACCTGGGCCCCAGGCCTCGGCCCCCGCGCTGCCCTGGGGGCCCACGCCCCTTACCTTCCCAGCCGGTGGGAGGGGCCTCAGCCAGGGGCTGCCCCAGCACCCTGGAGGGCCCAGCAGGACAGTCCAGCGGGGAGGAGAGACAGGGCGTGAGGACCAGCAGTTCCCCGGCACTGTCCCCTCGGAGACCAGCCAGCCCCGCGTGCTCCGGTCACCTGCTCAGGGCACTGCAGCTCTGGCCTCTAGCCCTTGAGGGGCTTGTCCGTCCCACCGCTGGGGCTGCTGGCGCTGTCACTCTTCTTCCTGCGCAGGCTCTCAATCCAGCTGGAGCTGGAGCGGGCGGTGAAGCCCGACAGCGCGAGGGAGCTGAGCCGCATGTTCTTGCCAGACATGATGAGCTCCCCGAAGCCCTCCTGGTGGGAGAAGGCATAGCCGGAGCGCCGGGACCCCGTGCGGCCAACACGCCGCATGCAGCGATGCTGGGCTTTCTGCTTCTTCCTGACCAGCTGGGTGTAGCGGACCTGGAGGAGGGGACACAGGGACGGAGCCGGCGGTCAGGGGACATCCCCAGGGGGAAGGGACCCACAGCACCCAGGGTGGGCACACAGGCGTCTGGCCCAAGGAGGAGCCAGAAACAGCTGCACGCGGGTGCAAGCAGAGGCCCCCCTGCCGCACTGGTCCTGCCGTGGAGCCGGCGGCTGGCCCCTCACCGTGTCAGAGAGGTCCGGCTTCAGGCTGAGCCTGAGGAATCGGAAGGCGACCACGGGCATGACGCAGACGACAGTGGTGAGCGCGATGGTCAGCCACACCGTGGGCTGTGCCAGGGTGTTCTGGGCATTTCCTGGGGGTGGACAGAAGGCAGCGGCCTCAGAAGTCATGGAGCAGATGCCAGGGCAGCCTCCTGACTTGGGGGTTTCGATCTCTGGCAGCTCCACTTCTCCGATCTCCAAACTCCAGCTGTCTCCACCTTCCCTCTCCCTGCCTGCCCTCTAACCATCTCACCTCCACGCTTGACTCCAGTTCCACACTCTGCCCCCAAACCCCAGCCCCACTCCTCCGAGAGCCGGCTACTGGACATCCCGGTGGAACACCGAACAGGCACCTCAACCCCACGTGCCTGGCTGAACATGGCTCCTCCACTCGAATCTGCTCTCATCTTCCCAGCTAGGAAATGCTACCACTCCCTCAGCCGCTCGCACAGAACACTGGGCTGTCTATCGGGAGCCTTCCTCTCCCCCTCGGGTCCGAAACACTGACGGCCTGCAACCACCGTTCTCGGCATTCCAGGCCGCCCTCATCCTCCTCTGTGTTGCTGTCACAGCCTCCTAGATGGGCGCCCCCACCTTTGTCCCCTAGGACAAAGTCATCCTTTAAGAACACGCATCAATAGACGACACTCCCCGATCACGGCCCTCCAATGTTTCCTGTCACATGGAGATTACAACTCAAAGTGCTCACTTTGCCCTGGGAGGGCTCTAAGTGTCTGGATAGATTTTCACCACCCCTCCCCCGACCTAGCGCCTCCCTTCCTCCACTCCTCCCCAGGCCCGCGGCTGCAGAGGCCTCCGTGTGGAGCCACGTAGCCTGCTCCTTTGCCCCTTATTCAGGTTTTCTAATATCCCTTCCCCAAGAGGCTTGGCCAACTACTCTGTCACTCTCTACCCTGCCTGACGGTCTGTACAGGACTCATTAGTTCCAGGCACTGTTATCTGTTTACTTGCAGGTCCTCTGTCTCTCTCGCATATAGTGAATGCTGACAGGATGTTGACCGGCTGCACAGGCAAACAGATCTGAAGCAACTGAGGCAGGACCTCCCACCCAGCCTCTCTCTGACACCACTACAGCCACTCCGGCACCAGGGCTCAGCAGCCTTGTGCTTGGTGACTACAGAAGGTTCCTGCTGGCCAACACTATCAGTTCCATCTTTCTATAGCAGGAGCTGTGGCACAGCAGGTAAAGCTGCTGCCTGCAGTGCCGGCATCCCATGTGGGCTCTGGTTCCAGTCCTGGCTGCTCCACTTCTGATCAGCTCACTGCCGTGGCTTGGGAAAGCAGTAGAAGATGGCCCAAGTCCTTGGACCCCTGCATCCACGCGGGAGGCCAGGAGGAAGCTCTGGGCTCCTGGCTTTGGATCGGCAAAGCTCTGGCTCTTGCAGCCATTTAGGGAGTGAACCAGCAGGTGGAAGACCTCTCTCTCTCTCTGTGTGTGTAACTCTGCCTTTCAAATAAATACATAAATCTTTTTTTTTCTTTTCTTTTCTTTTCTTTTTTTTTTTTTTACAGGCAGAGTGGATAGTGAGAGAGACAGAGAGAAAGGTCTTCCTTTGCCGTTGGTTCACCCTACAATGGCCACCACGGCTGGCGCGCTGTGGCCGGTGCACCACGCTGATCCGAAGGCAGGAGCCAGGTGCTTCTCCTGGTCTCCCATGGGGTGCAGGGGCCAAGGACCTTGGCCATCCTCCACTGCACTCCTGGGCCACAGCAGAGAGCTGGCCTGGAAGAGGAGCAACCGGGAAAGAATCCAGCGCCCCGACCTGGACTAGAACCGGTGCCGCTAGGTGGAGGATTAGCCTAGTGAGCCGCGGCGCCCGCCTAAATACGTAAATCTTTAAAAACAAAACAAAAAAAAATATATATAGTAATCTTTTGATGTTGTTCCCCTTTTTCCTCCAACTAAATACTCCTAGCCAGTCCAATGCAAACCTGGCGGTCTGGCATTCTGAGACTTCCAAGTGCCCCTGGAAGCCCGTCTCCCACTGATCCTCAACAGGGGTTCTCGCCCCACCCTCGCTGGTGCACTCTGATCCCCAGACACAGCCAGTGACTTGGAGCCTCCCCTGCCCCAGCCCCCAGAGCCGCCACCTCTGGAGGTGACCCGACGCTGACACCCACCACCCGTGCTCTCCTTCAGCCCTGCCCTCCCACGGCCTGGCATGCTCTTCTTCACGTCCACAGACATGGCAGGGCCTGGGTCAGACACACCTTGCCATCTCCACAGCACCCGCAGGGGACCCGACACACAAAGAGCACTGAGTGAGGGGTCCCTACTGTGCAGACCGGCCGATACCCTGTTGGTCCCAGAACAGCTGTGGCTCCTCATTAATCCGAGAGGCAGACGGGGACTCACCCACAAACCGGAACTGGTTCGGGAACATGTCAAACAGCCCATTGCTGTGCATGGCAAAGAGGATAGCAAAGTAGACAGCGAGGCTGCCCCAGATGAAGAAGTGGTTGATGGCCGTCCAGTAGCCTGTATCCAGCCCAATCTACAAAAAGGAGTCGTCATAGGCAGGAGCACCCCTCACAGCCCCTCCGCCCTCCAAGAGACAGGAGTGTGGTGCCTAGAGCGGCTGTAGGGACGGCCAGCTTCATACCTGCACGCTGACCACGATGACCAGCGACGTGGCCACGGTGACTGCGAAAGACTGGTAGTCGGCCAGCTGTGTGCCATCGTCCCGCGTGGCCTCGGCAAACACCCCATAGGGGATAAAGAACATAAGCACGGAGGTGTAGATGCCCTGGGCGATGCAGATGAAGAACTCCCGCTTGTTGAAGAGCAGGTTCAGCTGACCAGGCTCGTACAGCTTAGGGTACTCCATGCTCCGCTGCTCAGGGACATCCTGGGGCGAGGGCCGGACAGCACAGAAGGCCGCAAAAGCTGTAGTTTTAGCTCATGATGGTCAAGGACATACCCTGGCCCAGCCTCCTCCTTTCCCAAGCCTTTGCCACCGCATGGCGTCACAACAGTGCCTTCCCTTCCCGCTGAGCCACCGAACTCCCCCATACCTGATCAAAGACCCCCATGGCCAGGACTGGGAGGGAGGTGTACACGATGTTATATAAGGTGATGAAATACTGGTCGTAGACGGTCTGGAAGAGAACAGGGACCAATCAGAAATGAGCATGCACGCTTGCTTCTTTCTTGGCTGTCAATCAGCACAGGACGACAGTTTCTGTGACATACAGGGGCCCTACGGGACTGTCTGGAGCTCCTTTCTCTACGCCCACAACAGCATTTTTTCAAATCATACACCAGACAGCTGCTGGGCTGTGGCAGACTGAAGTGGGGAACGGGGCAGATACACCCACAACCCTTAAGGAGTCTACAGACACGTAACACCGCGGACTTGGAACGCCGACTACCTGAGCTGAGAAGCCACAGAAGAAGCCAAACCAGAAGTGGACCATGGTGAAAGCAAAGTTCTTGTAGAAGAAATAACAGAGGAACTTGCACATGCGCAGGTAGGACCACCGCCCGTGCACCAGCAGGAGGCGCTGCAGGAACTTGAACTGCGAGAAGGAGTAATCGGAGGCCAGGACGGCCTGGATGCCCTCCTGCCCACTGATGCCCACACCGATGTGAGCCGCTGCAGAGACAAGAGGGGACAAGAGAGTGAAGACGGCTGCACACTTGAGATTCCGAGTTCCAGCCCCTTCTGCCACCACTCCGGGACCCGAGACCTCGGTGGGAGCCCAGACGCTTGCACAGTCCACACTCACTTTTGATCATGCTGACGTCATTGGCTCCATCCCCAATGGCCAGTGTCACGGCCTTCTTGTACTTCTTCACCAGCTCCACCACCTGCGCCTTCTGCAGGGGGGTCACCCGGCAGCAGATGACGGCTTTGCAGGCACACGCTGTCTCCAGGAACTCCAGCTCCATGTCTGCCTCCAGTGCGTGGGCCTGGAACACAGGGACCTGAGCGCCACAGTCTTCCTGGGAGACCTCTGGAGACTCAGCTCCTCTCGGTCCCCTCAAGGACCACAGCTCCCTCTGAAGCCGAGGGCACCGAGGACAAGGTAAGATCCAAGAGCGCATGGAGACAGTGCCCTCCGGAAGGACGCTGCCCCAGCAGCCAATGGAGACGCTTACCAGGCTGTGGCCATTGATGACCAGGGCGTACTCGCCAGCCACGGCTTCCAGGACTGAAGTGAGCTTGGAAGAAGAAAGCTTTTCCTGGTAGGTGAAGCCGTTGCCTACAGTGCGGGAGTCCACCATCTTCTCCCGGGCTTTCCTGAGGACGTGGCAATGAAACAGTAGCAGTCTTCCAGGACAGCAGCCGGGATCCAAGCACAGATCCAAGCCTCAACAGGGTCCAGGAGCCCCCACGGGGAGTGCAGAGCCCCTGCCCTCAGCCTCAGCCTCCTGCTCACCTGAGCTCCTCCCGCACCTCCAGGACGGTGTGGCCCGTGACTATGAACACCTCGGTCATGTCGTCCGTCAGCATCTTGCAGGAGTAGCCAATGTTCACGGCCGTCTCTACCAAGAGAACGCAGGAGCTATGGACAGGCACCTGACAAGGTCAGCACTCTCCTCCCCACGGCCGAGGCTCCGTGCAAGGCCCAACAGGGCTGGCGTCCGGGGGCAGCTCTGCCCCACTGAGTCTCACCTTGTTTGTCTCCGGTTAGGACCCAGATCTTGATGTTGGCCAGCGTCAGGAGGGCGATGGTCTCGGGTACTCCCTGCTGCAGCTTGTCCTCAATGGCCGTTGCGCCCAGCAACTGAAAACACCACAAGGGTCCCTGGCACCAGAGGAGCAGGCACGAGCCCCGCCCACCCGCCCACAGCCTGTGTGGCAGCCCGTACCATCATGTCACTCTCCACCTCCTCGTAGACGCTGGCCAGCCTGTCCTCCCGGCTGTCCTGGGCCAGGCTGGCCTGCAGCCGTCTCTCGGCCCACTCCTCATAGTACTCTTCATCCAGGTCCTTGTAGGCCAGTACCAGGGTCCTGAGCCCTTCCCCTGCGTACTCCTGGGGGCAGAGTCAGCAGTCACACCCGAGCTAACGGACAGCTGGAGGACCATTAATGCCGAGAGTAGGTTTCAGGGATTCCATCCCTACACACACACACACACACACACACACACACACGTCACTAGGTGAGACAGCACACAGGTGCATCTGCCTGGCTACAATAGCCACCGTGTGCATGTGTATCAGACATCGCATTTTACCCCCGAAGTTTACATATGGAAAAACCAAACAGAACACAGTCGCGCCCCCACCCCCTCCCGCTGCCACGGAGAGCTGCAGAGGCATCTGCCAGCCCCGGCCCCCCCACCTACGTTCAGGTGGTCAGCGGTGGTGTTGAGCAGCTCCTGGGTGGAGTGGTGGAGTCTGTCGAGCAGGATAGTGTCGGCCCCTTTGCAGTAGAGTCGGATCTTCCCCTCTGGGTTCCGCACTGTCAATGGGGCAGCGGGAGGAAGTGCCAGAAAAATCCAGCAGGCAAAGACCTAAACACACCCACGACCTAAACACACCAAGGGTCCGCAGGCGCCCCTCACCCACTCCGGCCCTCACCTATGACCGACATCCGCTTGCGGATGTTGTTGAAGTCCAGGATGGCCAATAGCTGGTAGGTGATGGCTGTGCCCATCTCGTGGACGGTGATTGTTTTGGGGGTGCGGGAGCGGAACACAAAGCCAAAGTTCCTGGCTGCGGTGACCAAGGCCCCCTCGTCCGGGGACTGGGCTTTGTAGTACAGCTCTCCTGGGTCGGGAGGAAGAACACGCCTGGTCCAAGGGGAACCCTCTCGGCCACGGGCCCCCAGGGAGCTGCAGCCCCCCTACAGGGCAGAGTCGGGTGAAGAGGGAGTGGCCGGCCCCTCGACGCACCTTCACTCTTCTCCTCCGACATGACAGTGTGACACAGGGAAAGGAGGCGGAAGAACTCGTGCGTGTGCGGGTCCCCCATCTTCACGGCCTCCAAAAGGCTGGGGTCCCAAAATAAGAACTTCTTGTCAGCCAGAGGATTAAAGGAGAAGTCGACGGGCCCAGGCCTCTGGAACGGGGAGGAAGGCGCTCAGGAAAGGCTGGGCCGCCGAGCTGCCCCCCAGGGCGGGGAGTGGGGGTTGGTGCCGCTGCCCTCCCGGCCCTCGGGAGGACAGCCCGGTATCCTGTCCACCTCTGCCAAGCAGCTTCCACACCTGCCCAGACAACACATCACTAATCATGGCAACTGCTTCCGGTCAGGCACACAGGGCAGGTTTAGCTGGCACAAGGGACAGTTATGGAGACAGGCTCCTACCTCTCCCAGCTCAGCTTTGTGTCCCAGGACGTCGAACACGTCACCTACACACAGCCAGGACAGAAGAAGCCATGTCAGAGCTGGTGGTCTCTACAGCAGCAGGGAAAAGCACCCATTACAGAATCCCCAGTGCAAGCGCCCGGAATCCTCAACCAACCCCAACAGACAAGCGGATGCCACCCCCATTCACACTGCCGACCTGCAGACAGGGGGCAACAGGCACCCTGGATCCAGAACCCTGGCCATGACAGGGTCACGGTGCCCACCGCCCAGTGGCCACGACAGGGTCACGGTGCCCACCGCCCAGTGGGCCTCCCTGGGTGCCCGCCACCCGTTAGGCCCACACAGCAGACCAAGCCTTACAACTGACCTCAAGGTCCAGGTTAGTGCGAAAAGCAGTTACCAGGGGTCACAGTGCCCAAAAGTCAGACCCCGCACACCCTGTCCCGAGCCATCCCAGCAGCTCAGCCGCAAGGCCACAGCAATGGGGCCACACTGCAAAGAGCATGGTCACATTCCAGACTCACGAAGGCCCCGAGCGGCAGCCTGGGGAGAGTCTAGCACTCCACTGGGACGGCCAAGGTGCAACCTGGCCAGGATGCCCAGAGGCCAGCGTCTTGGGCTTCACTTCAGACAGTCAAGGAGCTCCCCGACTGCCTAGAGCCGAGACCAGGCCGAGGGCTCAGTATCTGCTTCCCGACACGGGATACAGGAAGGACCCTTTCAGGGCTCCTCAGGCCCAAGTAGGAAAGAAGGACAAGCAACGTCAGAGAGCTGCGGGGCTCCCGGTCCCACCCCCTCCCAGGGGAGGCCCGGCCCTACCGTAGCTGCGGCCGCCGATGGAGCACTTGTTGAAGACCATGATGTTCTGGGTGAGGGTGCCTGTCTTGTCGGAGAAGACGTACTCCACCTGGCCCAGCTCCTCGCTCAGCGTGGTGGTGCGGGCTTCGGCAGGCGTCCGCTTCTGCGTGCAGAACATCTTCTTGTCCCAGTTGATGAAGTAGCTGTGGCCCAGGCGGATGACCTCCACGCTGCACAGGGGGGAAAGCAGGCGACGCTTGGGGCAAGAAGGGGAGGAGGTGCCCCACCTACAGGGGCCTTTGCTGCAGGCCTGCGGCCTGGGGAGAAACGAGACTGGAGAAGACACCTGGGCACAGGCACCTGGGCAGGAAAGGGCAAGGAGAGCCTGCAGGTGGAGCCGGCGTCCTACGGCCGGCCAGCAAGGGAACTCCCCGCCCCGGCCCTGGCCCCGGCCCCGGCCCCGACCCCTGCTGACGCTCTAGACAGAAAGGTACACAGGGCCAGGGCAGGACAGACAGCACAGGCAGAGGAGGAAAAGGGACTGCAGACAAGGCACTCAGCCAGTTCTTACCTCAGGACTAATAATACAGAAACCATGCAGAGAAAAACAAGAGAAAGCGCGAGGGAGAAGGGGGAGAGAAAAAAGAGAGAGAAATAATGAGGGTGCTGT
The DNA here is from genome assembly GCF_051225735.1 of Oryctolagus cuniculus. Lineage (NCBI taxonomy): Eukaryota > Metazoa > Chordata > Mammalia > Lagomorpha > Leporidae > Oryctolagus > Oryctolagus cuniculus. The sequence continues at coordinate 44,655,685 of NC_142873.1, forward strand.
GCACGCCACGGCCACGCAGATGCCCTCAGGGAGGGGCCGCCCCAGGGAAGAAGACCGTGGCCCTCAGGGAGGGGCCGTCCCAGGGAAGAAGACCGGGGCTGGCTCTGAAGCCACCCTCCCTGCCCCCGGACGGCAGAGCGCTCTCCTCCACGCTCGCCTGGGCTCCTCACCCCAGCTCTGCAGCCTTCAGGCCACGTGCCGGTGCTGGCTCCGGGAGCAAGGGGGCCCAGACAATCTGGGGAATGATACCTGGGGGGTCTTCAAAAGTTCGTGGAAAATGTGTATCATGGAAAAACAGGGTGTGGGCTTCAAAATAATTTTTTGCACCAAAATAATCTTCTCTTTCAATTGCATGTTCCACAAATTTTTTGAAGTACCTTTGTATCAAGTTATAATGGCATAAGGTTTTGTTTTGTTTAAATATTTATTTATTTGGAAAGTCACAATTACAGAGAGAGGACAAAGAGAGATCTTTCCATCTACTGGTTCATTCCCTGAATGGCCGCAATGGCCAGGGCTGGACCAGGCCGAAGCCAGGAGTCAGGAGCTTCATCTGGGTCCCTCAAGCGGCTGCAGCCCAAACACTTGGGCTGTCTTCCATGGCTTCCCCAGGACATTAGCAGGGAGCTGGACCCGAAGCACAGGAGCCAAATTCGAGTCAGGGTCCACATGGGCTGCTGCCATCACTGCTTTACCTGCCACAGCACACGTCCACCCCGGCACTTTTTTTTTTTTTTTTTTTTGACAGTGAGTTCGACAGTGAGAGAGAGAGACAGAGAGGAGATGGTTCACCCCCCAAATGGCCACTACGGCCAGTGTGCTGTGCCGATCCAAAGCCAGGAGCCAGATACTTCCTCCTGGTCTCCCATGGGGTGCAGGGCCCAAGCACTTGGGCCATCCTCCACTGCACTCCCGGGCCACAGCAGAGAGCTGGACTGGAAGAGGAGCAACCGGGACAGAATCCGGCGCCCTCACCCCAGCACATTTTAACATCTCGTGCACTCCTCTCTGCTGATCAGTACCCTGGAGACGTGGACAGACCTCATTTCCAGAAAGGACCCCATGTTTACAGTGGAGCAATAGGGCCGTAACTAGAGCCCTGCTTTTGACCTGCCGGGGGCTCCTGTTGGGACCCCGCCACCACCAGGCAAAGTGAGATCGTGGGAAAGGAATCACAACCTGCTCCCACACAGCTTACTGTCCCCCCTCCCGTCGTCCCCCAGACGTACACACTGTCACCTGACCAGACTCAGAAAGAAAACTTTCTTGGGCAGTGACCAAGGGCTTCGAGTGACCTTAGGCACAAAATGTGGACAGCAAAGCCAGAGGTGGGAAAACAGAGTGAGGCTGCAGGCAAGAGAATGTTTCAACAGCAATGACCTGGAGACGCAAGGGCAGTGCCAGACCTGCTGCCACTCTGATTGCAGAGGAACTTAATATTTAAAATCCAATTCTCATTTTCCTTGTACAGGTGAGAAGTATTACTGTTCTCACTCTACGTGTGAAGACACACCCTGTGACGTGTGAGTGACTGTGGATCTGCCTGGGGTCACATGGCTAACAAGCAGGCAGGACTAAACCAAGAACCTTCTGCCCCTCCTCCTGACGCCCTGGGAGAGCCCTGCCCCTCCTCCTGACGCCCTGGGAAAGCCCACTCGGCACACCCTCGGCTCAGAAATGTTTATCTTCTCACTGAGGTCAGCACTAAGATTCAGACGCTTGGGGGGCGGGGTAAGGATTGCTTGGGAAATCTGTGTGAACAGAGATGAACAATAGGCAGAGCTCTGAGTACCTCCATAAAGCATTTCCTTAAAAATGTAACAGGATAGGGCTGGCCCTGTGGCGTAGCGGCTGAAGCTGCCGCCTGCAGTGCTGGCATCTCATATGGGCGCCGGTTCAAGCTCTGGCTGCTGCACTTCCGATCCCGCTCTCTGCTATGGCCCGGGAAAGCAGTGGAAGATGGCCCAAGTGCTTGGGCCCTGCACCCCCGTGGGAGACCTGGAAGAAGCTCCTGGCTCCTGGCTTTGGACCACCACTGCTTTGGCTGCTGCAGCCATTTGGGAAGTGAACCAGCAGATGGAAGACACCTCTCTCTCTCTCTCTCTCTCTCTCTCTCTGCCTCTCTGTAACTCTACCTTTCAAATAAATAAATATTAAAAAAAAAAAATGTAACCAGCTGGGGCTGGCACTGTGGCATAGGTTAGACCACCGCCTGTGACAACTCCCCATACCTGAAGTACCTCTTCAAGCCCCAGCTCCTCAGCTTCTGGTGCAGCTTCCTACTAATTTACCTGGGAAGGCAGTAGAGGATGGCCCAAGCCCTTGGGCCCCTGCTACCCACATGGGAGACCAGGATGGAGTTCCTGGTTCCTGCCTTCAGCCTGGCCCCGACCTTGCTATTGCAGACATTTGGGGAATGAACCAGCAAAGAGAAGTTATTTCTCTCTGTCTGTATCATTCTGCCTTTCAAATACATAAATAAATGTTTACAAAAAAAAAAAAAAAAGGCTGGAGGCTCCCTTATCACAAGTGCAAAGCACTGAATGGGTGAGTTTCTTTCTTCCTTCCGACCCTCGACCCCCGTCAGCCTCCTGCATCCCCGCCTCCCTGCAGCCCTCACTGGCCAGTCCCTGCTCACGTCCTCTTTGCCGCCAACAGCCCATCTCCTTGACCCCAATTCAGGCTGCACTGATGGCCAACAGTGCCTGAAGCACCCTTTAGATTCCTTTAGAATGCATTTTGAGAACAGATTCTTTAGATTTTTTTTTTCTCCAAAATCTTCTAACAGTTTAGTATGCATAAAGTCAACAGGCAAAGATTCAAGACCCTCCCCAGTCAGGGGCTAGCTTACTTTTCTAGTCCTATCTCCCGGAGCCCCTCACTCACAGTCCACGCTCCTGCCCCACCGTCTCCCACGCCATTCCTCAGTTCCGTCTTCAAGCCTTCGTTCCCAGCCCTCTGTGTCCGGCTCCACCTTCCCTCTCCAAGCCGGCACTCAAAGCCCAGTGCAGCGGCTGCCTCTTTAACACATGCCCTGATGACCTGCACAGGAGCAGGGCAGTCCCAGCCCCCAGGGCAGCTGGCGCCTCCTGCGTGGAACCGTGACACTTCTCCTACCCACCCCACCATTGGCCTGCTGCTTTCAAAGGCAGAGGCCACCTGACACATCTCTGCATTCCCTGGTGACGCACAGAAGACTCTAAGTAGGATGCCTTCCACAGTACTTGCTCCGGCTTTATGACACGTTTAGCTTTTTCTTCCTCTGCTAGACAAGCTCCCAGGGGAAAGAAGCCCCATTCACCTCTGTGCCGTGACACTGAGCACACTCATCTGCACACACACGTGTGCAAACACAGGGTATGCAATAAATGCGCGCTGAATAAATAAATGTGGTTTTTGCTCTGATACAATCCAAAGTGCCAGGAACCCGCGGTAACAACCTTGCTGTGCGCACAGATAACAGAGAACGTAAGATGTTCACCGCACAGAAAGAGGAGGACCCCACGTTTCTTCTCCAGGATTTCACCTTCGGAGAAAAGAGCTTTCCAAGGAAGCAGCCGGGCTCTCTGCAGAGACCCCAGGGGGGAGAGCACGTACCTGACATAGAGTGAAATGGGCACGACGGTGTTGAGGATGATGATGTAGGACCAGAAGGAGAGGAAGCCGGAGAAGAAGGCACTGTCCACTGCCTCGTCCCAGGGCAGGTAGACCTGGAAGCGCATCCCGACCTCGTGCTCCCAGATGGCATTGCCAATGGCTAGGATCACCCCCATGCAGACCAGGAAGCCAAAAATCTGGGGAAGAACGAGAGGCAGAGGCTTGGCTGACACTCCGCAGGCCCTCAAAACCAAGTGCATCCTAAAGGCAGTCACTACTCAAGTCCTGAGTCCTTAAAGGCACAGGCATCTTTAAGCTGGCAGCGCGCTCTACCGAAAGCACCCAGAACTAGCGACAGGTTCCCGTGGGCCACTGACAGCCACGTGGCCTTCTCTCTCCACGCCTTCTCATTTGTGTAACGGGGACAATCAAAGAGCTGGCAGCTATCAGCCTGGCATCCTGGAACTCCCAGGAATCTCCTGAGGTAGTAGGAGTTGCAGTGAGCCACGGTCAACAGAAGGAGGAAGTCTACTACAAAGTATCCACTCACCTGAGCTGAGCCTCCACAAGCCAACAAAGAAGCCAAGTTACTATATTCGTCATGATCTCAAACACACTGTCCTCTTTTTAAACTTTTTAATAACTTTTTACTTATTTATTTGAGAGGCAGTGAGATCTTCCATCTGCTGGTTCACTCCCCAGATGCCTCCAACAGCTGCAGCTGGGCCAGGCTGAGGCCAGGAGACAGCAATTCAATTCATTTCTCCCCTGTGAGAAGCAGGGACCCAAGTACTTGAGCCATCACCTGCTGCCGCCTCGGGTGCATCTCAGCAGGAAGCTGAATCAGAAGCAGAGCCAGGACTGGAACCCAGGTACCCCGATATGGGATGCTGTGTGTGGTGTCTGAACCACTGTGTCAAATGCCCGCCTTTCCTCTCTTTTGCTAACCAGGGAAACAAACCACATCTTCATAAATACAGATTTCTTGATTAGTCAGAAGTCACATGGGACAGGCATTTGGTACGTCTGGTACAACAGTTAAAATACCACTGGGATGCCCACGTCCCACATCGGAGTGCCTAGTTTGAGGCCAGGTCCTGCTTCCCAAGCAGCTTCCTGCTAATGTAAACCCTGGGAAGGCGGCAGAAGACGTCTGAGTACTTGGGCCCCTGTCACCCATGTGGGAGACTCAAACTGAGTTCCTGGCTCCCAGCCTTGGCCTGGCCCAGCTCTGGCTGTTGGAGGCAGTTTGGGAATGAACTGGTGAATGGAAATCTGTCTCTTTTTGTGTCTCTCGATCATTCAAACAAGCAATCAAAAAAAAAAAAAAAAAAAAAACACTTTTAAACATCAGAAACTAAAGTCTTGGTGATTGAAAGAAAAATATTGAGCCCATGGTCTAATTCCTGACATCTATTTCCAATGCTGCCTCTACCACTGAGGCTTGGGAACAAAGCAGAGCAGCCTGGTACCCATGGACCACTAGGGGGCAACGTGAGCATCTGCACACTAAACCTAACCCCTGGCCCAGGCTAGGTTTCTACACACCTTTAAAAGCAGGGCCTACGCTACGTCTCAAAGAGGCTGGCTCCAGCCTTTGCATGTTGGTAATGTAGGGGGGCAGGCAGCGGGGGTACAGGAAGGGGAGGGGAGCCCGACAAAGTGCTCAGATCTCCAGCTGAACAAGGGACAGATTCAGGAGCTGCCATAAACTAACACAGAACTGTTCCCTCTGGGATCCTTCCTTCTTAGAAGTTGGGGGCAAAGACCCTGCGAACCATCTTCCAAATGGAGATTTTTCTTTCAATTCCCTCTTCAATCCCATGAAGGGCTCCTTGTCTTGGCAAAAGCAAACAGAAGGTCACATGCTGCACTAAGTCACCACTGTAACTGCAGTCCAGAGAAGGGATGATTTGTTTTAGTTTCTTTAAGTTGTTGATTCATGCACGTTCCTAAGGTTTTTAAAATAACATCTCCCAAGTCTAAAAGGAGCCTGAAATAAACACTGCCTTTGAGGAGCGAACCTTCCAGTGGCTTCAGAGCCAAACCCAAAGCCTGCCTGCCTGCCAGCCAGGGAGGAGAGATGGGTGCAAAGGGCGCCACCCAGGGAGAACCAGAGGGCAAGGGCTGGGAGTCAAATATGAGAGCCCCTACCCAGAGCACCAGTGTATTCATCAGGCGGTCAATACTTGTTCTCTTGAACTTTGTCCTGCCACTGTTCTGCATCAGCTTAGTGTCTGGACCTAGAAAAGAAGGAAAGGGCTATGAGAGCTAAGTAACACACCCGCCCCTGGGCTTCTGCCCGGATCCCCAGACTGGAGGACATCAGGGTCGAACGGAGATGCGGACTGGGCAAAAGGCCCGGATTCAGGGCCAGAAGCTTCCTACCTTCCGCATTCTACCGACCCACCCCGCCTCACGGCCCGCGGCAGAGGGAGGCCGAGCAGCAACCCTCCCCGTCGTCACCTGCGAAGATGACCAGGCCGAAGCACCACTCGGTGTTGCGCAGCACGCAGCCCCGCAGCAGCATGTGCTGGTTGCTCAGGGGCAGCTTGCTGTCCTTCCAATAGAGGGTGCCGCTGAATTTGTCCAGCTTATTGTTGGGGGGTTCACAGATCACCTCGCCTGGAGGGAAAACAAGAGAGTCACTGAGCAAGCTTCGGTCTACGGCTTGACCTCAAGATGGCAAAACCAAGAGAAAGAACAAAGGGAGATGGAAGCCCATCCACACACCGCTGGTGGCACTGTGAGCTGACACAGCTTTGCAGGACAACAATGAGGCAGCATGAACTAATATCAAAAGTACAAGTATCCCTGGACCCAGTAACCCCACCCCACCTCGGGACTCCACTCTGCAGAAATAATAGCACACACCAGCTTTATCAACAGTCACACAAGTTTTATCAAAGTGTTATTTGGACAGCAAAAGACTAGAAACAACTGAACAGTCAGTGAATAAATTATGCAACACCGAGTTTATGAAATGTCACGTAGTTATTAAAAAGGGCCGGGTAGCTTCCTTTACACAGTAGATTTAGGTATAGTGTGATTGCACTCAATCATATTTATATAAACGTGTATGAAAAGTATGAATGGATATGTCGGTTAAGGTGGCCGCCTAAGGAGCGGGAGAACGGGGACCAGGATATTAACGTTTCCCACGCTCTGCAGTTTGTCTTGTTTGGAGGAGCGCATATCCTATTCTGAGCTAACACGCAAAATGAAGACGCTGACCGCCTCTCGACACACACAGCAAGGGAGGGGCCTTCAGCTGTGAGGTCCCCTTGAAATGACCATCCACTCAAAGCAACGGCAGCCACCTGACACTCCCAAAAAAGCCCAGGGAGCTGCACAGCCCAGCAACAAGGAAAGACAAACTGAAATGCCAAAGCCAACCCCCCTCCACCCCTGAAGGCTACCTCTCTGCGACAACTCACCATCAAACTTGGCAAGCTTACTGATGTCGCCCAGCTCCGAGGTGACGGGGACTGCCTGACGCACCTTCATGTTGGTCTCTCTGGAAAGACAGTCTCCTGAGTCCCGGCTCTCTCCCACCCGCCAGAGTCCAGCTAGGGCCACCTGACCGGGGAGCACCCACCGCTTAGCCCAGCAAACACAGGGGCTGGGGGAAAGGGGTGGTGGCGTACTTCTACACATCCAAAACTTTTCTTACTCCTAAATTTTCCAAAAGGCCCCAGAGTCCAGACCTGGGAACTCTCTCAAAAACAATCTTTTTACACCTAAGGGGGCAGAAGGAGAGCACTGACACTCGGGCATGCCACTTACCCATCTAGTTCTGCTGTCTCGATGTAACACAGCCCGTGAGGCTCACTGCTGGAGAGGAGGAGGAGATCCGCCTGCGGGGAGAACCTAATGAGAAGCACGGAAACCAAACCTCCACCCGCAACGGACTCTTTGATCTTCACTCTTTCCACCGGGGAGCCTCGGTTTGCTCAGCACCAAGTGCAAGAATGGCCAGTCCCCAACACGTTCACATGGCACTGAAGTCCCCCACTCAAGACAACTTCCTTCCTTCCACGGGTGGAAATCAGTAAATCAGCATTCACTCCCTGTCTGCTCAAGAAGAGGAAGAGACCCGGTAGGCCTGGAAGGGTGCCTCGTCCCTTACCGCCACAAACTGGTTATTTTCTAGCTTGATAATATCACCAACACGGACATTCATCCACTGCTCCTGTTGGAGGCTGAGCAAGGAGAAGACAGGACGAGGCTGTCAGTGGCTGGAGAGGTTCTCGGGGGACCCCGTCCTCCCCAGGGCCCCGGTCTCCGACAGGACTCACATTCCATTGATCAGCACCTGAGACTGCCGGTTATTCACCTGGTTGTCACTCTTGTGGCGGAACTGAAAAGAGAACTGAGAAAGGTAAGGCACCTTCTCCTGCTCCAAGAAAACGGGACCACCTGTGAGCCTCAGTGCATGCTGGGTAATGCCTATACAAACCCATTCACACATCACTTCCCTTCCTGACTCCCTCCCCATACAGCCTCTAGGAGACGGCATGGATCTGGCTGCAGAAGGTATAGGGTGCCAAGGTCACCAAGGAATTCTGTTGGGTGCAGGTGGCTCTACGTTGTGGGGAGGGATGCAGGGTGTGCAGTGGGGAACAGGTAGAAGAATGAAAACAACTCACATAGTCATCAGTGGCATCTTTAACAGCTGTGATGGTGAGGACAAGAACCAAAGGCACAATGGTGGTGAACCAGGACAGGGAAGAGATCTGTGGGATCAACTGCAAAGAGGAAAGAGGAGCATGCTTCTGAGGCCCCACCCCCTGCCTCCTTCCCCCTAGACCTTCCTCTTGCTGGGCTTTGTTTGGCTTTGTGAGTTGCAGAGGATCTACAACAGGTCACTCACCTGCAAAATGAGAAGGAACAGGAAGTAAGTGTTGGCGACTTCCTGGAACTGCTCAAAGAGGTTGACAGGCAGGAACGTAAGGATGTTGTACTTGGAGGTCTTGATGCAGTTACTCTGTGGCAGTGGGAGAGAAAATAATGAGGCAGCTTCCAGGGGGTGTGCACTGGGGACCAGCAAGTTAAGCCACCAGCCACTTGGGACGTCTGCACCCCTATGGGTGTGCCAGTTCGAGTCCCAGCTACTCCACTTCTCATGCAGCTTCCCACTAATGTGCCTGGGAAGATAGCAGGTGATGGCCCAAGTGCTTGAGTCCCTGGATGGAGTTCCTGGCTCCTGGCTTCAGCCTGGCCCAGCCCTAGCTGCTGTAGGCATTTGGGGAGTGACCCAGCAGGCCGCAGATCGATTGATCTCCGTCTCTCCCCTCTCTGTCACTTTGCCCTTCAAATAAATAAATATTTTTTTTTTAAAGAAATGAGGCAGTCTCCAGCCTCAACCCAAAACCAGTTTGATGCTTCCCCCAAAGTCAGCAACCTAAGTTGGGAGGCAGAAACAGGAGCGGGAAGGGAGGGTCACGGGGTCAGCATCTCCTGCTTCACTGATGGATAGGTGGTGGCAGGAAAAAAAAGCAGCACAGCAGATGGAGAGCAGCCAGGGAAGCCGCCGCCCCTCCCGCAGTCAGCCTTCCACCCCGACCTCGGATGTCCCGTGCCTTCCGCCCGGGCTGGGGAGCCGAGGAGTGGTCTGGAGTCACTCACCGCATACTGGAATTTCTCATTGTATTCTCGGTCATTAGCCCGCGCCCTCCTTTCTTCTTCTGCAACAGAACGATGCTGCCATCAGGAGGAGCCAACCGAGGCCTGGACCCACACCTGGTCAGGCCCACACCCACTCTGTGGGGGTTCCACCAAGGGCCCCTGGTTCTTTCCATAGAATAAATACGGTGTTAAGGAGTGCACGCCACACCGGAGGTGGCATCAAATTCTCCTCTCTAGTCCACCTCTCACCACAGCCTGGCCACAGGGCGCTGCAGGCTACCCTCAGAGTTCTCTGCCCTCACGGCCAGCTGTCAAGGTCCCCACTGGGTGCACTCGGTTCCTCTCCCCCACCGCCCAGGAGGAGCCCCAGCTGGGGGAATCCCTGTACCCTTCTGTTGCTGCTATCAATGCATTTTTCCTCACAACCAGGGAGGGACAGCCAAAGACAAAGCTTCCGCCGGCCCACCCAGGGGTCACTGCAGACCCAGGCGCAGGCACAGCCCTCCTCCATCCTGGGGGGTGAGGTGGGTGGCGAGTTGGAGGGTCACTGTGCCCCGGAGCTGCTCTGCGGCAGCATCTCAGCTCCACGTGCAGTGCCCCTACCGGAGCCTCTGCCTGTCACATGGTGCCAGCAGCAGCTTCTGACTGGCCCACAATGACATCACCTTATTTCAAAGCTCATCTTCAAGTAAGAGATGGGGGGGGGGGGGTCAGGGACATGGGTCATGCAGACGGAGACAGAGATGGAGGAGGGAAGAATGAAATGTATTAGAAACGCTGGCTCTCAATCACCTTTTTGTACCATCTGCACACATTTCTCCTAAACAGCTCATCTGTCACTCAGTAACATCTATTTCACTTCATCTATCCTGAAACCCACACAGGCCCTGGAAGGCAGGTGCCAAGTTCAGGTCTCAGAACAAAGTGTGCTCCTATGAAGGGCTCCCCAGCCCACCCGCCACCCCCCCACCCCCGGGGTCACCTCTACCTCAGGCAGTAACTTGGTTAGGCACTAAACATGTCTTCCACCCGTCCCGGAGGCAAAGGGCAGCACTCCCAGGCCCTTCCTGGGGCCTCCCAAGACCCCTGCAGAGCACACTGCAGTAACATAACACCAGGGCACAGCGCTGTCCCTGCCAGCCAAGCCACTTCACTGTCAGAAACTTCCCGAGAGGGGGCCCTTCGGGCTGAGACCCTGCGCAATCACCAAACATCATGCAAAGAAAGCAGGCAGGGGCTGGAGCCTTCACAGCCAGGCTCTCCGGGTCTGGAAAGAGCATTGGGGAAGGTTAGGGGAGGCTACGGAATTGAAGGGGGGAATCCCGGCCGCAAGGGAGCTGCTAGGCACTGCCTCCTGTTACCTGTCCCCCAGGAGGGCTTCTTTCGGCTCCAAGAGGGAGGCGCCCCCGCCCGGGCCCACTTCTCGGGAATCTCCTTGGGGACCGTCATGATCCCGGCTTGAAGCGGGGGAGGGCAGAATGTCTGTCTGTCCTCGGCCTCAGCGGTGCCGACGGGGTGGGCCCCCGGGGAGGCGCAGGAGCTGTGGCCGCTCAGAGGGGAGCCCCGGCCATCGGGCACGCGCGCCACACGCAGTCCAGGCCATCGTCTCGGCCGCCCGCGCTGGGGGACGCCGAGAGCAGAGCCGCGCCGCGGCCGCCGCCGCGGATGCCGCCCCCACGCCCCCCGCGGAGGCCAGCGCGCGCTGAGTGGCCGCGCCGCGGTGCGCACGCCCCAGGCTCCGCCCCCGCCCGCTCCCGGGCTGCAGGGCAGCCGCCCGCCAGCGCGCCGCGTAGGCGAAAGGCAGCGCGCGAGCCCCGCCTCCCCCTCCCCCAGCCCCCTCCAGCCCGGCCACTGCGGGCGAGCGAGCTGCTAGCGTAGTCCGGGACGACCGCTGTCCTCCCTTCGACCCCGCCCGCAGGAAAACCAGGAGGACCAGAGGGGACCGGGGAAGCGAGAGGATGGAGGGGAGCCAAGCACACAGCTCCCCAGGTCAGGAAGTGGGAGCTGCAGGTGCCCCGAGATAGAAGTATAGGTATTTCCGGGTGGGGGGGCTGGGGTGAGATCCCAGGTCAGGGATCCAGTTTAAGAATTCCGTTTCCTAGGCTCCCCCAAGATGGGTTTCAATGTCTCTGTCTTCGGACCCTTACCACTGGTCCCTCTTTCCTTTCCCTGAGCCACATTGACCAACACCCACTTCTGATGGTCTCGGGGATTCCCTTCCTTGCCTGTCTTACCTGGGGGGCGCTTTTTTGAACACAGTGCCATCTCACCCAGCAAGGTCCCAGCAGTCCCATGGGAGACCCTGCAGGAAGGTGACAGATGCGAGAGGTCAAGAAGCTGAAGGTAACCCTCCATTCCCTGCAGCAGGCTCCTTCCGAAAGCCCTCTCCAGCTCTGCCCCCGCCCCTCCCGGACCAGCACCTGTCCTCTTCCAGGCCCTGATGGGTCCAAGAGAGAAGAGGGGCCTACGGCACCACCTTCCCTCATGCCTCTGCCTCAGATGCCATAAGGCAGAAGCCAAGGCTAGGGTGGGGGGCAGAGAGAAGGGGCTAGCCGTTGTCAGCAGGGCTCAAGGTATCCGTCCCAGGGGTGACGGGTGCTCTCACGTGCCCTCCTGGTGGCAGAGTTGTGGCTGTGCTTATTAGAAAGCACAGTTTCCCCCAAAGGGTGGGGTGGAGGGAACATCAGCCAGGAAACACCTGGCAGTACATCAGGAAACAGGGTGGGCAGGCTCCTCCCTTCTCAAAATGCTTACAATCCCCCCACCCCCACCCCCACCCTGGGGCTTCCATTCTCACCTCCGGCAAGGGAGCTCACATTGTGAGCGCAGCCTTCACTTCCTGCCAGCCTGTCCCCAAATGGCTTCCTCTCATTCTGGGCCAGCCCTGGCAGGGAGTCCCCCTCCTCTCTCCCACCTCAAGCCCAGTCCAGGCAGTATGGCCCGGGTGCGCACGGGGGCAGCATCACTTAGGCAGGCTCTGCTCCCTTCCACCTTCCTATGTACTCTTTCCTCTAAAGAGCTGTAAGGCCTGGCCTACAAGGCAGGGTCACAGAGCCTCAACCCTGCCCAAAGGAAACTGCCAGCCAGTCACCTCCTTTCTTTTAGTGGAAGGCGGTCTCTGCCCCCCCCCCCACCTTGGTTCTGTCTCCAGTCTACAGGGCGCACCCCACCAGCCGGCCAGCCCCAAGATACTAATTGCCTGTCTGCCCAGCCTCTGTAATTACAGACTCTGGCCACGGCCCAGTCACCCACACCAGTTCTCCTTTCCCCAGCGCAGGCAGCACCGAAAAGCCAGAAGTCCTTTCCAGTGTGGCCCTTCCCCGGTGACGGCCGGCAAGGTGTCAGGCTCAGGAAGAAAATCCCTCACCCACATTTTGTTGAAAGATGCCAAGCTCTCCTCCAGGGCCCCCGGCCAGGGTCTCCACCCAGTCTGCAGTCTGAGTCATGGGAGGGTGGGGTGCAGAGGGAGGAGTTCAAGGAGAGGATGCAGGGGTAGGCATCACAAGTCACCCCATCCCACCAGGGGGAGGGGGGCCCCAAGCCACACTCGGACCTGGGAGGCCTGGGTCTGAGTTCGAGGAAAGAGCTGACAGCAGGAGTCTGGAGTCTGGACACCGACCAGGAAAGTTGTTTCACCTCTAAGACCCCGGGGGAAGAGGAGAGCAGGCTTGCCCCAGACCTCCACCCCCCCCCGGGGGGGGCGGCAGTGACAGGAAGGGAAAGGGAGGGGGAGACCTGGCAACCAGGACCCCCTCTGTCTCCTTCGCAGTCTCCTCCAGCCTGGGTTTTCTGAACCAGTCAAGCCCATCGGCCACGTCGCCCTGCCTGGCCATCCTGCCCCAGCCCCAGCCCCCTCTGCAGCCACATCTAGGATAAAAATAGCCAGTCCCGGGAAGAGGCAGTGCTCCATGGAGGACAGCAGCTCCTCCCCTAGGTCTGGCCCCTTCTCCTTTCCAACCAAGACTTCTTCCTTCAGCGGAGGCTGGCCGGTCAGGGATACAGGAGGACATGGAATCCAAGGCGCAAGCAACCAACACCATCCCAGGCTACCTTCGCCGGCCATGGGCAGAACCCAAGACTCCACAGCGCGGAGCTGCCAAAGCTCCTGGTCCCCCCTGGTTTTCCTCTGGCACAGCGCCTGCCTGCCCCACGCTCCCTCCTGCGGGCTCCCGGCCCCCGGGGACCCGGACTCCCGCTCTCACGCACACAATCCCCCAGGCGGCCACCCCTCCGTCCCTGCTGCAGAAACCTCGCCTCGGCTCTCCACGCGCCCCGCGGGCACCCTCTCCGCCCACCCTGCCCACAGCCTCCCGGCTCCCCCAGACACCCCCCTTTCCTTCGTCGCCCACTGCCCGCCGCGGATCCCCGCAGCTCCCGATACCAGGGTCTCTCCGGCCCGCGGCCGCATCTCCCGGCCCCGCTCCCCGGCTGCCCCCGCCTCGCCTCCCCTCGCCTCGCCTCACCTCAGCGCTCGGCGCTCGGCGCCCGCCCCGGCGGCCCCGTCCTGCCCATGCCGGGGGCTGGGACGGGGGGCGCTCGACTCGGCTCCCCGCGGGCTCCCGCCCCCCCCAGCTGCGGCCCCGCTCCCCCCGGGGCCTCGGCCCGCTACTTTGTGTCAGTTTCGGCCACGGCGGGGCGGAAGTGACGGAAGTGGCAGCAGAGGGCGGGGGGCGGGAGGGGGTTTCGGGGAGGGCCGAGAGGAGGGGAGGCGGCGGCCGCCATGTTTGTGCGGGGCAGGGGGAGGGTCTTCACCGGCCCGCGGGGAGCTCCAGGGCCGGGAACCCAGCCCTCGCATCCTCCCCGCGGCTGAAACAAACGATTCTCGAGGCCAGGTAGCGCCGAGGTGTTCTGTTTAATTCGGAGGGAAGGGACTGGGAGAACGCCGCCTTCCCTGCGGAAAGCACGTTCCCGGGAGGGGGGGCGTGAGGGCTGGGGACGCGGTGAACGACGAGGCTTTTCCTCCACGCCGGTTTCCCCTCGCTCCCGGAATCACGCCCCTAGGGGCCACCGCCCACTCCCTTCGCCTTCTCTCCTCGCCCTGGATCGCCTCACTGGACTGCACCCCCTCCCTGAACGACACGGCCCCGATTGTCCAGCTGTCGAGTTGTGCCTCAGTTTCTCTGCCCGTCTCCGAGGGCTCGAGGGCTCGAGGGCTGTGCTCGGCCCGCACCACGCCCCTTGGGTGGAGGCAGTGCCTCACCCTCGGCTACCTTTGCGGGCGGCCCAGCGTAAGGGAGGCGCCCCCGTGAGGGTGACGGCGGGCGGCGCCGAGGTTCCGAGAGCTGGGAGGTGCAGTCGGGCCCAGGCTTTGGAGGGAAGTGCCCAGGGTTCGGGCCCGCGCTAGGTGATCGGGCCCTGGCGCCCCGTGGGGTCCCCCAGGCTGGCACCCCGGGCGCGCGCCCCCTGGCGGCTGCTGGGCGCTCCTGCGTTCCTAGAGGCCCTGAGGGTCAGAATACCCTTCGTGGGGCCAGGGGTGAGGGGCGTGAGTTCCTGACCCTCGTCTGCCTGCAGTCCGCCCGTGTCTGGCATCTTTCCCGGTTGAGGAGGAAGGGCTGCCCGGATGGGTACACAGAGAATCTGGCATAAAGAAGAGTGGCCGTGTGGCTGGCAGGCAAGTTGGGTGGCTGTCCCCAGTGGCCTTCCAGGTAGGCGAGGGCTGTCATGGTCACAGCTTACACTCCAGCGTCTGGACCGAGTGAGTCTGTAGGGCAGGCTTCGCCTCCTGGGCTGGCTCTGAGTCCTCCGGGTGGTGCAGAGACACCAGCAAGTGGTACACAGCCGTGCCGAGGACGGCCCCCACCATAGGGGCCACCACGGGCACCCACCACCAGCCGTTGCCAGCACTGCCAGCAAAAGACAAAAGGGAGATATAAGGGGTGGCTCCCTTAGCCCCTCTCCCCAAGGACAGCAACTAGCAGTGGTAGTTCTGGGGGAGGGACACCGGGAAGAGAATCTCTTAACACTAAAGCATAGCACTTAGGGAGGGAACCCCAGGAGGGCTTGGTCCAGCCTCTCGCCATAGGGAGTTCTTGACTATACGCAATTTGCTGATGACGTCACTAGTGCCCCGAAAGATAATATGACGGGCCCAAGAACACAACCTCTGGATCTTAGCATTCTGTTGCAAAGGGCAGAAAGGGGTCTCTAAAGAGGGGTGTGGGCTTGCAGAAGGGATACTGTGCTAAGAGGAGAGAGCTGGGCACCAGGGCCAGAGCCATTAGCAGAGGGAGGGCAGTGGAGCACAGCACCAGGAGCTGCTTCTCTCACCTGAATACTTCAGGGCCCCAGCCAGCCACATAGGTGAAGAGCCGTGGGCCCAGGTCCCGTGCAGGGTTGAGTGGGTACCCACAGTTGGCACCCAAGGATAAGCCAATGCTCAGGATCAGAAGCCCCACTACCACTGGCTCGAGACCGGCAGGCACGCCCTTGTTCCGTCTGTCCAGGATGGCCAAGAGCCCCACAATCAGAACGCTGGTGCCCAGAACCTTGGAGTTGATGGAAGTAAAGGGATCTATGTCATCCGGCTTCATCCAACCTAGGCAGCTGGGACTGGGGGTGGGAGGAGGGGGAGCGGGGCAGGTGCCAAGACAACTGTCACCCCACATCCCACCCAGAGCCTGGACAGTAGGCTGGGGTCCCAAGGGACAGGACAAAGGTCTCCCCTAGACGGTAGTAGCCTGGGATCCCAAAGGTCTCTGCCTCACACCCACCTGGTCCCAGAAGCCGTTGCTCAGGGACAGATAAGAGGCAGGATAGGTGGTGAAGATGGAGGCCGTCTCCCTGGGACCAGTCACTGTGAGGTTCCCACCTGTATAGTTCTGCAGGGCATCTTCAGGGAAGACGAACAGCCAGGCTTCCACCTTTGCTCACCCAAACCCTCCCGAGGCACCCCCGCCCACACACAGGTGCCCCGCCCCTGCCCCCTCTGTTACCGTAGTAGACGGAGTAGGTAACTCCCGAGGCACAGAAAGCAGACAGCAGCTGCACAAAGATATAAATGGGGAGCTTGGCCCAGGGGAAGCGTCCCAGGAGGCACATGGACAGGGAGAAGGCCGGATTCAGGTGGGCCCCTTGAAGGAACAAGAAAGAAAACCAGCGTCCATTAAGTGGCGCTGCCATGCCGCTGCTGCTTCCCACAACACTCAAGGCACACAATGTTATTTCCATCGTAGAGCTTCGGAGGTTGAGGCGCAGGAGTGTAGGTGACTCAGCGGGGTCGCACAGTGCGCCTGGGCCTGTCTGCTCCTTCCCGCTGCAGTACGCCGGGTCTCAGGCTCCAGCCAGACAGGCTGATGCCCCGAGTGATGGGGAAGGAGCAGGTGAGGTCCTGGGCAGACAGGAGCCCCAGAGGGCTGCAGGGGCACACAAGGATAGCACTTAACTTCAATGCCCTGCCTTAGATTCCTCCCAAGCGAGCCTGGGATCAGTGTGAGGAAGGGGATTGGAGAGATACAGAAAGGGGAGGGGCTGGGTGAGGGCAAAGGCGTATCTCAGTCCAGGGAGGGCACTGGCAAAGCTTAGGGAGATAATGTCCGTGAGTCACCAAGGGATGTGCCTTGTGACCACCGCCACCAGACTCCCACGCTCACGTACACTCGCTGCCCTCCCCGATGACCACGCACCACCCTCCTCACCTGAGACGTTGCCGCCCACGTAGATGGCGACGGTCACGGCCAGAGCGCCCCCCAGGAACATGGTGAAGAAGTTGCCTTTGCTTTCTTCACTGGTCACAGCCTGGGCCACGCTGCCCTGGGTGATGAGCTGTGGGGGAAAGGAGAGAGGAGGAACACGGGACCCAGGAGAGGGAGACGGGGACGGCTCAGGGAACAGCCAAGAGGCGGGAACAGAGACAAGCAAAAGAGGAAAGGAAACAGAAATGGAAGAAGTGGAAGAGGAAGGAGAAAGGGGAGGAAAGTGAGAAAGGAGAAGGGACTGGAATGAAAGAGAGAGAGGGAGAGGAAGTAGGAGAGGAAGGGGGAGAGATGAGGAGGAAGAGGACAGGGAAGTGGGTGAAAGATGGAAAACAGAGGCTGGCAGGAGACCAGCAGGATCCAGAAACCTCTGTCCACCTCCCCCCACGCCCCTGCATACCAGGAGCACAAACACACCCAGGAACTCTGCCAGGCACTGTCGGGCCAGGAGGTTGTGGATCCGCAGGTGGTCCCTGACTTCTGCCTGGAGCTGACTGAAGGCCATGGTGGGGACAGCCGTGTCGCAGCGACTGCTCCCTCTGTCTGCAGAGCCACACTGCTACTTGCCCAGCTACTGCCTACCAGGGGAAAGATAAGAAAGAGACTTTAAAACCAATTAGCTCGGCTCCCGAACTGCAGCTAATGTCCACACACGTGTGTGGGCTGGAGAACATAGCCTTTTGTGCACGTGCAAGGGCTACAGGGGAGGGCGGGCGTACGTGGGCATGCTATGTGTGCAGCCAGAGCCTGGAGTTTGCTCTACGTCTTCTGTCCCTCGTCCACTTGCCGGCCAGGGGCTGGCATCCACCCATGCCACAGGTGGAGGGAAGTACCTGCTTCAGATAACATTAGTTCTCGAAGTCCCAGTCTCAAGATAAGGATACTGAGCCTTACGCTCCCCCTCCCCCACCAGGATCACACAATTAATGGCCGAGTGAGTTCAAATGCTGTTTTCTCACAGTCCATTGGGTATTCCACAGAGCCTCTTGTCTGCCACGGGAAGCCTTTTTCCAAAGCATTTGGAGGCTTGGAGAGCTCAGTAAACTTCCAGAGAGACTGGCCTGGAGACCACAGACTGTGGGAGTGGAACCCACACAATTAAATGCTTGCACTTCCTTCATGCAGTCTTGTCTTGGTGAGAGAATGCTGTCTTCGTGTCTCCTGCCATGGCTTGAGCTGGGGACTTCACACTCGCACTCAGCCCCACCTTCCCTTCTCTGGATGCGCACCACCTTTACCCCATGGTGCACATGGCCACATCCTACTGCTTGTTGCAAGCCTCCATGCAATCAGGGTCATTCAGCAAGGAAAGGAGAACAGCAGTGATTAACAAAACATAGGCTCTGCCCTCCTAGAGCTTGTGTTCGTGTTCTAGTAGGTGCAAACCGACGACACACACATTTTTAAAAAGATTTATTTCCTTATTTGAAAGAGTTACAGAGAGAGAGGGAGGGAGAGAGAGATAGCAAGCACCCATCCACTGGTTCCCTCCCCAAATGGCCCCAACAGCCAGGGCTGGGCCAGGTGAAGCCAGGAGCCAGGAGTTTCTTCTGGATCTCCCACACAGGTGCAGGGGCCCAAGCCACCTTCTGCTGCTTTCCCAGGTACCTTGCCAGGGAGCTGGATTGGAAGTGGAGCAGCCAGGACTCGAACCAGCATCCATATGGGATGCTGGCACTGCAGACAGCAGCTTTACGCACTAAGCCACAAAACCAGCCCCCCATTTTTTTAAAGATTTATTTATTTATTTGAAAGTCAGAGTTGGCACCCATCCGAAGTCAGGAGCCAGGTGCTTCTTCCAGGTCTCCCATGCAGGTGCAGGGGCCCAAGGACTTGGGCCATCTTCTACTGCTTTCCCAGGCCATAGAAGAGCGCTGGATCACAAGTGGAGCAGCTGGGACTCGAACCGGCAGCAATATAGGATGGCAGTGCTGCAGGCTGCGGCTTTTCCTGCTATGCTACAGCGCCGGCCCCTGCAACTTTTTTCTTGAATGTTTGGGTCCACAGTGGGTTGAACCCATGGATGTGGAGCCCATGGCTACTGAGGACTTGCCTTTCCTGCCCTGGGAGCACCCAGCTAGCACCACTCTCCATAGGTTTCTGGAGTATTCAGTCCTCACCCTTACATTCTTTCCAGCAAGGGATGGGACATTGCAGCAACCGCACATGGCCAGGGCCCCACCAGTCTTACACGGCTCCACTCAAAGGCCACCAACTTGATAGAACCGCGGCCAGCGCTGTGGCAAAGCCCCAGCCTGCACTGCTGGTGTCCCATATGTGTGCTGGTTCGAGTCCCAGCTGCTCCACTTCCCATCCAGCTCTCTGCTGTGGCCTGGGAAAGCAGTAGAAGATGACCCAAGTGCTTAGGCCCCTGCACCCGGAAGACCTGGAAGAAGCTCCTAGCTCCTGGCTTCAGATCTGTGCAGCCCTGGCCATTGTGGCCATCTGGAGAGTGCAGCAGTGGATGGAAGAGCTCTCTTTGCCTCTGCCTCTCTGTAACTCTGCCTTTCAAAAAAATAAACAAATAAATTTTTTTTAAAAAAATGCATGTAAGATTCTTCTGGAGGAAAAAACAAAACAAGAGGCAGCCGAGGGGCCAGCTCTAAGACAGTACCCTAGGGGGCGCTCCAGAGCAAGCGCCCAGCCCCGTCAGTGGCCACCCCGTGATGCTGAGAATTAACGGCATGGTTCTGGGCTAGAAATTCAACCTTCACACACAATGAACACCTCAGGGAATTCGATCTGGAGGGCCTCCAGATCCTGGAAAGCAGAGCTGTGGTTGTTTCCCCTGGGGGCTCACAGCCAAGCGTCCCAGTTGAACCTCCCTGTCTTTCCTTGAGCGAGAGCGAAGCCCGCAAGGAAAGGACTCGCCCAGCTGGCTGCGCCGGGCCACAGGAGGAACCGCTTGGCATTCGGGTCGTTCCCGGTGGGTTCTCCTGGCGTTCCCATGCTGTGTTCACAGCAGAGACCTCGGGCTAAGGACGGCGTGGAGGCACGCCTGCACTCGTGGGAGAAGGTGCGGGTCGTCCCGCTCCTGCCTGCCTGGCCCTGGCCGGGTGCTGGCCACAGGCAAGGAAAATCTATAATCGGTGGTACAGCGGAGGGTGATGAGACTCTTCCAGACCTTGAGAGCCCTTGTAGGGTTCTGTTTGGTCGCCACCGCAGGAGGGAGACGACGAAGGAACGTCACCGACTGGAAAGCGTCGCCGTGAGACTCACCGGTTTGTGCTGCCTCTGCAGGAGCCGGAAGCGACCACTGGCAAACATGGCAGCCCTGCGGAGCAGCAGGCTGAGAGCCGAAACACAGTGGTGAGACTGGACGGAGGAGGCTCCTGAGGCTTGCACCCCGCACGTTCAGGCGTGTGTTCTGTAAAGGAGCAACACCCGAGCCGCAGGGGGCGGCTGGTGCGCCATCCAGGCCATCTTGAGAAGTTCAGCAGTTACACAATACGTGTTCTTTGTTGTTGTTATTTAATTTTTTTAATTTTTGGAATGCTTTTTAAATTTAAAAAAAAAAAACCATCATAGCAGTAAAGGCTACTGACTTGCCTATTAACCCTTCTCTTGAAGTTCCCTCCAAAAAAAGAAAACCAACTAGAATCATGTAGAAGCTTTTCCCAACAAGGCAAACTGACCATAAGAAATCCAGATCTGAGGGCCAGCGTTGTGGCACAGTGGGTTAAGCTGCTAACGCAACACTGCCATCCCATGAGGCTGCTCCACTTCCAATGCAGCTCTCTGCTGTGGCCTGGGAAAGCAGCCGAGGATGGCCCAAGTGCTTGTGCTCCTGCACCCCTGTGGGAGGCATGGAGGAAACTCCAGGCTTCTGGGTTCCACCTGGCCAAGTCCCCGCCATCGCGGCTATTTGGGGAGTGAACCAGCAGATGGAGCAGTCTCTCTGTGTGTCTCTCTTGCTCTCTTTTTCTGTAACTTTGCCTTTCAAATAAAAATGAGGTTTGTTTGGTTTTTTTTTTTTTTTTTTTTAGATTTGGATCTGAATAGAACAAGAGCAGTGCAAGTGGGGAACTGCGGTGGACAGGGCAGTGTTCCCCCGACCCCCGGCCAGGGTGGGGAGCCCACCCCCAGTCCTGGGAATGTTAGCTGCTGCTCCACACAGCTGCTTCCCTCACTGGAAATTACCTTTGTCCATAAAGAAATGTCTGGGGGCCAGCGCTGTGGCATAGCAAAGTCTCTGCCTTCAGTGCCAGCATCCCATATGGGCACTGGTTCGAGGTCCGGCTGATCCAGCTCTCTGCTGGATCAGTGGAAGACGGCCCAAGTGCTTGCATCCACGTGGGAGACCCAGAAGAAGTTCCTGGCTCCTGGCTTTGGATCAGTGCAGCTCCGGTCATTGCAGCCATCTGGGGAGTGACCCAGTGGATGAAAGACCTCTCTCTCTCTCTCTCTGTAACTCTGACTTTCAAATAAATAAATCTTAAAAAAAAAAAAAAAGTTGTCTGGAGCTTTCCCAGTGGATTTCCGGCGGCCAGGGATTGGCTGGTGCAGGGACACTCGAAGTCCTGGCGCTTTTGACTTAGTTTTGACAGTCTGAAGAATTGCCTCAATTCCAGAACTACTGAGGCTTCCGCTGGACCCACACCCTGTGTCAGCCACTTCTGCGCAATGCTGCCCTCTTCAGTTCTTTGAAGGTGCATCTCCCAAGATCAACCCCAACCAACCTGCACAAAATGTGTGACCAGCATCTGTGTCCAGGGCTGCCAACCACCAGCCACCCTCCCAGTGTTCCAGGCTGGAGATTACCAGAAGCGACCATGTCCTCCATCTCTTACCCTCTCCTCATCTCCTCCCCTCTCTCCTCCCTCTCCTCCCCTCTCCCTCTCTCATTTCCCCTCCCCCTCCCTCTCCCACTCTGTCTTCCTCTCACCACATTCCATAACCAAGTGCCTACTCTTCTTTTTTAAGTCAGAGTTAGAGAAAGAGAGAGAGAGAGAGAGGCAGAGAGAGGTCTTCCATCTGCGGGTTCACTCCCCAATTGGCCACAATGGCCGGAGCTAGGCCAATCTGAAGCCAAGAGTAAGGAGCTTCTTCCGGGTTTCCCACATGGTGCAAGGGCCCAAGGACTTGGGCCATCTTTTACTGCTTTCCCAGGCCACAGCAGAGAGCTGGATTAGAAGTAAAGCAGCCGGGTCTTGAACCAGCGCCCATATGGGAAGCTGACACTACAGGCGGTGGCTTTACCCACTACTCCACAGCACCAGCCCCAACCTGTACTTCTTCTGATCCAGCTCCCTGCTGATGTGCACCCTGGGAGGCAGCAGAGGATGGTTCCAGTAGGTGCGTCCCTGCCACCCACATGGGAGACCTGATAGAGTTCCTGGTTCCCAGCTTTGGCCTGGTCCAGCCCCCAGCATCTGGGGAGTGAATCAGCAGGTGAAAGATCTCTCTCTGTCTCTCTCCCTTTCAAATAACTAAAAAATAAATGCAATGCAAACATTTTAAAAGACAAAAGAGAAGGAAAAAGGTTACTTTCACTTTCAGTTTCTAGAGCGATATATGCTTAGCGTCCTTACACCACATGCTTCCGTTGCCACAGCGGAGTTCTTCAACAGTCTCAGTATTGCCTGTTGCACGTTCGTGGGGTCAGGCCTGTGAGACAGCTGTTGCACAGTTTCTGGCCAGGGGTGAGGGCAGGGGAGCGTCTTCCGCTTACTCATCAGAGGCCAGCTCTGCTGAACACCTCCAGCACACACGGGACGTGTTCTGCGCCCGCCCCCGTGCCCCTGGAATGTCCTATTAGATGCACACAAAGGTGAACACCCGCTTATAATTACCCAAGTATAGGGTCATGTGCTGATAAATAAAGGCATCTTACTTTCCCCTCCCAGTCCGTGTCTCCTCTCTCGTTCCTTACCCCTTTCCTTGTCTCTCTTACCCCAGCCAGTGCCGAATGGAAGTGGGAAATGCAGATGTTCTTGCTTTGTCCTAACCTTGCTGGAGGAACTCCCATCTGACAACACTGAAGATGACATTAACTGTGGCTTTTTTTTTTTTTTTTTTTTTTTTTTTTTTGACAGGCAGAGTTAGTGAGAGAGAGAGAGACAGAGAGAAAGGTCTTCCTTCCATTGGTTCACCTCCCACCCCAAATGGCAGCCATGGCCATCACACTGTGCCGATCTGAAGCCAGGAGCCAGGTGCTACATCCTGGTCTCCCATGTGGGTGCAGGGCCCAAGCACTTGGGCCATCCTCCACTGCACTCCTGGGCCACAGCAGAGAGCTGGCCTGGAAGAGGAGCAACTGGGACAGAATCTGGCACCCCGACCGGGACTAGAACCTGGTGTGCCGGTACCACAGGCGGAGGATTAGCCAAGTGAGCCGTGGCACCGGCCAACAGTGGCTTTTTGTAGACACCCTTCACCAGGCTGAGGTTTTATTGAGGTTTTAAAGATTTATTTATTTTTTTGAAAGTCAGAGTTACACAGAGAGAGAGGAGAGGCAGAGAGAGAGAGAGAGAGAGATTCCATCTGATGGTTCACTCCCCATTGGCTGCAATGGCTGGAGCTGCACCGATCTGAAGCCAGGAGCCAGGAGCTTCTTCCGGGTCTCCCATGTAGGTGCAGGGGCCCAAGGACTTGAGCCATCTTCTACTGCTTTTCCAGGCCATAGCAGAGAGCTGGATCAGAAAAGGAGCAGCCGGGTCTCGAACTGGTGCCCATATGGGATGCCGGTGCTTCAGGCCAGGGCATTAACCCAGTGTACCACAGCACTGGCCTTACTGAGTTGTGTTTGTTTGTTTGTTTGTTTGTTTTTACAGGCAGAGTGGACAGTGAGAGAGAGAGACAGAGAGAAAGGTCTTCCTTTTACAA
The DNA here is from genome assembly GCF_051225735.1 of Oryctolagus cuniculus. Classification (NCBI taxonomy): domain Eukaryota; kingdom Metazoa; phylum Chordata; class Mammalia; order Lagomorpha; family Leporidae; genus Oryctolagus; species Oryctolagus cuniculus. The sequence goes on from NC_142873.1 coordinate 44,679,426, forward strand.
TTGGTTCACCCTCCAATGGCCGCTGAGGCCGGCGCGCTGTGGCCAGTGCACCGCGATGATCTGAAGCCAGGAGCCAGGCGCTTCTCCTGGTCTCCCATGCGGGTGCAGGGCCCAAGGATCTGGGCCATCCTCCACTGCACTCCTGGGCCACAGCAGAGAGCTGGACTGGAAGAGGGGCAACCGGGACAGAATCCGGCACCCTGACCGGGACTAGAACCTGGGGTGCCAGCACCACAGGCGGAGGATTAGTCTAGTGAGCCGCGGCGCTGGCCCCTATTGAGGTTTTAAAAAAGATTTATTGGGGCTGGTGCTGTGGCGTAATGGTTAAAGCCACCACCTACATCTATTTAAAAAAAAAAAAAGATTTATTCATTTACTCATTTCTGTGGGGAGCAACTCGGACTAGACTAAGTTACTGGAATTAAGACTTATTCTATGCATCTGCTCTCCCACAATATGGTGCTGGGAGAGAAGAAAACAGCTTCTACACAGCTGCCTCCAGTTCAGCTAATAAACTGTAGGACTTGCTTCTGATTGGAGGAGAGCAGCGTGCTCGGCGTGTGGGCAGCCGAGTTGGGATTGGCGGAGGAGGACTATAAAGGAGGAGAGAGACGGCATTCACCAGGAACATCTAAGGGGAACATCTAGCTGGAGGAACACCTGTGCAGCCCCCGAGAGAGCCGGCCGGCAGTGTGCCGCTCCCCTGCGGAAGTGGGGAATGCGGCCAGGGGGAACTGCCCTTCCACGGAGGTGGAAGGGATAGCAGCCAACCCGGGAAGAACCAGCAGCAAACCCGGGGAGGGCCGAGCAGACGAAAGAACAGTGCAGGGTTTAGTGTTGCTCCTCCACGAAGAGGGGGAGCGACATAATGGTGCCGTGACTCGGATATGAAGCCCAGGCAGGGTTTAGTGTCGTTCCTCCACGAAGAGGGGGAGCGACAATTTCAAAGGCAGAATGACAGTGGGAGAGACAGAGAGACATCTTCCATCTGCTGGTTCACTTCCCACATGGCCACAAGGGCTGGGGAAGGGCCAGACTGAAGCCAGGTACTCCATCTGGGTCTCCCATGTGGGAGGCAGGGGCCCAGGTATTTGGGTCACTATCCACCACTTTCCCAGGCGCATTAGCAGGGGGCTGGATGGAAGCAGGCAACGGAGAACGAGGTCAGCTCAGACACTGGCATTGAGGCTGTGCCACCAGGCCGGCCTCCCTTGGTTTCTCTCCCACCCAGCTGTTGGATTTGTCCGGTATTTTTTCTGTCTTTAGCCAGACGGTCATGCGGATTTTGTCTTTTTTGTACGAACATGACATCACATCAGTTGTGTGCTAAACCAACCATAACCACTGCTGGGAGAAGCCCCACTTGTGGTCACAGTGAATAATTTGGTTAATGTGTTACTAGGTTCTGTTTGCCAATATTTTGTTGGAAAAATCTGCACCTGTGTGCATAGTGCTCTGGCGCTCTCACGTGGCCTCATTCTCTGGCCGTGTCACAGCATCAGCTGGGACATATTCCTCTTTCTCCATTTCCCAAAGATAGCATCTCACTTCTACCTCCAGTTCTGATATAAGACACCAGTAAAACATCTGGGCCCAGCTTTTCTTCAGGAAAAGATTTTAAATTCTAATTTTTTTTTACTTGATATACAGATACAGATATGTCTATTTGGGTTTTCCATTTTCTCTCTCTCTCTTTTTTTAAAGAGACCTATTTTTTTTTAAGATTTATTTATTTATTCAAAAGTCAGAGTTACAGAGAGAGAGAGAGAGAGGTCTTCTATCCGATGGTTCACTCCCCATTTTGCCGCAACAGCCAGAGCTGCGCTGATCCAAAGCCAGGAGCCAGGAGCTTCTTCTGGGTCTCCCACTTGAGTGCAGGGGCCCAAGAACTTGGACCATCTTCTACTGCTTTTCCAGGCCACAGCAGAGAGCTGGATCGGAAGTGGAACTGCCGGGATGTGAACCGGTGTCCATATGGGATGCCGGCACTGCAAGCCCAGGCTTTAACCCGCTGCGCCACAGTGCTGACCCCTCTCCCATGCATTTTTAAAAGATTTATTTACTTATTTATGTATAAAAGGATTTATTTGAATGACAGAATTACAGAGAGAGAGAGGTCTTCCATCCTCTGGTTCACTCCCCAGATGGCCGAAACGGCAGGGACTGCACCAATCCAAAGCCAGGAGCCAGGAGCTTCTTCTGGGTCTCTCACATGGGTGCAGAAGCCCAAGGTCTTGGGCCATCCTCTGATGCTTTCCCAGGTACATTAGCCAGTAGCTGGATGGGAAGTGGAGCAGCTGGGAGTCGAAGCGGCGCCTGAATGGGATGCTGGCACTGCAGACGGCAGCTTTAACCAACACATCACTGCGCCGGCTCCCATCCCACGTATTTTTTTAAAAGATTTATTTATTTATTTGAAAGTCAGAGTTACACACACACACACACACACACACACAGATAGAGAGAGAGAGAGAGAGAGATAGAGGTCCTCCATCGCTGGTCTGGTTTATTTCCCAATTGGCCACAACAGCTGGAGCTGCACTAATCCGAAGCCAGGAGCTAGGAGTTTCTTCCAGGTCTCTCACATGGGTACAGAGGGCCTAGCACTTGGGCCATCTTCTACTGCTTTCCCAGGCCATAGCAGAGGGTTGGATCAAATTAGAGCAGCCAGGACTCAAACCAGCGCCTATATGTGATGCTGGCACTAAATCCATAGCGCCAGCCCCCATCCCAAGCATTTTTAAAAATATTTCATTTATTTATATGAAAGGTAGAGTTAGAGAGAGAGGGGGGGGGGGGAAGAAAGCTAAAGATCTTACATCCATTTGTTTCACTCCCCAAATGGCTGCAACAGCCAGGGCTGGGCCAGGCTGAAGCCAGGAGGCAAGAACTCCAGCCTGGCCTCCTGAATGGGTGGCAGAGGCCCAAGCGCTTGAACCACGATGTGTCATCGGGAAGGTGGTTAAGAAGTGGCATAGGCTGGCGCCGCAGCTCACTAGGCTAATCCTCTGCCTGCGGCAATGGCACCCCGGGTTCTAGTCCCGGTCGGGGTGCTGGATTCTGTCCCCATTGCTCCTCTTCCAGTGTAGCTCTCTGCTGTGGCCCAGGAAGGCAGTGGAGGATGGCCCAAGTGCTTGGGCCCTGCACCCACATGGGAGACCAGGAGGAAGCACCTGGCTCCTGGCTTCGGATGGGCGCGGCGCACCAGCCATAGCAGCCACTTGGGAGGTGAACCAACAGAAAAAGGAAGACCTTTTTCTCTGTCTCTGTCTCTCTCTCTCTCTCTCACTGTCTAACTCTGCCTGACCAAAAAAAAAAAAAAAAAAAAAAAATCAAATAAAAAATAAACAAAAAGAAGTGGCATAGCTTGGACTCCAAGTGACAGTGAAATGGGATGCCGTGTCCCAAGCCACCATTTGACCTGCTGAGTCATGATATCCGCCCCTTGCTTTCAAACTTATTGAGAATTATTTTTTGGACTTTGATAATTTCCCAGGTGAACCTGAACATACTGTTCACTGCTCTTTTTGGCTGTTTCCATGTCGGCTAGGTCAGGTTGGTTGACAGTGTTATCCAGATCCTTCCACTTGTTCTAGCAGTTCTGAGGGAGGGGCAGGAAGACTCCTACCTGTAACTGTTCAGTGGGCTACTTCTCCTTGCAACTCAAGTGTGCCTCACGTGGGTACGTAAACATTTATCATTTCTCTGTCTTCCTGATGTATTGGCCCTTTGATCGTTATGAAATATCTCTCTTCGTCTCGAGTGATATTTCTTTTTTTTTCTTTTTTTTTTTTTTTGACAGGCAGAGTGGACAGTGAGAGAGAGAGACAGAGAGAAAGGTCTTCCTTTGCCGTTGGTTCACCCTCCAATGGCCGCCGCGGCCGGCTGCGGCCGGCGCACCGCGCTGATCCGATGGCAGGAGCCAGGAGCCAGGTGCTTTTCCTGGTCTCCCATGGGGTGCAGGGCCCAAGCACCTGGGCCATCCTCCACTGCACTCCCTGGCCACAGCAGAGAGCTGGCCTGGAAGAGGGGCAACCGGGACAGAATCCGGTGCCCTGACCGGAACTAGAACCTGGTGTGCCGGCGCCGCTAGGCGGAGGATTAGCCTAGTGAGCCGCGGCGCCGGCCTCAAGTGATATTTCTTGCCTCCCGCCTCACTCCCCTCTGTCCTCTCTGGGAGACAGGCTGTGGTCGCTGTCTGTGTGGCCTTTCTTTGACTTTCACCCTGTGCATATCTTTGGATGTGGAACACATATCTTGTGGATGGCATATGATTGGATCTTGCTTTACAATTTTTTTTCTTAATTTTTAAAATTTTCAAAATTTCTATTTATATTTACAGATTTCTTGTGTTTCATATACACAATTCTAAACCCATCATGATGCTCCCAGCCTGCCTTCCTCCCTCCTGCATCACTGGTTTCTTTCCTTTTCATTTTTAGGCTCTTGTTTTTTTATCCTGACAATCTTGGTCCGAAGACTTTGGAGTGTAGTCTGTTCACATTTAATGTAATTATTGATGTTTGCATTTGTCTGTCACTTTGCTGTCGTGTGTGTGTGTGTTTGTGTGTGTGTGTGTGTGTGTGGTGTCTTTTATCTTCCCTGGATCCTCCTTCTCAATCCTGGACCAACGTTGCTTCAATATATCTCCATTTCTCTCCCCTCCTTTATGCCAATTTTGGGAAATATATTACCTCTTTGCAAAATATGTTACATTTATACGTGTTAAAAACTCAACAACACAGCGCTGTAATTACTGCCTTAACAATCATGGCATTTTTAAGGAAACTGAGAGAAGACACCCAGACACAGCATCCAGGTTTTCCAGACTTGCCGCATACTATTTCCAGGGCTTTCATACCTCTTGTAGATTCCAGTTACTATCTGGTGTCACTTCCTTTCTGCCTAAAAGACCTCCTTTTTTTTTTTTTTTTTTTTTAAGAGTTATTTATTTATTTCTAAGGCAGAGTGACAGAGAGGGAAAGAGAGTAAAAAAGAGAGCAAGAGGGACTGGCACTGTGACGTAGCGGGTGAACCCACTTGTGGGCATCCCTTATGGGCACCAGTTCAAGTCCCAGCTGCTCCACTTCCCATCCAGCTCCCCACTAATGTACCTGAGAAAGCAGCAGAGAATGACCCATGTCCCTGGGCCCCTGCACCCTGTACCTGCTTTGAAATCTTTGCTAAATTCGACAACTGGATGACTCAGCTTCAGTTTTTTACTGACTTTTTAAAGATTTATTTATTTTATTTAAAGAGTTATAGAAAGTGAGAGACAGAGAGAGATCTTCCATTCCCTGATTCACTCCCCAAATGGCGGCAACAGCCAAGGCTGGGCCAGACTGAAGCCAGGAGCCTACGGTGCCGGCTTTACCAGCTATGCCACAGCACTGGCCCCAGTGAGATTTTAAAAGTTCGTAAAGAGGCCAGCATTGTGGTGCAGGTAATGCCGCCTCCTGAAGGGCTGGCATCTCATATGGGTGCCAGTTCCTGTCTTGGCTGCTCCATTTCCCATCCAGCTCTCTGCTATGGCCTGGGAAAGCAGAGCAGATGGCCCAAGTGCTTGGGCCCCTGCACCCACATAGGAGACCTGGAAGAAGCTCCTGGCTCCGGATTGGTACAGCTCCGACTGTTGTGGCCAATTGGAGAGTGAACCAGTGGAAGGAAGACCTCTCTCTCTGTTTCTTTCTGTAACTCTTTCAAACAAACAATCTTTTTTTTTTTTTTTTGACAGGCAGAGTGGACAGTAAGAGAGAGAGACAGAGAGAAAGGTCTTCCTTTTGCCGTTGATTCACCCTCCAATGGCTGCCACGCGCTGATCCGAAGCCAGGAGCCAGGTGCTTCTCCTGGTCTCCCATGTGGGTGCAGGGCCCAGGCACTTGGGCCATCCTCCACTGCACTCCCAGGCCACAGCAGAGAGCTGGCTTGGAAGAGGGGCAACCGGACAGAATCCGGCGCCCCAACCGGGACTAGAACCCGGTGTGCCGGCACCGCTAGGCGGAGGATTAGCCTAGTGAGCCGCGGCGCCGGCTCTCAAATAAACAATCTTTTTTAAAAATCTCGTATATGAGTCATAGTTTAATGTCCCTTTGCTTGTCTTATATTTTTGTTGAAAACTGCTCATGATAGACAGTAGTCTGTAGAAATCCTGGATCCTGCTCTGCTCTTCTGGTGTTGTTGCTGTTGGTGGTGGCATGTGTGTGCCTGTAAGGGGCCTGGAATTAAGCTATAGACTCTCTTCTCTGTATCGTGCAGCTACTAATATCTCTGCTGAATTTTTCACTTTTTTAAAAAAATATTTGTTTATTTAGTTGAGAGGCAGAGTTACTGAGAGGGAGAAACACAGAGTCTTCCATCTGTTGGTCCACTCCCATGTGGACACAACAGCCGGAGCAGAGCCCATCCGAAGGCAGGAACAAGGAAATTCCTCCGAGTCTCCCACGCGGGTGCAAGAGGTTCATGCTCTTGGCCATCCTCTACTGCTTTCCCAGGACATAGCAGAGAGCTGGATCGGAAGTGGAGCAGCTGGGACTCGAACCGGAGCCCATATGGGATGCTGGCATTGCAGGCAGCGGCTTTACCCACTATGCCACAGCACTGGCCACAGGAAGTTTTTAAGAATACTGACTCCTCAGGGCGGCGCTGTGGCATAGCAGATAAATCTGCTGCCTGCAGCCTCCCGTTTGGGTGCTGTTTTGTGTCCCGGCTGCTCCTCTTCTGATCCAGCTCTCTGCTATGGCCTGGGAAAGCAGTACAAGATGGCTCAAGTGCTTGGGCCCCTGCACCCGCGTGGGAGAGAGACCCAGAAGAAGCACCTGGTGGGTCCGGCACTGTGGCTCAGTAGGTTAAGCCTCCACCTGTGGCACCAGCATCCCATATGGATGCCTGTTCTAGTCCCAGCTGTTCCTCTTCTGATCCAGCTCTCTACTATGGCCTGGGAAAGCAGTAGAAGATGACCCAGACACTTGGGCCCCTGCACGCTTGTGGGAGACCTGGAAGAAGTTCCTGGCTCCTGGCTTCTGATCAGCACAGCTCCACCCACTGAGGCCATTTGGGGAGTGAATCCGGGGATGGAAGATGTCTCTGCCTCTCAAATAAATAAAAATCCCAACAGGCAGTTCTTACAGTGCTTCCCTAAATGATGCTGCAATAAATGTTCTTAGATGTGACCCCTTGTGAATCTAGACACAACTTTCCTTGCATGTACCACAGAGAAGATTGCAGGCTCATTCAGCATGTGCATATTTAATTTCAGAGTGTTGCCAGATTGCTTTACAGAAAAAAAAAATGATGCATTAATCCACACTCTCCCAAGGAGTATAACAGGGATACACTTCCTCACATCCTTGCTAATATTCAGTATTTTCAGGCTCGGAAATTGTGGATACACATAGCAGGTACCCCAGAGAGCCCAGTGAGGGATAACCTGGAAGCTGGCCTTTTAAAAAAGGCTTTATTATTTTTTTTAGATTTTTTTTTATTTGACAGGTAGAGTCATAGACAGTGAGAGAGTGACAGAGAGAAAGGTCTTCCTTCCATTGGTTCATTCCCCCAGATGGCCGCCACAGCCGGAGCTACGCCAATCTGAAGCCAGGAGCCAGGAGCTTCTTCCTGGTCTCCATGCAGGTGCAGGGGCCCAAGCACTTGGGCCATCCTCCACTGCCTTCCACAGCAGAGAGCTGGACTGTTAGAGGGGCAGCTGGGACTAGAACCTGGCACCCATATGGGATGCCGGCGCCGCAGGCGGAGGATTAACCAAGTGAGCCATGGTGCCGGCCATATTTATTTATTTTTTTTTGAAAGGCTAAGTGACAGAGAGAGGGAGAGACAGAGAGAAAGAGGTCTTCAATCTGTCTGGACCAGAATGTATTAGAGATCCAATGCTGTTTTATTTTTTCCCCCAGTTTTTCCAAAATCTTGTTTGTTTGTTTACAGAGTTAGAGTGAGAAGGAGATACACAGAGATGTCTTTCATCTGCTGGTTTACTCCCCAGATGGTTCCAACAGTCACGTCTGGGTGAGGCTGAAGTTAGGAGCCAACTGGGTCTTCCACATGGGTACAGGGACACAAGTACCTGGACCCAGCTTCCACTGCTTTCCCAGGTGCATTAACAGTGAACTGGATCAGAAGTAGAGCAGCTGGGACTTGAACCAGCGCCCAGATGGGATGCTGGCATTGCAGGTAGTGGCTTTTTTTTTTTTTTTTAAGATTTTATTTATTTATTTGAGGGATAGAGTCACAGACAGTGAGAGGGAGAGGCGGAGAGAAAGGTCCTCCATCCACTGGTCCACTCCCCAAATGACTGTAATAGCTGGAGCTGAGCCAATCCAAACCCAGGAGCCAGGATCCTCTTCTGGGTCTCCCACATGGGTGCAGAGGCCCAGGTGCTTGGGCCATCCTCCACTGCTTCCCCAGGCCACAGCAGAGAGCTGATTTGAAGAGGAGCAGCCAGGACCAGAGCCGGCATCCATATGGGATGCCAGAGCTGCAGGCGGAGGATCAACCTACTATGCCACAACTTCAATCCCAGCCCCAAACAACTCAACCTTTCATCATTGATCTGTGGTATCAACTCCCAAATACCATGACAGCTGTAATTCTATTTTCTTTGTATTCTTTAACTCATTTTTGGGAGATATCTATAACCTTTTTAAAAAAAAATTATTTATTTAAAAGAGTAACACAGAGAGAGAAGGAGAGGCAGAGAGAGAGGTCTTCCATCCAATGGTTCACTCCCTAGTTGGCCGTAATGGTCAGAGCTGTACCAATCCAAAGCCAGGAGCTTCTTCCGATCTCCCACATGGGTGCAGGGGCCCAAGCACTTGGGCCATCTTCTACTGCTTTCCCAGGCATGGTAGCAGGGAGCTAGATCAGAAGCAGAACAGGGGCTGGCACTGTGGTGTAGCAGGTAGAGACTGCTATAGACTGTTTCTGCAGCGCTAGTATCGCCTGTTCCAGTCCCAGCTGCTCTACTTTTTTTTTTTTTTTTTGGACAGGCAGAGTGGACAGTGAGAGAAAGAGAGAGAGAGAGAGGTCTTCCTTTTCCATTGGTTCATCTCTCAATGGCTGCGGCAGCTAGCGCACCGCACTGATCCAAAGCCAGGAGCCAGGTGCTTCTCCTGGTCTCCCATGGGGTGCAGGGCCCAAGCACTTGGGCCATCCTTCACTGCACTCCCGGGCCACAGCAGAGAGCTGGCCTGGAAGAGGGGCAACCGGGACAGAATCCGGCACCCCGACTGGGACTAGAACCCGGTGTGCCGGCGCCGCTAGGTGGATTAGCCTATTGAGCTGCGGCGCCAGCCCAGCTGCTCTACTTCTGATCTAGCTCCCTGCTAATAGCATGGAAAAGCAGTGAAGATGTCCTTGGGCCCCCGCACCCATTTGAGGGACCTGGATGAAGCTCCTGGCTCCGGTCTGGCCCAGCCCTGCCCATTGTGGCTATTTGGGGAGTGAACCAGTGGTTGGAAGACCTTTCTGTCTTTCTCTGTCTGTAACTCTGCCTTTCAAATAAATAGATAAATAAATCTTTTTTTTAAAAAAAAAAAAGGTGGAACAGCCAGGACTCAAACCAGTACCCCATAGGCAGGCAGCAGTTAACCCACTCAACCACAATACCAGCCCCTCTTGTAGTATTCTTATATACTAGAGAAATTAGAGAATAATAAAAAGGGGGGAAGATATGTCCCACTAAATACAACTATGATTTTTTTTTTTTAATATTTTTTTTTTTATTTGAAAGGCAGAGCAAGAGAGGAAAGAGAGAGAGAGGTCTTCCATCTGCTGGTTCACTCCCTAAATGCCCACAATGGCTGCAGCTCTGCTGATCTGAAGCCAGGAGCTTCACTGCTGGTCTCCCACATGGGTGGAACCCAAGTACTTGAGTCACGATCTGCTGCCTTCCTGGGTGCGTCAGCAGGGAGCTGGAGCACAGGGGATGCAAACCAGCACCCTGACAGGGGTGTGGCCCCCCAAGCAGCAGCTTACCCCGCTGTGCCGCACACCTGCCCCAGATCTGTCACTCTTAACCAGTGTGAAAACCTTCGTGATGAGAAAAGGAACTAGGGATATTTGTGCTACTTATGCTTACACTTCCTCAAATGTACATAAAAACAGAAGCACACTATAACTAGTACTTAAACAGTATTTTTCACTTTATGTTTCTGTGTGGGAGCAAACTGTTGAAATCTTTACTTAATGTATGCTAAACTGATCTTCTGTATATAAAGAGAATCGAAAATGAATCTTGATGTGAATGGAAGGGGAGAGGGAGTAGGAAAGGGGAGGGTTGCGGGTGGGAGGGACGTTATGGGGGGGAAGCCATTGTAATCCATAAGCTGTACTTTGGAAATTTCTATTCATTAAATAAAAGTTAAAAACAAAAACAAACAAACAAAAAAAACCAGAAGCACAGCCAGTGCCAGTGGAGCAGAAGCATTTATCCACGGGACCCTCAGATCATCTCACAACTGTTACTCAGTGACCCTGAGACTGACTGAGGAAGCAGCTACCCCGGGTACACACATCCCCCACCCCCTTTTTTTTTTGGAATCTGATGCATCCTTTTTAAAGGAATGTTCCTGAAATTATGTCATCTCGTACGAAGATGATTTTCTGCTGGTATCTGATCCTTCCTTATCAAATCAGGTTTTGGAAATGGGGAAAAAAAATCAAATAAGGAGAAGGCTGTGAGTCAAGATAATCTGAGAAGCTCTGCATGGTTCCGGGAAATAAAACAGCCTTGACAAAACCAAGAACAAGAAATTAGCATAAATAGAGGTTTTATTGGTCAGTCTGGGCAGGTGACACACTGACCTGCCCCAGCCTCCTGGTGCACACACCCAAGCCCCTGAAGTGGGCAGGAGAAGCAGCCCAGTTCGCTGATGGTGGGCAGTGCAGGGGGACCTGGAGACCCCTGAGGGGTAACAAGGCTACCGGGACCGGGACCAACGTCCTAGGAACAAATCCAGGATGGAAAAGGCATCATCCAGGGATGGAGACCTCGGTAATTCTGGATCTAAGGGAAAAAAATCATACAGTAAGCCACTGAAGAGCCTGGACGGGGCAAGGGGAGAGAATACGAAAGACCACAGAGAATGCGTCCCTTCCGCAGGCAGTGACACGGCGGACCCCCTTGAACCGTGCCCCTAACTCACCGCCTCTCGGACTGCCGTCTGCCTCCTGCCGGGTCACCGTGGTCTCCGAGCGGCCCTCACTGTCCACCACAGTCCGGCGTTCCTCCACGGCCTGCAGGGAGAAGCCCCCGCCATGTTGCCAACATCACTAAGGGCGAGTCAGCGGTCTCTTTTGACAGAGCCCTCTTTCCAGGGCATTCGCTGGCTGGCTTCCTTTCACTCCCCTCTCTCACTCACTCACCCCGTCTGGCTTAGTGATCTTGGTCACAGAGATACTCTTGAAATAGGATTTGGGCTGAGGCTGCAGAACTGGGCCAAGACCCTCCTGGGAAACCTGGGAATCAAGATCTGGAAAGGCACCGAGATTAAGAACCAGGAGACAGAGTCCAAGGGGAAGAAAGAGGACCAGTGTGGCAGGGCAGATCTGCAGCGGGGGACGGGGGACGGAACACGCGCCCTCTCTCCAGACTCACCGTTGTCCTCTCTGGCCCGGGGATGGGGAGTCACAGGCCACACATCATCAAACTGCAGAAGAAGCCACACAGATGAAGAGACACCTTCCGAAGCGAAAGCCTCAAACTACTCCTAAGTCCTGACCCCCCCACCCCCGCCCCCAGGAGGAGCACCTGCGGTCCCGACAACTCTACCTACTGCTCCACGGCCTTCTACCAAGAAAGCTTCCCAGGACAAGCACTCATCTAAACCGGTGGATTTTTTTTTTTCTTTTTTAAAGAAACAGAACTCCCATTCCCCTCCCTCCCTCCAATGAGATCCTACAAGAAACGTAAAATCAGCAGAGTTAAGTGGAAGGCCTGGACTTCCAACTCAAATGTATAGGATTCCGAGGAGGATCCTGGTCTCTGTGCTGTTAGTGGCTTCAGGCTCACACGGGGTGGGTACTCACCCTGTGGAAAGGCCTCTGGGAGCCCCAGTCTGCTGCTGGTTTGGAAGACTCAGTTCCTGCATCACTCTCCACGGCCCCCCCAAAGATCCTGGGCTGGTGGCTATCTGGGTACTTAAGCATTGAGTCTCGAAGCGTCTGTCCCCGCCGTGGTCTCTCACCAGCCGGCTCTGACTCGGGACCTGGAAGCTCTGCAGAAAGGGTGCAGGTGGGAAAGAGCCTGGGCTCTTTAAGCTCCCTGAAATCATCAGCCTTCTCGCATTTCCCACTCCCTGCAAGCTCACTCACCCACCAGCCCCCTAGAAACCACGGGTTCTCCCTCCGGGAAGTCCACACACCGGGAGCATGGGAAGGCAAGGTCCAGGCCCCCATCTCGCTGAAGATGCTATTGAAATCCCGGACTAGGTCATCAAAGCCGAAGTTATCATGGAAACGCATCCCTCCTCCCGGACTGAAGTTGAAGCTGAATCCAAATTCCTCCGGGGGTTGGGAACCAGGAAACCTGGAGCTCCCATGGCCCCATGTGGCTTCTTCCTCTTCTTCATCATCCTCATCTTCATCTCGAGTCATCCCTCCAAAGAAGGGATCTCTGTGGCTGAAGGCGGAGGCAGATCGGCCACCAAGATTTCAGCACTGTTTTAAGCCATGAAATCAAAGTACCAAAGTACGCAAAAGCGGGGTCTAGGAAGCTGGGGGGGGGGGGGGAGGCGGGGCCACTGGAAAGCAAGTTGTCAGGTCCAAATCTATCAGCGGACAGCTCTGGCTTTTCTTCCTGTTTTCATCCGTCGGTCCTGACTTTGCAACTCCCCTCAGGGCATCTTTCCCCCGTGCCTCCTCAGCGCCCCCCAGCCCCTCCCCTCTCCCCAGGACCTGGCTCACTTCCTCTTCCCCAAGCCCCCATTGTCTTCCCCGCCCAGGTCCCTGTTGCATCACCCTAGGTAGGAGAGACTTAGGTTACTGTTTCTCCGCCTCTTAACGACCGCCCTGATTACTGTCCCGGGGTGAGTGCTCAAGGTTGCGACCTCCTGCGCTCCGCAGAAGTTGCAGGGTGGGGAAAGGTTGTTTTTCTTTTTTCTTTCCAAGAAATAGGGTGACGGGGTCAAGCAGCCCCGAGAAGAGCCTCTCCCTTCTCTGACCCGGACCTACTCTCACCTCCGAGGTGCAGAAAAGCCGAAAAAGCCCCGGAAGAGGTCAAAGAGGCTCATTCCCGTGTTGGGACTTGAACCTTTGAACCCCCTCCCCCCCACGTAGCCCAGGAGGGGGCCTGCGCGACGGTGTCGGAAACCGAGCGGAGCGTCCGTCCACGCTACCGGAAAGCAAACCCGCGATCCGGACGAATTGTCGTAAAACGTCTGTAAGCCGGATGTGGGCGGGGAAGCGGGGCGGAGGGTTCTGAAACGTGAAAAGCTGTGTTCACCCAACCTTTTGGAGAGCGGTTTTCTGCAAGGGGAGCGGGCGCGGCGCATTTCCACTTCCCAGTGATCTCCGCCATCCTAAGTCGATTTTCCTTACTGTCGACCAACCCGATCCAACAGGGGTTTCGAGAGTTCGACTCTGATGGTCTCCCGGAAAAAGCCGCCAGAGGGCAGCCCGAGCGCGTAACGGACCGGCCCGAGACCCTTCCTCGCCCCGCCGCCCCACGCCCGAGGACGGCAGCGGTGGCCCACTGCCTGCAGACGCTGCCTGGGCTCCGTGGCGCCCTCCGCTTTGTCTCCACACTGATCTGGATGACGTCTGAGAGGACAAAATGCTTTACCATTCTCCAGGGTTGAGGAGAGACGGGGGCAAGGGAGCTTCCTCTCTCCAGCTACTGGTCCTAGGAGTTTGTCCTAACTATACAGGGTTCTTTGTTCTAAAGTTCTGCAGCCGGCAAGATAAAGGACTTGAAGTTTAAGAGCTAAGGGAAGGGAAGTTAGCGAAGAGCCCCGGAAAGGAAGTTTCCATGCCGTTGACTTTTGAAGGCGTCTCTCCAGGTGCTCTCGTGCCCACCGCGGGCCCCGCTCTGGACCTGCTGGTCTCAGGGGTGGGCACGGCCGCTGCGGCGGCTCCCGCGCTGGGCCAGGTCGTCCTCGGACTGGGCGCCGCCCTTCCTCCCCTGGGTCCGCCCCCCGGCCAGCCGCCTGCACCCCTCTCCCTTCGACGCAGCGGTTTCTGAGGAAATGGAGATCTGTGGTGGTTCTTTCCAGTCACCGGGTTGTGAGATTCTTAGGGGGCAAGATACTAGCACATTAAGGTCAGAGTTCTTAAAGGGCGAAGATATTTTATTCCACTGCCTTCGGGGCCCGCCAGAGGCGGCCCAGTTGGTACAGTAATACTTATTCACCAAGCTGGTCACCGGCGAGACTGAGGATGTCCTAGACGGAGCAAGAATGGGCAGAGGCTGAAGGTAGAGGTTTTCTTTTTATATATACAAGACACATTAATCCATTAAATTCGAGGACACAGTACAAAAAAAAAAAAAAAAACACTTCAACTAATTTCATCTGACAATGCTGTTCATATTCATGACGCCATTTTGTTGTTGTTTTGTTTTCCTAATAATAAAGGAGGAGACTTAGGGCTGTTGGGCTGATATATATTTGGGGGCCCCCCTCCCCACTTCACCCATCCACCACCAGGGTGAACAGGAGGAATGAAGGCAGGGCAGGGCCCACAGCAAAGTTTCATAATCTTGAATGCAAGGGGAGAGGAGGAGGAAGAGGAAAGGAAGGAAACAAAAAAATACAAATCCTATAATACACACAGCAGGGTGGGGATGGGACAGACATGAAGCTGAGGCATAGGGTGGGCCGCTGGGGTGGGGGCAGCGGGCCTCCCCCCATTTTCCTCTCTTTGATGCTGTTTCCATAGTTTCCAGGCTGAGAAGCCCTCTCAGGAGATGGGACCGGGAGAAGAGGGCAGGGCCTCAGTTGGCCCCCCAGCTGTAGCTGTTGTAGGCAGACTTGTTGGTCTGGGGCTTCTGCGGGATGGAGCTGGTCTGGCTACGTTGCCCGCTGCCCGTCTGCAGGGGAATGGGAGGATGATGAGGAGGAAAAAGGCGTCTAGTTAGTGGGACAAATTTGTAACATCTTCAGGTGGAGATGTGCTATCTTGTTCTCCCATTCCCCTTGCTTAGAAACTACAATACACTTAACTTCTCAATCACAGAAACGTCGGTCTACAAGAATGCGTTTTTCACTTTTAAACAGGGAGGATGAAAAGAAGGCAAGATACCTTTGGAGTAAGATAGTGAGTCAGTGGTATTCATTTGTAATTCTACCTTTCCTATTACCCCAGCACCCTCCCCAGCTCTGAACAAAAGGCTAAGACCACTGAGAAGACAGATTTCAATTTCAATGGCCCTCATAAATGCCTCAATTTGACAGCAAGGCATCCCTGATTTGGGCTCCCCAACCACCTCTGATGGAGAGGTCACTTGCACCACCCCATGAATCCCCACCCCTACCCCATATCCCACCTGTGAGCCCATTTCAGGAAAAGTAGGAGACAGTCTGAGGCCTCAGGCTCCAGATGCTGACCCAAGAATCTTTTCCACTCTGGTAACCCAGTGTTTTCCAGAGTTGGGAAGGGTAGAAAGATAAAGAGGGTGTTGAGGAGGGGAGGAGGGAGAGGAGGGGAGGCCAGAGAGCTCAGCAAGGTGTTTGTGTTTGTGTCTCCCGATTTGTGACCGCGCAGTCTTTCCTCTGCCAAGTTCCCTGAGGCTGTGGAGGTGCAGTGGGGACTGAAAGGAGTGGGTTCGAGCATATCATCATTCAGTTTCATTACCTGCTCCTCCTGCTGGCGCTGGCAACAGAGAATCATCTGCAAATATGGTAGCTGAGGCAGAACCAGGATATATGGAAAATAAAGGGACAAACTTTGACAATAGAACTCCACCATTAGAAGGGGAAGCTATTATGCTGGGGAAGGGGGAAGGCTGGGAGAGGTAAGAGGGGAGGTGTGACCCAGGTCTGATGGGATGAGGAATACTCTGCCACGGGAGGAGGTGGAGGAAAAAGGCACCAAAGGAACTGGGCAAAAAGGGTTTCATTCTGGCCCCTTCCCTGACGTTTCCTTTGCCGGCCGCTCGTGTTATGTGCGCTTGTGTCTGTATGTGCTGTGTGCCCATGGCTGGCGCTGGGGAGGGGTTGGGTGAAGGTGGTGGTAAGGAAGGGAAAGAAAAGGAGAGGGGAGGCAGTTTTAAGGGAGGGGGAGGAAGAGGAAGGGAAAGGAGAGAGGGGGAAGGGCTATTACCTGGCCATCCTGCTGCAGGTGATGGTGAAGGATCTGGGAGTGCGGCTGCTGATGGGGGGTCAGAATGTGCATAAAGGGGGCAGGTGGGTAGGCAGCAGCTGTGGCCGGATTGATGGGCCCCCCACTTCCTAGGGCTGAAGGCAAGTTGAAGGAGGCAGCAGGAGTACCGGAATGAAAACCTTGTTTCTCAAAAGACTGCTATCCAGGAGGACAGGAGGGGAGAGAGTACAAGGGATCAGCAAGCTCATCCTGGGCAGTATTCCAGCCCAAGCTCCCCTCCCCTCAGAAAGCAGCCTGGCGTCACACAAGCACCAGCACCTCTGCAAGTCAGTCTCAGTCCAGCTCTGCATAGCCCTGCAGCCTCAATCTCAGCCTGTTTCATCCGTAAAATAAGGATGCTGGGGCCTGTGCTGTGGCGAAGGGGATAAAGCCGCCACCTGCAGTGCCAGCATCCCATATGGGCACTCAAGGGTTCAAGTCTCAGCTGCTTCACTTCCATCCAGCTCCCTGCTGGTGTGCCTGGGAAGGCAGGGGAGGATGGCCCAAGTCTTTGGGTCCCTGCACCCACATGGGAGACCCAGAAGAGGCTCCTGGCTTTGGATCGAATTGGCTCAACCTTTGGCTGTTGTGGCCATCTGGGGAGTGAATCAGCAGATGGAAGACCTTTCTCTCTGCCTCTGTCTCTCTGTAACTCTTTCAAATAAATGGGTAAATCTTAACAACAACAACAACAACAACAACAAAAACACAACAAGGATGCTACCACCCTCTCTGTTGAGAATCAAATGAGGATGTATGTGAAAGTATTTTGCTGCATCTATTGTCGTATAAGAAACACAGCAAAATGTGATTAATCTTGGCATACCTGCCCCCTGGAGTGGGTAAAAGTTAAAACTCCTTGGATATTTCAAAAGAAATGAACACACACTTGAGTGTTGGAAGGTTTTAGCTGTCAGAAGCATTCCTCCAAACGCTAGCACTTTACAAGCTGAATTACTTATGCTGATAAAGGCTAAAGGCACCAGAACACAAAGCTGGGGATGACTCACATCTGTTGTTTCATTACTGGGTTGTCTCTTTTCCCATTCCCACTCCTTTATAGGCTTACAAAGAGTGAATCGAACTAGTCTCCTTTCATTTCCATATTGTTCTCTTCAAAAGTTATGAAAAGGCTATGTGTTGGGTAAAGTGGCCAGGGCAGCTGCCACAGTAATTCATGTGATACCTCACAATAATTTGCCACACCTCACTTGGTTTTTCAGAGGGCCAAATTTAGACTTCATAGAAAAAGATGAAGTCCCAAGACGACGAATGATTTTAGAAGAGGTTGGATGGGAACAGGCATTTGGGCTAGTGGTTTAAAAAAAAAAAAAAAGGCTGGTTGGGATGCCCACATCCTGTATCAGAGTGCCTGGGTTCACTTCCCAGCTCCGGCTCCTGAATCCAGCTTCCTGCTAATGGGAATCCAAGGAAGGCAGCAATGATGGCTTAGGTAGTAAGTAAGCTGGGTTACTGCCACCCCTGTGGGAGACCTGAATTGCGTTCCAGTTCCTGGCTTCAGTGTCTGCTCAGCCCTGGCCATTGAGGCCATCTAGGGAGGGAACCAGTGAATAGAAGCTCACTCGCACTGTCTCTTAAATAATTTTCTTTAATTAAATAAATAAATGAGACCACTGAATTTTTTTTTTTTTTTTTTTTTTTTTTTTTAAAGAAAAGGTAAGGTGGGTTTCCTGACACCTTGCCTAGGGTGGTTCCCCACTGTATTTCCATCACGGCACTCTACCTCCTCTACGTCCAGCTCTCTTTCCATTTCTGTCCGGAGCCAGGCACCTACCTGGGTTTTGGAGTACACAGAACCCGAGATATCTGGCACGCCCGTGTTACTGGAGGTGACTGATACACCTGGGGGAGGAGGAAACAGACAGGAGGGTTAGCTTAGCTAGCTGCCTGGTGCCTGTTCCTGAGGTGAGGTGAGTCTGCAGCCTTTCTAGCTATAGTTCTGCAAAGGAATTATGGTCTGTTTTTCCATCTTCAGGTCAGCTCTGAGAGACACAAAGGCTCCCTAAACACTCTTTAGCTCTTTCCAGGTGTGTACTGAGTACATGTGTGAACAGTGAGGTATGTTACTTGGGGTGGGAGTACCAAGGAAATAAAACCAAACCTCATTAGCATAGACAATTTTCAGAAACACTTCAGTGCCAGACCCCAACAGGAATTTAACTTTTTTTAATGTCCTTTGAAAATCAGTCCACCCAAATACTACTCAGTCCTGCCCCTGAAGATCTGGATAGCCTGGCTTTCTGTTCCTGAAAAGACACTTTGGGACAACATCTGTGACCTCCACAACACAAGGAAAGTGTCAGAGGAACAGGCCAACTCTGACAGCACTTCAGTCTCAGTCCAGCTTCTCCATTCTTGGAGCTCCTAGGCCATAAACTTGATTTAAAGAACTGATAAATTTCTATTTACATAATTTAAGCCTGAACAAGGAAAGGTGGGAAGAGATAGAAAGACAGGATAGGCTATCTGCTTTAGTCTGGGTGAAACGCTAAATCTCAATGTCAGTTTACAACTTCAGCTTCCTCGTACAATCTCTAACCCACATTCCAACTTTTCCTGTTGGAAAAGTTCCTTTCTGCCACTGCAACTTCAAGCAAACCAGAGTAGTATATCACTTCATTTTATACTTATCAAATGGAAATGTAGCTACTACACTCCAATAAAGATTAGAGGACACAAAATTTAACTAGGAATTTAAAGCATGACTTCTAAAAAGATCAATTCCTATGAAGTTTCCATGCAGATAAAATGAAATCAGAAACCTCTGTACTTTTGTCTGTCCTTGGATCATAATGGTCTTATGATGGAAATTTATTTTTAGAAGTAGTGTGCCTGAGTGACTAAAACACAAATAAGAAATCCTCCACTCACAATTCAATAATCCCCCTTCAAACTCTATAACTCAAATTCTTCCAACACCTACAAGGACAGCCTTCAGAAGCTCAGTCCACTTTCGACTGTCTACTTTAGAATCTTCCTATAGAAGTGCAAAACCCTCCCCTACCCTAAGTTCTGGGAAGGATCAAGCACAAACTGGGAGAGCAGAACTATGGAAACCAAGCAAGAGAAAACATGTCCCCATTTCCAGGTTATTCACTCTCATGTTAAAGGTGCTAAAGCATAAGGAGGGACTAATAAAAGAGCCTCTTTAGGAGCTACAGGTGCATTTTTTTCTCTCTTCTTTCAAACTCGAGGTGTCCATCTGGTAAATCACTGGTAACAGACATTAAGTTTAAGAACAGTTCAGTTATGGAAAACCCAAGTTAACAAGGAGGTTTGTGTAGGAGGGTTGAGAATGATGGTGGTATAAACAGGATATAAACAGAACATTTTAAAAACAAACCATAGAAGACAATGATTTATCTTTACTACAAAGGCTCAAACAGCTTACTTGGTCAATCTCAGCAAAGTGAGGCCAGGCTGCCTACAGAGATTGGGAGAAATGACTAACTGTATTCTCAAGCTGGGTGGTAGGAGCACTTCAATACTAAATTCTTCCCTATCTGATCTCACTTTTCCCAGAAACTGGGCTAGCTGGGAAACAAAACAGAAAAACTAAAACCTTTCAGTTCAGAGGCCTTAACCTGGATGTGAAGTTGAAGGGACTGGAAATGCAGGAAACAGAGAGGATGCTTTGTATAGCAGCCGTGACAGATGGCCTATGTAAAAATCAGAGACCCTAAAAAATAATGGGATCCCTACCATCTCACCACTTACTAGAATGATCCTCAGACTGGAGCTCCCTTCTTTCCTTTCTGCTTCAACACGCTGCTTACTCCCTAATAGCAGTAATTATACCAACACAATGTGGCTAGTAGGGAGAAATAAGACCCCATCTCTCACAGCATGGTAACTCCAAAAGATTGGGAAAAAATATAAGGAAAACAGAAACCACTGTTTCCAGTTAACCAACAGTCGTAGGCATGTGGCTGTCCAAGTGAACGCTTAAGGGCTGAGGGTATATACTAATTAAAGGGACGAGTATCAGAATCTCAATAATCAAGGAGATGTCTGATCAAACTTCTCCACACATCCTTAGCTGGACCCACAGATATAGACAACTAGTAATCCACAATCTCTAAAAAGCCATTTAGGGACTAAGAACAATGCTCCAGGCTAGCAGTTTTTACTGATGACTTTATCAGCCCTCAGTCAGCCACTTGGCCCTGGGGAACCAGTTGGGGGATTTAAGGCTTGGAAGATACTTCCCTAAAAACAACTCTGAATACCATCTCTTCTGCCTTTCACCATGATATGACACTAAACGTTTCTGTCCTTTACCCTCTGCTTATGTGGGAAACAAATGGAAGAGTGAAGAGATAATAAGCATGGGAAATCAGGAATTTTCTACAAATACCTTTCTTTACCAACCAATCAACAGGCTGGAAACTGAGGCTGTTTCTCCTCCTCCTTCCTTAATAAAAATACCATACTGAAAAGTTAACAGCCTTTGGCTATGCTGGGGTTTGAAGGAAAAAAACCACCCTCCACCCGTCATCCATAGCACAACATTGGTTCCTAGGGTCCAGAAAGACATGCACGGAAAGAACGCCAGAGTTAGCTAAAGAAATACCACAGTTTATTGAAGACTACAAATATTTTTGTTACAAGTTGAAACTACATGCCTTCCAGAAATCAAAAGCAACAGCAGGTGTGTGCATTGATGCTTCGGAGGTGCTGCACCGCTTGAATTCGAAATGGGTAAGACAGGGTCAGACACATGGGGGAGAGGGAAATGGGGAAGGGGCAAGTTCAAAAGCCCAGAAGGTATCCACCAACTCATTTCCCCAAGCCACGCAGGCTATGGCCTCAGCTCAGCAGGCTCTCCTCAGTGGTCTGGTTTCTGAAACAAGACTTCAGTGCAAATTTACACACACACACAAAACACAGCCCCCAGCCTTGGGCCAAATTAGCTCTCAGCCGTCCAGAAATGCTTGTAAGGGGGTGGATATTTTCTTCCTAAAAGGAATCAAATACATAAAAATAAATGAATTTAGAGGTTGATGAGTAATAAAATGACAACAGCCCTCTGTGAGGTTGTGAACTGGGGGTTCTCAAAGGCCTGTTACAACAGGTTTCTGAAGTCTTAAGGGAGGCAAGAAGCTAGAAATTCCAGAATCAGATGCGCTACCTCTCTTTAGGTAGCACAGTTCAAATCTGCACCTGGCTTTTCATTCCTAGACCTACTGCCTTCTGTGCTCACTCAGCTCAGCTAGCTTCCTAATTACTGAACACCTTGGCAGTATTCCCACCTGAAGCTCACACAAGGGTGCAGAACACAGATGTTGCCCTATCCAAACTGTCATGAGTTGAGAGTTTAGAAGGACAACCCTCACCCCGAGCCCCTAGCAATCCCCTCCCCATATTCATCTACAAGTCGATTTTAAAAAAAAGTAGATGGAATTGTTTTATTCAAAGACTCCTTCTCACTCTCATCCTCTCAAAGTGGAGCACAGATGTCAGATATGGAAGCAAGGGAGAGGCTAGGTATCTTTTAGATCAATACCCATCCAGAAGATTCCTACACTTCCTGTTCTATCATCAAATATGCAAACAGACTTTTGAGAAAAAGACCAGCTGTACAAATGAAGGAAACTACAGGTCTGACTCTCCCAGTCCAGTTCTCTATTGAGTAGTAGCAATGCCTACTCCTTTTTCTCTGTATCTCAGATCTTCCAGCCAGGGACTAAAAAGGGAGCCATATAAGTAAAGTAGTACTACAGAGAGATTTAAACCAAACCTGTCATTTTGCTAGCTATGAAACAATGAACCCTTGAGGGATTCTGTCCCCGTACACTATGAGTGCCATATATATTAACACTTCCCTCCACTGATGGCTCAGCAAAATCTTGGGGCTGCTTGCCTTAATTCCCACCCAAAGTTTAGGCCAGCAGATGCCCTTGAGGCTTCCCAGTGTTAAGTAGTAGACACGTGTCCTTGGACCAAGCTGCTATGGCAGTGCTGCTCCCACAGGTACCCAAGTCAGGAGAGCAGCACATTCTCACCAAACCCATCTGCGCAATCCACATGTCTGCCTCCCTGAAACTGACCCAATAACACCCCACAAATACCAGTGAGTCAGGCAAGGGGAACTTACCAGTGTTGTATCCATGAGACCCATATCCGCTCGGCTGTTGGAAAGGGGTGGCCGATGCATTCACACTGACGTTCACACCATGCTGCTTGGAAGAGGTAGGAGCCACCTGAAGAGTAAAAAGGCCAGAACACCAGTGAAATGGCAGCAGGATGCCATCGTTCCTCCTGTCCTACTCCAGGGACTGGGTATACACATGGCTGCCTATTCTGATATACACTGGCCACTGTTTGCTTAGTGACAATGGGATCCTTCCTAATACTGCCAGAATCTACCAGTGAAGTCATGAAATGGTCATTCGGAGGAAGAGGGGCAGTGGTATAGCAGGGAATGAATGACAGTCAAAGCTGTATGGTATCACACTCCCCCTCAGGCTAATTCTTTTTATTTTATGTAAGGTATACAAATTTCATGTATTTCTTATATTGGCTAATTCTAAGAACAGGTAATCTACAGCCTAATTGTACCAGTTCCAGCCCTACTCCCACTCCCAGGCTGGAGATGGAAATGATTCCTCCTCAACCATTACTAAAGTCATCCAGAACAGCCAAAAGCAGGTAGGGCTAGAACCTATACTCCAGGACTAGAAACCTTCACCCCAAGGTACTCACAGGGAACACAGCAGGCCCATACTGGAAGGTGCTGGGGAGGCCCGGGACCCCTGTGTAGTATGGCAGGCTGGTGTAACTGTAGCCAGGAGGCAGCGCCGGGTTCAGGAATGTCTGCTGCGTGGTGTGGTGAGTCTGCGTCTGGTTCTGTTGGGGCTGGGCCAAGGTGGTGGCCGGGGCAGGGGAGGAGGCATCCCCACGGCCGAACTTTGTGAGGTCACCTGTGACAGGAGAAGCTGCATGTACCTGCCTCTTTCACCAACACCAGTATAGAATTACCCCTCCTGGTTTCACATGATTCTAGGAGATCCCAAACACTCAAGTTCAATTCCTTGAATTACATTTCTTTGCAGCTCCATTTAGCATTGCTCAACACACACTTAGCATAGTTATTCAAGGACTAAAGTTGAATAACTGTGCAATACTATGGTGGAGAAAGGCTGCCAGAATAAAGCTCCTGTAAGCCTTCTCTGCCCACTCACGTTCTCTTTAATTTCCCTCCCTCATCCCTCCCCTCTGTTCCTTCTTATGGAACACCTTGTGCTGGACTTGAAGGACAATGATACATCAGGGAAAATGGTAAGTCAACGAGGACAATGATAAGTCAGGCAAAAAAAGAAAAAAAAAAAAAAAAAAAAAAAAAAAAGAAAGGTCCAAGGTCTAGCGAGGCAATGAGTAGAGTACAGAGGCAGAGATGAGCATAGAAGGACAGTTCAACCACTGTACTTCCTGAAAACAGCTAGAGAAAAACTAAGAAAACCAAATTAAGATATCATCTGGATATCATAGGGAGGCAGAATAAAGTGGGATGAAAAGGAAAAAACTGCCACCAACCAACCATTTTTGCAGGAGTCTCATCTTCCAACCCTAATTCATCACATCCATTCTCAACTTCTGCCACTGACAGGAAGGTGAGAATCTGGTCTCTTTCTACTAATGAGTTTTCTGCCACCAATCCCCAAATTTCCTTCTACTCAGGCCCCATGCAAGTCCTACCAGAATAAGGGTTGCTGGCCAGGCTACCATCCCTCCCAGTCAGTGGAGTGGTGGGTGTAGGAAATGGGATGCTGTAGTAATCCTAGAAAAGAGAAATAAAACAGGAAAGAGTCAGTATCACTCATCTCCCAATGTAAGAATCACAGGATGAGAGAGGATAATGTCGGAGTGTGGCAATTTATCCAGCCACAGGTTCAGCTGGCTAGAGTTGGCACGAACTCCAAATTTATTCTTGCATACACTGTCCCCCTTGCCTGGCCATGAGCACAGTCAGGCAAGGTCTACGGGTATGCCTGCTGGAGAAGACACCAGGATTAGTAACATTTTCATTCCTCTATATCATCCCATCAGTCTAGCTCAAACTTATCCTACTAAAACAAAACATCTTTTGTATTACAGTATTTAAGACACACATAGCATTCTGAGAGCTCCGGAGTACTCTATTAGGCTACAGAGTAAATAAATGTGTTTACTTCAAAGATGTCACAACTCTGCTTACAAAAAAAAAATTAATTTTCTGTTAGAATCACTCCCCTCCCAAGTTGCCATATTCTAGTAGATCTTAGAAGTGTTGTCTGTGGAGAGACAATTAGCAAAGAGCTAACTAAGCCTGTCACTTATCAACTGGACATTTGACATAATCCTCCCAATATTAATTTTAATATCACTTTCTCTTTCCAAAGTCCACAAACTCACCAATGGAAATCTTGTCTGAAGCATCTGCAAATCATCATAACCATATACCTGTGGCTGAAAGACAGACATTTAACACTATTAATGGGAACTGACCATGATGCTAGCAAACCAAAGAGATAACAGGCAAAACAATTCTACAGAACATTCATCTTCATTCTTAGGACACAGATTATTTACTTCTGTTTTAAGGAGAAAGAAATAAAGTACAGGGATTATCGATTCATCAAGTGTCTTGAAGCCTTTCTCTTTTTTTTTTTTTTTTGGCAGGCAGAGTGGACAGTGAGAGAGAGAGAGACAGAGAGAAAGGTCTTCCTTTTCTGTTGGTTCACCTCCCAGTGGCCTCTGCGGCTGGCACACCGCGCTGATCCGAAGCCAGGAGCCAGGTGCTTCTCCTGGTCTCCCATGCAGGTGCAGGACCCAAGCACTTGGGCCATCCTCCACTGCACTCCTGGGCCACAGCAGAGAGCTGGCTTGGAAGAGGGGCAACCGGGACAGAATCCGGTGCCCAGAACGGGACTAGAACCTGGTGTGCTGGCGCCGCAGGCGGAGGATTAGCCTATTTAGCCTCGACCCCGGTGAAGGCTTTCTCAATCTACATACTACTAATTCAGCTAACGTGGCTCCTAAGCAGCAGACAGGATAGACAAGCTACATACACACCAACAGCTGGCCTCATGCTCAGTTCTACCCATTCCTTTTACACCCTTCAAAAGGTGACTTAAATTTTACCTCCAGAAAAAGATTCATATTTTACTTATTTATCCCACTTTCTGGTCACTGAAGTCATGGGTTGTTAAAACATGTATGCAAGTTCTATTTGAAAGTTTCATCTGTGGTTTATCCAGGCTTCATTTCTGAAGACACAAACCACTATCTTTTAACAGTTTTTGAAATACCCTACATATTAATAGGCATTAAATACTAGATAAAGTGATACAAGGTACATCATGACAAAAAATTACTACTGTCAGCCATTTAGCCCCAGATTGAGCTAGGAACTCTACTCTGACCACAGCAGAGCCAGAGAAACCTAGCATTAACAGATTCTGTTCAACTAGAGAAACTAATTCTCTATCAAAACTAAAAGGGATTCTGGGTGACCACTCTGGCCTTTTTGGCTTCTGAGGCCTAAAATTTGTGTTTCATATACAGCAGATATAAAATAGAGGGTCTGCCTCACTTGAGTCATTTCTTTCTAAAAACTATTACTTTTTTCACAAAGTATTAAGATTAAAACGTGTTTGCTTTCATGTGGCAAGTATTCATTTATTCTGTATTTTAATTTGCCTCTCACCAAAGCCAGACACACAAAAGGAGTAGCCATACTACCCTCACCTCTTGGAGAAGACTATCCAGTGCCACTTACCGGGTAGGCATGTAACAGCCCTGGAGCCATGATATATGGATTAGGCAACAACGGCGGGACCCCAGGAGGGAGGTTGGGAGGAGCTTTTCCTAAAAGAGAAACTACATTTGATCTTGTCACACAATTACTCACCTCTAACCCAGAGGAATGCCATCCAGCTATGCAAGATTACCTGAAGTTGTAGCAACTGAGCTTCGCGTGGAGGCTGTGACGGTGGAGTTGCTGCCTAAGCTGAGGCCCAGGCTACTGCCACTGTTCAGACTAGAGGAGACACTGACCACAGGGGGAGGTGCAGAGACTGTGCTGGATGTGGTGGAAAAAGTGCTGGAGGAAGAATGGAGATTCGCCTCACTCTCCACACTTGTGTGCTTCAAAAAGCGGAGCAATGGAAGAGAGATGAAAATTAGCACCACAGGTAAGGAAGAATGCACAATCCCTTCTTCTGATATCATCATGTCAATTTTCCCAATTAAAACGGCTAAGGCAGAGCACCAAGGTGCCTGTATCTATCAAAGTAGCTGGAATCTCCAGTTACACATTCCTCAAGATTCAACTAGAAAGGATAGTATCAGAGACCCATTATACATCATCATCCTATTCAGGAAGACAGAAAAGTGTGTGAGACCAACACTGATTAGCAGTAAGGGGACAGAGATAATTAAGATCTGAGGTATGTGTCACAGCCTTCCCGTTCATGCTTTTCTTTACTAGTTCAGTCTAACAGATCAGCTTCTGGGCTAGAAAAGAGTACAGCCCTGACTTTAAACCTGAAATTGTGTATCTGACCAGAAAGAAATTCCTAATAAAGTCTTAGTCCTTATATATCTTCTCACAGATTTCTAGCAAACCTGACACCTTTATGCACAATGAGTCTTTCCTTTAAAACTCAGCCTAATTCCACCAATAACTGTTAAAATCACAGCAGTAAAACTCTTTGACAGAGACTTCTCACCAGGCATCTAAATTCTTAAGGATATCAAGATTCATGATGATTACTTTCAGGACTTGTGTTCACTATACTCCAGTTTCAGTTCAAGAATGACAGGGAAATGATCCTTTTTTAATAATAATAATAAATATTTATTTGATAGAGAGAAGAGAGAGAGAGGTCTTCTAACCACTGGTTCACTACCCCACATATGGCTGCAATGGCTGGAGCGGGGCCAATCTGAAGCCAGGAGCCAGGAGCTTCCTCCCGGTCTCCCACATCAGTGACAGGGACCCAAGGACTTGGGCTATCTTACACTGCTTTCCCAGGCCATAAGCAGAGAGCTGGATTGGAAGTGGAGCAGCCAAGACTCGAACTAATGCTCAAATGGGTTGCCATCACTGCAGGTGGTGGTTCTACTTGCTGTGCCACAGCACCAGTCCCGGAAATGGTCCTTCTTACAAAAATTACTTGAGCATAGAAAGCCCCATCTACCTTCAGAGTTGAGCAAAGTCAATCACTTCCAGGGCTCTGCAGTACTTCTAGATTCATCAGACTCTCTTGACTTCCCAACACCCCTTTTTTACTCCTTTTCCTGCAACCTCAGACCAATTATCATTTTATCACCCCATGAAGAAACATTCAAGAATTCCCTCTTAGGAGAATTTCAGTGTTGGATAGTTATAGCTTTAAGAAAACCACAGTCCTCGGTGCCATACTTACCAAAAGAGTGGATGTTGAAGTCCGTCCAGAAGATGTTGATGAGGAAAGGGTATTCTGCTGTGTAGATAACGTGCTGTAAAGACAGAAAAGAGCTGTTCATCAGCCACAGTGCTCAAGTGACCTTGAGCTTCAGTCCAACACAAGCAAGGAACTGAAGCCAGAATATGGGACCAAAAAGGTCTTAGATCATATGGTAAGCACAGTAAACAGGCAGGGTAGTGAGCCACTAAAGCTAAAGCAGCTATTGCATTGGGAAAATAAAATAGGTCTTTTTAGCCTTCACTTTTCACAGTACTCAGGCTATCCACTTACTTAATATGGTCTCTATCAAGCAAGGGGGATAAGAGAATAAGAGAGCTCTGTTTTGATACTCAACTAACCCCAACCTCCATCCTCTCACCCCAAGTTACCTGCTGTGTTGTGTGGTGGTGGTATTTGGAATCTCCTCACTATGGCTCAAGCCACCCAAGGAGGACGAGTGCTGATTGGTTGTCGTCAGTAAGGAAGCTGCAGATACCGTTTCATTGAGAGGGGGGATGGTAGAAGTGGAAGGTGAATCAGATTTCACTGCAGAGCCTGTAGCACCTGGAAATAAAGAAGAACTTCATCAAATGAAGAGGTAGCTACAGGCGTGGGCTACCCCAACGACAGGAGTGTGAGTCATTTAATAATGAAGTATTTGAATTACAAAGGTTTTTTTTTTTTTTTGGAAAGGCAAAGTTGACAGATCTCTTCCATCAGTTGGTTCATTCCCCAAATGGCCACAATGGCCAAGCCAAAGCCAGGAACCTGTAACTCTACCTGGGTCTCCCACACGGGCGGTAGGGCCTAAGTATTTGGACCATTCTCTACTGCTTTCCCAGACACACTAGCAGGAAGGTGGATCAGTAGCAGAGTAGCTGGGATTCAGAATGGCAACCTGATACGGAATGCTGGCATTTCAGGCAGTGACTTAATGCACTGAGCCACAAAGCTGGCCCCAGGTAGAATCTTTTGAAACTCCATGCATTTCATAGCATGAATTTTAATTGCCTAATGAAAGAAACCAATGAAATTATCTGCTTTACAGACAGAAAACCTGAAAAGTTTAGATGATTTCACATTAAACAGTAAAGCACAACCAAACTAAGATTATAGCAGATGTTTCAACCATGTCAGAGCTTTTTTTGACAACCTAAGAAATGCGAAAATATTAACAGGAGAAAAAGCACTGTAATTTAGAGGAAAAAGCTCAGAGAACACTCACCTTCAACAGATTGCGTAGTCTGTAACTGCGTGGCCTGCACCGAACTGAAGCCATTCTGGTACAAGAAACAGAGGAGCAAGAACAAACTCATTTGAATGGGGCAAGTTAGCACTGACCCAGCTTAATTTTGGTGATACAAACAAACAAACAAACAAAAACACCTTTGGGAGAAACTCTGCAAGGTAACAAAAGGATTAATAAAATGTAAACTATCCAAAGAAACAAAATAAAAAATTAAAACCCAAACCAGTTACCCCATCCCTGTATCCTAGAAGGCAATCCCCAAAACTGCTAATGACACCCCAAATCCAAACAGATACCAGAAAGGTCCAAAATTCAAATCCAGTGATCCTTGCAGGAGAATGTGGGAGTACATCAGTTCAGCGAAAACACCCATGCATGCTGGCTGTACTTGACAATCACTCCACATCACCTCTGATATGCTGTCCCCTCACCAAGTCAAAACAGAGCAAGGTGAGGTCTTTTGATATGCACTCAGAAGGCTAGCAACCAGATCTTCCAAGAAGAGATGACAGCTACTTGAAACTAATTCTACTAGAGACAATGAATCTTTAGTGCAAAGAAAATGCTTTTGTGGCTCTGAGCCTCCAGGCTTGCCAAAAAGAACTTTTATTTCACTATCCACAGAAATGTGCCCTGTTTAGCTTCTTAACCAAAACTTAGGAGGTTTTTTAGCACCATTTTCTGAGAAGTACAACACTAATAGTTGGGGGGCATTTGCCCACTAGTCTCCTAACCAATGCTCAGAGGCTTGTGAAGTCACTACCTTTGCCTGAGACAGGTCCTTTTGGGGTGATGAAGAGATGGAGCTAGGGTACCGCCGAGTCTGTGTGGATCTCTGTTCATATAGAGGGCCCTGAGCATTATTTTGGGAGGTATAGGTTGTCGACTGAATTGGGCCGCTCTGATAACCAGACTCCTGACTCTGGTTAGATGAAATTGTAGATGAAGATTCACTGTGGGGAATGAAAAGAAGGAAAATCTCAGAGAAACGAAACAGAGCATATCCACTGATAAAAAAGAATTGGTGGAGACCTACTACTGAAATAAATGAATGTCAATCAAAAATAAATTTTCCAGTAACAAATAAAACTGGACTATTTCTTCCTAACAAGAGAATTCCCACATTCAATACAGGCAAGGTTGTCAATTAAGAAGAGTTTAGAAACAGCATCAATTTTGAAATGAAGAGAAATCCCTTTGTTTCCTTATATTCTGCTATAATAAGAAAGAGAGGCTATGGGTCAGCAGAAAGAATACATGACTACAAGTCTCTTCCATACATTGTTAAAATGATCCCCAAGCAGAGGAAAAGCCACCTTTCCTCACACTCACTTTGAGGAATTCTTAGCTTCCTTAAGAACTTTACTACATAAAAGATTACTAGTATAACTCTCCTAATAGGAATTCCTAAGACATATTCACATGTAGGGAGGTGTTGTACTGTGGGTTAGGCCACCACTTGGAACTTGGGTATCCTGTGTCAGAGTGCCTGCTTTGAATCCTGGCACCTCTGTTTCTAATCCAGCTTCCTGCTAATGCTCCTGGGAGACAGCAGAAGATGATCCAACTACTTGGGTTCCTGCAACTCATGTGGGAGACCTGGATGGAGTTCCTGGCTCCTGGTTTTGGCCTGGCCTGGCCTGGCCATGGCTATTGCAGGAATTTGTAAATTGGAACAGTGGATGCAGGATCCATCTCTCTCTCTAATAAATAATTTATTTTTATTTTTTATCTTTTGACAGGCAGAGTGGACAGTGAAAGAGACAGAGAGAAAGATCTTCCTTTTTCTGTTGGTTCACTCCTCAGTGGCCGCTGCGGCCGGTGCACCGTGCTGATCCGAAGCCAGGAGCCAGGTGCTTCTCCTGGTCTCCCATGCAGGTGCAGGACCCAAGCACTTGGGCCATCTTCCACTGCACTCCCGGGACATAGCAGAGAACTGGCCTGGAAGAGGGGCAACTGGGACAGAATCCGGCGCCCAGACAGGGACTAGAATCCGGTGTGCCGGCGCCGCAGGCGGAGGATTAGCCTATTGAGCTACAGCGGCACCAGCGGCAAGGTACTCTTGATAAAAGTGTTGTACACATCTTCCAGACCTATGCCTGGATGTTTTAGAAGTACCCAAGAAGCATATTTCTACCTGTCTGAGGCTACATTTAATTCTACTAACAATATTTTTAAGTGTTAATTAAAGTATTACAATTGCCTCCTTTGCCCCTTTATCTAGTCAGAAACTTCTTCAGAGTTTGAGAAATCAGTAAGAGACTTAGGGGGAAAAAAAAACAAAACAGTAAAAGGCTCTCAACAGACGTTTTATAGTGCATGTTTCCGCTAACCTGGCCGTGCTGGTATATAGGCTACTCGGAGCCTGGCTTGAAGAGGCGCTCGTGGTGGGGGTGGACTCATAATCAGAAAGGACAGGCTCTGACCCAAACTGCAATGCCCCAAACTGCAGATTTAGCCCTGAGATATCTGCTGAGCCAGGCATCTCCACAGCCAGAGCAGGAATCTATTGAGAGGTGAAAGAGGAGAAAATAAAATGGTTTAATACAACCTTCTACTAGATGAATAAAGAGCTTTCCCTTCACATTTCCAAATTTACCTGTACAATCTCAATCCACAATCTCACACTTCCTTGCCTGAAGACAGCATCTATCTAAAAGGCCAAGTACCTTAGAAGTCAAGGAGGCTTTTTTCTTCTGCTGTTTCAGTTTCTGCTGAGCCGGCTGAGGGCTGGATGATTGGTTGTCTGAAGACCCAGGAGACATCTGTGGAGCCGAGGTGGATTTGCTTGGCAGAGGAGAAGAGGGGGGTGGAGGTGCAGCTGTCGAGGCAGCCACTGCAGGTGGCTTTTCCTGAAGGAACACCTCCATCATGGTTGAAGATGGGGTGAAGGCCTGGCGCTTTGTAAACGGGCTGTGCACTGCTGAATCATTGGGGTTCTTCAAATCTGCAAAAGGAAAGGCCTGTGTGTGAGGCCAGAGGTGAAGAATCTCAAGGAAATGCCACTGTCCTGCCTTAATACTATCAGAGGCCCTCAAGAATCAGAAACAGGTCCTTTTTGAGGACTTAATCTCATTTCTATGAGTGACAATCATTGGATTCATACATTTTCCTAAGTGGAGTTTAATCAAGTCAATACCATTATCCAGGTTAAGACAGAAAGCTATGAATCATTATGTTCCTAAATGTACATACATGAAAAGCATGAAGTTTGTATACCTTAAATGAAAGGTTTTTAAGTTAAAAAAAAAAAAAAGATAAAAAGAAGTCTATGAAATATACATGTCTTAAGATAGCCAAACCCGAAGACACCGGTTATTTTCAAACACTAAACATCAATCTAGGGAGAACTCCAAAAATCCCAGATCAACAAAAGCCTGCAACAATGTATATAGCTACATTTTTTTAAAAGATCCATTTATTTAGGAGACAGCACTATGGGACAGCAGGTAAAGCTACCGCCAGCAGTGCCTACAACCCATATGGATGTTGGTTCAAGTTCTGGCTGCTCCATTTCCAATCCAGCTCTGCTATGGCCTGGGAAAGCAGCAGATGATGATCCAAGTTCTTGGGCCCCTGTACCTGTGTAGGAGATCTAGAAGTTCCTGGCTCCTGAATCCGGATTGGCATAGCTCTGGCTGTTGTAGCCATTTGGGGAGTGAACCAGCAGATAAAAGATTCTCTTTCTCTGCCTCTCTCTCTGTAACTCTTTCAAATAAATGAATAAATCTTTAAAAAAAATTTTTTTTTATTTGAGAGACAGAGTGACAGTGACAGAGACAGAGAATTTTCCATCCACTAGTTCACTCTCCATATGGCTACAACATCCATGTCCAGGCCAGGATAAAACCAGGAGCCAGGAACTACATCTGGGTCTCACATGGGTGACAAAAGCCCATGCGTTTGGTCCATCTTCTGCTGTCTTACCAGGCATATTATCAGGGAGCTGGATCAGAAGTGGAACAGCTGGCACTCAAAAAAGCCCTCCCCCATAGGATGCCAGCATGCTGGCCCTTTGTATGGCTAAATTTGATGATATATAGCCCTCAAATTTTTATTACTCCAAAAATTTTTTTAAAAAAATTTATTTAAGAGGCAGAGCTCTAAAGCCCATGAAAATCATAGATGAGCTGGGCTGCGCTGGGCTGGGCTCAAGGCAAGGAACCAGGAATTTGATCCAGGTCTCCCACATGGTTGGCAGGGACCTAATCATGTTAGGAATTGCCACTGTCTCTCAGAGTCTGCATCAGCAGTACGCTGGAGTCAGGAGCTGGAGCTAGGGAATCAAACCCAAGTAGTCTGATGTAGGCATCCTAACTGTTATGCTGAACACCTGTCCCAAATCCCCAGTTTGCTGAATTCATACTATCTAACTGGGAAATAAGTGTGGGAAACTGGCCAGCTGGCTGCCCCTCTCTTCACTTCAAGACACATTTTCTATCCCTTCTGCTGCCAGCTTACTGATAATGCTCCAATGCTTAAAGGGTTCAAGATACCCTCCATTTTTTTTAGAAAGCTTTTTACTTAATATAAATTTCATAGGTACAACTTTTAGAATATAGCAATTCTTCCCCCCATACCTGCCCTCCCACCCCCAAACCATCCCACCTCCTATTCCCTCTCCCATCCCATTCTTCATTAAGATTCATTTTTAATTATCTTTATATATATAAGATCAACTCTATACTAAGTAAAGATTTCAACTGTTTGCACTCACCCAGACACATAAAGTATAAAGTACTGTTTGAAGACTAGTTTTACTGTTAATTTTCATAGCACAACTCATTAACGACAGAGGTCCTACATAGGGAGCAAGTGCACAGTGACTCCTGTTGTTGATTTAACAACTGACACTCATTTATGACGTCAGTACTCACCTGAGGCTCTTGTCATGCACTGCAAAGGCTATGGAAGCCTTTTGAGTTTACAAACTCTGTCAGTATTTAAACAGGGCCATAAGCAAAGTGGAAGTTCTCTCCTCCCTTCAGAGAAAAGTATATCCATTTATGATGGCCCCTTCATTCCACCAGGATCTCACAGAAATCTTTCATGTAGATCATTTTTTTGCCTCAGTGTCTTGGCCTTCCGTGCCTGAAATGCTTTCGTGGGTTTTTTAGCCAGAGCCAAATGCCTTAAGGGCTGATTCTGAGGCCAGAGTGCTGTTTAGGGCATTTGCCATTCTATGAGTCTGCTGTGTGCCCTGCTTCCCATGTTGGACCACTCTCTATTTTTTAATTCTATCTATTGTCATTAGAAGACACTTGGTCTTATTTATGTGATCTCTTTGGCATTTAATCCTATCTATATGATCAGTTACACACTTCATATGATCACTTTAACATGTAAGATGGCATTAGTATCTGCCAAATTAATGGAATTGAGTCCCATGGCAGATTTTTAGCTTTACCTTTAAGTCCGTGGGAACGTGTGCCAAACAGTACATCTCCTCCCTTTTTTATTCTCACTCTTATGTTTTACAGGGATCAATTTTCAATTGTAGGGGCCGGCGCCACAGCTCACTAGGCTAATCCTCCGCCTGCGGCGCCGGCACCCCAGGTTCCAGTCCCAGTTGGGGTGCCGGATTCGGTCCCAGTTGCTCCTCTTCCAGTCCAGCTCTCTGCTGTGGCCCAGGAGTGCAGTGAAGGATGGCCCAAGTGCTTGGGCCCTGCACCCACATGGGAGACCAGGAGGAAACACCTGGCTCCTGGCTTTGGATCGGCACAGCACGCCGGCCGTAGCGGCCACTTGAGAGGTGAACCAACGAAAAAAGGAAGATCTTTCTCTCTGTCTCTTTCTCACTGTCTAACTCTGCCTGTCAAAAAATAAATTAATTAATTGTAGTTAAACGCCTAAGTATAATTTTGTGTTAGAGTTCAACCAATGGTATTAAGTGGAAAAATACTAAAAAGAATAAAATAGTAAGCTGTTCCTCGACAGTCAGGACAAGGGCTGACCAAGTCATTGCTTCTCATAGTGTCAGTTTCACTTCTACAGGTTTCCTTTTAGGTGCTCAGTGATCTTTTAGGTGATCTGTGACCTTCACAGATCAGGGAGAACATATGATATTTGTCCCTTTGGGACTGGCTTATTTCACTCAGTATGATGTTTTCCAGATCCTCCATTTTGTTGCAAATGGCCAGACTTCTTCTTTTTTTTTTTTACTACTATGTAGTATTCCATAGAATACATATCCCATAATTTCTTTATCCAGTCTTCCGTTGATGAAGCCCCCCTCCATATTCTTACCATACTGCACCAGCGATGGGGATTGTGTTGTTGAGCCCATGTCCCAAGAGGAGGTGGTGGTACTTCCAGATTGAGAATGTTGAGCTGCCAATTGAGCCAGGGCCTGAGCAGTCTTGAATTGCTCCAAAAACTGGGATCCTGTGGTGCTGCCACCTTTAGCTTCGCCAACATCACCAAATCCTTTCCCTAACATGCTCACCTGCAAATGAACAAAGAGATTAGAGAAATCAGTTAGTAATCTTGTTCAGCTACTCTGATCCTTATCTGGATAGAAAGCCAGTTTAGATCAGACAAATAAAGAATACTACCAGTATACAGCACAGCCTACTAAGAGTATAAAATCTGGAGTCAGATTGTCTAAACTTGAACTTTGGCTGTGTTATCTAGGAAAAACTACTTTTAAGCACTCTCTTTGCCTTAGTTTCCTCATCTGAAAATAGTATAAAAATAATACAAGGTTGTAGGAGAATCAAAGCATACATTAAAGCACTAAATATGTGCATGGCACATAGTAACCACTCTAAAAAAAGAGAACTGCTGGGGCCAGCACTGTGGCAGAGTGGGTTAAGCCACCACCTGCAGTGCCATCATCCTATATGGGTGCTGGTTTGAGTCCTGGCTGCTCCACTTCTGATCCAGCTCCCAACAAATTTGTCTGGGAAAGCAGCTGAAGAGGGCCCAAGTGCTTGGGCCCCTGCACCCATATAGAAGACCAGGATGAAGTTCCTGGCTTTGGCCTGGCCTGGCCTAGCCCGGCTATTGCAGCCATTTGGGGACTGAACCAGCGGATGGAAGACTTCTCTCATTCTCTCTGCCTTTCCGTTTCTGTAACTCCGCCTTTCAACTAAGTAAATAATCCAAGAAAAAAAAAAAAGTGAACCGCTGAAAACTTAAACCACTACCATCACATCTTCTTCCTTTCTCAGGCACAAATCTCTGATTATTAGAGGGCTCCCCCCCCCAACCACATAAAACTTTTAATTAATTAATATTTGATTATTAATATGGCAGACAAGACATTTGGAACAGTGGTTAAGCTGCCACTTGGAATGCCTATATCCCTTTGCGGAGTGCGTGGTTCAATTATCAGCTACAGGGCTTCCAATTCAGCTTCTCAATAATTTAAGACCCTGGGAGGCAGCAGGAGGTGGCTCAAGTAATTGCTTCTAAGCCACTCACAGGAGAGACCCAGATTGCTCTGGGCCAGCCTGGTCCTAGTTGTTTCAGGCATTTGGGGAGTGAATCAGCAGATGAAAGATCTCTCTCCATGTCTCTCAGCCTTTCAAACAAAATGAAGATA
Organism: Oryctolagus cuniculus; assembly: GCF_051225735.1. Classification (NCBI taxonomy): domain Eukaryota; kingdom Metazoa; phylum Chordata; class Mammalia; order Lagomorpha; family Leporidae; genus Oryctolagus; species Oryctolagus cuniculus. The sequence continues at coordinate 44,715,979 of NC_142873.1, forward strand.
AATAAAATCTTTAAAAAGTAATTAAAATGAAGGTAATAGGAAACTGTACTTTAACTATTAAGGTCCTCCCTCCTTGCTTATAAGGAACTTAAAGAGGCAAAGAAAAGTTAAGGCTATTCCAATTAGACAATCAAAAATAGCTAATCAGTATGATCTCACAGTTTTCATGTTGTGTATACTGAAGTTCTGCAGGCAATCACTGCACGATAACCAAGCAAAAAAAGTACTCTTAGTACTTTTAGAGGATTCTCCTCGTGCCACACTACCAAATAAAACCAGCATCCTAGTCCAGAAGATGAGCCTCATGGCCTTGAGCAATCTAAAGTTCCTAGAAAAACTGAATTTAGAGTTGAAGGGGCCGGCACCGCCGGCACACCGGGTTCTAGTCCCGGTCAGGGCGCCGGATTCTGTCCCGGTTGCCCCTCTTCCAGGCCAGCTCTCTGCTGTGGCCCGGGAGGGTATTGGAGGATGGCCCAAGTGCTTGGGTCCTGCACCCCATGGGAGACCAGGAAAAGCACCTGGATCCTGGCTCCTGCCATCGGATCAGCGCGGTACGCAGGCCGCGGCGGCCATTGGAGGGTGAACCAACGGCAAAAGGAAGACCTTTCTCTCTGTCTCTCTCTCTCACTGTCCACTCTGCCTGTCAAAAAATAAAAAAATTAAAAAAAAGAGTTGAAGGACAGGCATTTGGCCTAGTGGTAAGATAACAGTTAAGTCACTCACATCAGTGCTTCTTTGTTTTATTAAAGATTTATATATTTGAAAAGCAGAGCAACAGAGACAGAAATAACCTCCCATCTACTGTTTCACTACCCAAATCACTGTAACAGCCAGGTCTGGGCCAGGCTGAAGCCAGAACTCCATCATGGTCTCCCACATTGGGTAGCAGTGACCCAAGTACTTTGGCCTTCCACTGTCTTCCCAGACATGTTAGCATGAAGCTGGATCAGAAGTGAAGCAACTAGGACTTGAACCAGCACTTGGATATAGGATTCCAGTGTTGAAAGTGGTAGTTTAAGCCGGCGCCGTGGCTCAATAGGCTAATCCTCCACCTTGCGGCGCCGGCACACCGGGTTCTAGTCCCGGTTGGGGCGCCGGATTCTGTCCCGGTTGCCCCTCTTCCAGGCCAGCTCTCTGCTATGGCCAGGGAGTGCAGTGGAGGATGGCCCAGGTGCTTGGGCCCTGCACCCCATGGGAGACCAGGAAAAGCACCTGGCTCCTGGCTCCTGCCATCGGATCAGCGCGGTGCGCCGGCTGCAGCGGCGGCCATTGGAGGGTGAACCAACGGCAAAAAAGGAAGACCTTTCTCTCTCTGTCTCTCTCTCACACTGTCCACTCTGCCTGTCAAAAAAAAAAAAAAAAAAAAAAAAAAAAAAAAAAAAAAAAAAAAAAAAAAAAAAGAAAGTGGTAGTTTAACCCACTATGTCACTATGCTGGACATGGATTGCCAGGGTTGGACTCCCCGCTTTGTCTGCTGATTCCAGTTTCTTGCCAATTAATATAGACCAGAGGGTGGGGAGTGGGGAGCAGCTCAAGAAACTGGGTCCCTGATTCCCAGCTTTAGCCTGGACTAGTCCTAGCCACTGCAAACATTTGGGGAGTGAACAAACAGAACAGAGCTGTCTCTTGAATAAGCAAAGAAAACAATATTTTAGTGCAAAAGAATGTGAAATTCAATCAGTTTTCTCATAAGTACTTTCCATGAATTTGGTGAAGACCCTTTGCAGCACAGATTTTGAAAATTTTTGCAGGGCCAGCACTGTGGTGTAGTAGGCTAAGCCTCTGCCTGTGGTGCGGGCATCCCATATGGATGTGGGTTCAAGTCCCAGCTGCTCCTCTTTTGATCCAGCTCTCTGCCTATGGCCTGAGAAAACAGAAGATGGCCCAAACTCCTGGCCCAATTCTGGCTGCTGTGGTCATTTGAGGAATGAACCAGTGGATAGAAGACTTTGCTCTCTGCCTCTCCTTTCTGTCTGTAACCCTTGCCTCTCAAATAAGAAAATTTTTGCACATAAATAAACTTAATTCCATTTCAATGAACATTTTGAAGTACCCCTCAAGCAAAACCAGTCTGTGCAACTCCATTCACTTCAGTCTATATCCCAATACTATACTTACAAAAACCTCAAAAATCTAGTAGAAAGTGAAGGCCTGTGGCAAAAAATGATCTCACATTGCTAATGATTATCAACTATTATGCAAGTACAAAATATCACAGACAAAAATAATCACCTCAAGTTCACCATATTGTATCAAAATTTTGATTGGTTGTAAATCTTCACAGTTCTGCACATTAAGAAAATGATGAAGATTCAGAGCGCTTATTTTCCAGCCATACATTTAGGGGTTGGCAGTTACTGTATGATTTTCATTACACCTCTTTTAGACTTTTGTCCTGTTTTATTCCAATTCCAACATGCCTCCCCATGTCCCTTCTCCCTTGTATTTTCTTTTTTGACAGGCAGAGTGGACAGTGAGAGAGAGAGACAGAGAGAAAGGTCTTCCTTTGCTATTGGTTCACCCTCCAATGGCCGCTGCGGCCAGCGCGCTGAGGCCAGTGCACCACGCTGATCCGATGGCAGGAGCCAGGTGCTTCTCCTGGTCTCCCATGCAGGTGCAGGGCCCAAGGACTTGGGCCATCCTCCACTGCACTCCCTGGCCACAGCAGAGAGCTGGCCTGGAAGAGGGGCAACCGGGACAGAATCCAGCGCCCCGTCCTGGACTAGAACCTGGTGTGCCGGCGCCGCAAGGCGGAGGATTAGCCTAGCGAGCCGCGGCACTGGCTTCTCCCTTATATTTTCTCACCTGTTACCTTTCCCATGTGGCAGAGCATCAAACAAGCTAGCACTCAATAAAAAAAATTTTAAGGTTAACAGTTTAAAGCTGTTGAAGAGAGGCAGGTGTTGCTGCAGCACATTTTATTAAGCCCCCGTGTGGTATAACCACACCCTCTATCCCAGTGCCAGCTTGAGTCCTGGCTCCTCTGTTTCAGATCCAGACTCTTATTAAACCACTTAGGAAGGCAATGGATAACAGCCCAAGTGCTTGGGACCCTGCTTCCCACATGGAAGACTCAACGGGGGCCGGCGCTGCCATAACTCAATAGGCTAATCCTCCACCTGCGGCGCCAGCACACCGGGTTCTAGTCCCGGTTGGAGCGCCGGATTCTGTCCTGGTTGCTCCTCTTCCAGTCCAGTGCTCTGCTGTGGCCCGGGAGTGCAGTGGAGGATGGCCCAAGTGCTTGGGCCCTGCACCCCATGGGAGACCAGGATAAGTACCTGGCTCCTGCCATCAGATCAGCGCGGTGCGCCGGGGGTGAACCAACGGAAAAAAGGAAGACCTTTCTCTCTCTCTCTCTCTCTGACTGTCCACTCTGCCTGTCTAAAAAATAAATAAAAATAAATTAAAAAAAAAAAAAAAAAAAAAAAACCAGACTCAATGGAGTTCCTGACTCCTGGCTTCAGCCATGCCTAGCCCAGGCTGTAGAGGTAGCTGGGGAGTGAACAGGAAATGGTGGCTCTCTCTCCCTCCCCGTCACTCTGCCTTTCAAATAACTAAATAAATCTTAAAGAAATAAAACACTTGCTAAGAGTTCTGGATTAGGGGCTAGCTCAAACGTATTCTAGTTAAAGTAATTATTATAACTGGAAAAATAAAATTATGCACAAAGATATACCGTTTACCTCTGACAATTCTAGTATACCTCCACCAACAAAATAAAAAGAAAAGAAAAGAAAAAGAAGCGGGGTGGGAGCTGAGGCACAGCAGGTTAACTAAGCCGCCATTCCCACAAGAGCACCAGTTTGAATACTGGCTACTCCACCTTTTTTTTTTTTTTTTTAAAGAAAGATTTTATTTATTTATTTGAGAGGTAGAGTTATAGACAGTGAGAGGGAGAGACAGAGAAAGGTCTTCCATCCGTTGGTTCACTCCCTAAATGATTGCAACGGCTGGACCTGAGCTCATCTGAAGCCAGGAGCCAGGAGCTTCTTCCGGGTGTCCCACGTGGGTGCAGGGGCCCAAGCACTGGGCTATCTTCTACTGCTTTCCCGGGCCATGGCAGAGAGAAGGATTCAAACTGGAGCAACCAGGACTTGAACCAGTGCCCATCTGGGATGCCGGCACCACATGTGGAGGATCAGCCTACTGCACCACAGCACCAGCACTTGCTCCACTTTTGATCTAGCTCCCTGCTAACATGCCTGGGAAAGCAGAAGATGGCCTGAGTACTTGGGCCCCTGCCACTACCTACACGGGAGACCCCAATGAAGATCTTGGCTCCTTGCTTCAGCCTGACCAAGCCCTGGCCATTGCAGCCATTTGGGAAGTGAACCAGCAGATCAGAGTTCTCCTTTTCTGTTTCTCCCCATCTCTCTGTCACCCTACCTTTCAAATAAATACATAAATCTTAAATAAGAAAAACAAAAAGCCCTTAATGTTTATATAAAAACTGTCCCTTGCATCATTTTTGTTTAAATGATTCCTTTGATGTTGTTAATAATGTTCGTTTTTTTTTAAATTTTCAGCATCAACATTTATTTGTAAAACTATGACTGCCACATTTGTACAGGTGGTCTCTGCTATCTTAATCACCTTCCTAGATCCCTACAAGACAAGAACAAATAATCTTATCTCTCAAAATGGAAACATAGCTAGCAAGTAGCCAATTTAAAGACTCCAGGTTTTTGGAAGCCTCATCTGCAAATGTATGGCTTAAGTAAATATGCAGGTAATTTTGCTCCTTCAAGAAACAGAGTACCACTAGTCTCTCATGAAAATTTAACTAAGATTACAAAAGTATAAAAATGTGTTGACAAGTTGATGTAATTGATTTTCTCTCTTCAAGAATACAAACAGTGCTCAGCATAATGAGCGTTCAATAAATGATGTTAACCCATTTTTACAAGATTATTTGGTCAGTTCCAAGTACTCTCCTAAAGCTATCCCCTCCTACCCAACTTAACATCTACATGACTGCTTAAGAGAACATTCTTCTTGCCACAAACTTCTGATTGTCCTTCAGAGTGTTAACCATTACAGTAGGCCATGGTTTCAGACTAAGTTACTGTACTGGGTTTCCAAACAGACCAGGCTAAAATGCAAAATAGTCATCTATGATAAAATTCCAAGTTACTAGAACAGAAACTTAAGTTATTGAATTTTCCAAATGGGCCAGTTTCTATCCGTATGATTATGAGATACTCTCTGCTTTAATCTTTAAAAAAAAAAAACAATAACCTGGGGGCAGGCATTTGGGACACTGGTTAAGAACATTTGGGATACCCATATCCCACACTGGAGTGCCTGGGTTCCAATCCCAGCTCTGCTCCAATTCTATCTTCCAGCTAAATGCACAGCCTAGGTAGGAGGCAACAGGTGATGGCTCAGGTGGTTGGGTCTTTGCCACACACATGGGAGACCCAGACTGACTTTCTGACCATTTCATTCTAGCCCTGACCTGGATGTTGCAGGAATTGGAGAAGTAAACCAGCATATGGGAGATTTCTCTCCCTGTCACTGCCTCTCAAAGAAAATAAAATAAATTAATTTAAAAAATTTTTTAGGCTATCCTGAAGTAACCTGATGTTAACTAGTTATTTTTCTATTGTTCTGTCTCTGGGTCCCTTATAAAGGAAAATGACCAATCCACCTTTCTGTCATGTTTCCATTTTTTTTTTAACTTTGTGTTTTTATAATTTTTAAATTTAATTTCATTTTACTAGAGAGACCTGAAGAGATTTTCCATCTGTTTCACACCCCAAATGCTGGCCAACAGCTAGGGCAAGGCTAGGCCAAGGCCAGGAACCTGAAACTTAATCTAGGTCTTCCATGTAACCTGCCTCTCAGGTTACATGTTAGCAGGAAGCTAGAATGGTAAGTGGAGCTGGGACTTGAACCCAGGCACTCTTTAATGAGATAGGGACGTCCTAAGTGGCAACTTAATAGCTGCACAAAACACCTAGCCCTTTCTGTAGTTTTAAAACTGACCTTATCTGCTTAGCACATCAGAAAACTTACCCCATTTTATGGAGTGTTACCCAATTCTAGCATCAAAAATAAGTTAATTCAGAGCTTTACACTAAAATGTTGTAATTCTGTCCTTTGTCAGGAGGAATAACTGTGTATGCTTACTGGAGTTAGCAGGGAGGTTTGATCAGGATAACCCATGTTTCCTACTCACCATACTGTGATGAGAAAACGTGTTCCCTGAAGCAGGCTGTGATATGGCACTCTGCTTAGAATTACTGAACACCAGAGGCTGAGCCAGAGATGGAGCCTGAGATGGATCCAGATTTGATGAATCATTCTCCATGGAAGATGGTGTCTTTCCCAACAGAACAGCAAGGTCAATTCTAGTCAGGAGGGAAGGGAGCTTGATGAATAATGACTAAACATTCTAGCATTCCCCAGTACCTAAGATTATGGCTGAATCCAAACAGTCATTTATTGCAGATTCTAAATGAACTTAGAAACACAAAGCCCTGAAATGCCTAATACCAAAATAATTGACATTAAGAGCCACTACAGTGTCTAGCTGAATCCTAACAACAATAATGTTAAACATTTTATTTTAGTAAAGTTACTAATTTAATGAAATACCAAATATTACTTTTAATATGACAGTTCAAAAACTGGAGCAAAATTTATAAATATTTATTCAAGATTTTACTGAGTATCTCTTAATGCTAGAATCATCAAATGCTTTAGAACAGAAGTGTTGAAGACTTTTTTCCCCAAACTTCTATAAAATTTTGAATGTTACTGGTAGTAAAATAAAATTATACATTTGGGCTTTGCCTTGTTCTAGGCACAGAACTCCAAAGTGACACTGTCCTTTGTCATTCATAACAAGCTTCTTTCAACCATAAAAGTACCAAGTTTATGCTAATGAGGCAAACCAAGGTGAGATAGCTTTAGGATTGGAGAAGATTCAGTCCCTCCAAACTCCATCCCCCTCCAAGAGTTAAGCCTAAGTTAAGTCTAAGCTCAACCACGAACGGCCAATAATTTAATCAACAGTGTCCGTGCAATCAAACTTCCATTAAAAAAAATCAGATCTATGGCCGGCGCCGCGGCTCACTAGGCTAATCCTCCGCCTAGCGGCGCCGGCACACCGGGTTCTAGTCCCGGTCGGGGTGCCGGATTCTGTCCCGGTTGCCCCTCTTCCAGGCCAGCTCTCTGCTGTGGCCAGGGAGTGCAGTGGAGGATGGCCCAAGTGCTTGGGCCCTGCACCCCATGGGAGACCAGGAGAAGCACCTGGCTCCTGCCATCGGATCAGCGCGGTGCGCCGGCTGCAGCGCGCCGGCCGCGGCGGCCATTGGAGGGTGAACCAACGGCAAAGGAAGACCTTTCTCTCTGTCTCTCTCTCTCACTGTCCACTCTGCCTGTAAAAAAAAAAAAAAAAATCAGATCTACAGAGCTTCCCAACACCTGGATCACAAAGCCCCATGTGTCCTGCCTTACCCATACCTTGCCCTATGTAATTTCTTCCATTTGGCTATTCTTGAGTTGTCAAGTTAAGTCAAAACTTATTCTGGAGGTCTGAGTCATTCTATGCCAATAGCAAACTTGAGGCAGTTTGTACTTGGACAAGGAGGCCACTTAAGTGGGGCAGTCTTGAGGGGCTGTGTTCTCACTTGTGGGGTCTGCACCACCTTGGAGAGGTTAGTGTCACACCCAGTTAGTGTAAAGAATTGTGGAATAGGTGTAGAAAAAAGCTTTTGGTATCAGGGAAAAAACTACTTTATCTCTGATAATGACATCTTAACATCCTATTCCCATTATACTTCTTTAGGAACTTCTGAGTCCAGAGCTCATGCCCAAGTCTAGAAATAACCCAAGGGGCCAGTGCTGTAGAACAGTGAGTTAAGCAGCCACCTGCAGTACCGGCAACCCATATGGGCATCAGTTTGAGTCCCAGCTGCTCCACTTCCAATCCAGCTCCTTGCTAATGCCCAAGTCTAGAAATAACCCAAGGGACCAATGCTGTAGAACAGCGAGTTAATGGGGCCGTTGCCGTGGCTCACTTGGTTAATTCTCCGCCTATGGCGCCAGCATCCCATATGGGCGCCGTTTCTAGTCCTGGTTGCTCCTCTTCCAGTCCAGCTCTCTGCTGTGGCCCGGGAGGGCAGTGGAGGATGGCCCAAGTGCTTGGGCCCCTGCACCCGCATGGGAGACCAAGAAGAAGCACCTGGCTCCTGGCTTTGGACCGCAGCGTAGCGCCAGCCATAGCAGCCATGTGGGGAGTGAACCAATGGAAAGACCTTTCTCTCTCTCCCTCTCACTGTCTGTAACTACCTGTCCAAAAAAAAAAACCAAAAAAACAAAAAAACAAAACAAAACCAACCAACCAACAAACCAAAACAACAGGGAATTAAGCAGCTACCTGCAGTACCAGCATCCCATGTGGGCACCAGTTTGAGTCCCAGCTTCTCCAATCTACCAATCCAGCTCCCTGCTAATGTGCCTGGGAAACATCAGAGGATGGCCCAAGTGCTTGGGCCCCTGCAACCACGTGGGAGACCTGGATGAAGCTCATGGTTCCAGCCTGGTCCAGCCCTGGCTGTTACTGCCATTTGGGGAGTGAACAGGCAAATGGAAGATCTCTCCCTTTCTCTTTTTAACTGTCTGCTTTTCAAAAAACAAACAAACAAAACTTAAAAAAAATGTATCTTCTACTGCTACTGACACCAATGCTAAGGTTCAAATTCATTTTTTTGAAATTTATTCTCTTGAAAGGCAGAATTAGGAAGAGACAGAAAGAGAGAGAGAGCTCTTCCATCTGCCTGTTCACTTCCCAAATGGCCACAATGGCCAGGGCTAGGCCAGGCCAAAGTCAGGAGTTTCATACTGGTCTCCCACGTGGGTGCAGGGGCCCAAGGACTTGAGCCATCTTGCGCTGCTCTCCCCGGTGTAATCAGCAGGGAGCTGGATCTGAAGTAGTGCAGCTAGGACTCAAACTAGCACCCTTATGAAATACCAGCATTATAGGAGTTGGCCTAACCCATATGCCACAATGCTGGCCTCAAAGTTCAAGTTCTAAAGTTAATTACCTGACTGGGGAGGGACGTGATAGGGGGACACCACTATACAACTGTTCTGTAGTATCCATAGAGTATTAGTTTCCAGATTCCCTGACAATACCGAAACCTGCAGATTCTCAAGTCCCTTATATAAGGGACTATGTTTTATGTAAACAGCATAGTAACAGGCACATCCTCCTATATGCTTTAAATAATCTCTAGGTTACTTATACTTCCTAATACAAAGTAAATGTTATATAAACACTTGTTACATTATACTATTGAGGAACAATGAAAAGAGAAAACATCTGTACACTTTCAGTACAGACTCAATTCTTTTCTTGAATATTTTTGATCTATGCTTGGTTGAACCCATGGATGTAGAATCCATATGGATAGCCAATTATATTCAGAAGTCAGTAGACAAAAGCCATTATCACAAAGTTAAAGAAGCAGTTACAAACAGTTCTGCAGAATTCAAACATAAATGAAAATGCTTCCATTTTTCGATCTTCTTTCCGGGACTTAAAGACAAGTAATAGTCAGTGCTGATAATATGACAAGCTGATCTGTGTAATTAAAGGGCTATTTTGGAAAGAATCAGCTTTAAAATTAATACATGGACTTCCAACCAGATTAATTAGTACCAACTCATAAATCTCTCAATCAACTACAGATGAGCCTAATGTGATCTGGTTATCATTACCAGCACCATGGAAGTTTTTAAAGGCCAGTGCCAATCTTTCTACAGTTATCTCAGCAGATCTCTTTGGGAAAAGGTACTGAATTTTACCACACACTTGCCTCTGACCAGCAGTGATTGTCACATTCTCCGTAGGCAGAGGCACTGAAGACACATTAGAGGCAGTGAAGATCTTGGTCTCAGAAAGCTGAAAAACAGAGAAATTAGTCACTAATGGTAACAGAGGCTACAGTCAGAAACTTGGGATAGGTAAGGAGAATTCAACATCAAGTAAAGGGAAAACTCTATGAAGAGAAAACTATCTACCCTGAAAAATTCTTAATGGATTGACCATCAAGCCCCTTCAATATACACACTCAATAGTTTTATCCAAAGAAAGGGAAAACCCAAGGAACCCAATAAAATACAGTGGAGTAATATCGTCATATATACAACGAAATCACAGGAAGGTTAACATACATGCTAGTCATAAAAAGAAAAAATCCCTTAAATTTTCCCATTACAGTTCCCAATTCCCACCTCTAACCAAATCACATTTCTCTTATGCTACTCCCCACACCAAGAGGAAGATCATAGCCAAGATGAAGAAATAAGTGAATTCTTGGCTTGAAAAATAAGGACCCAACTGCTGGTGACTTAAGGTCTTTTCAGCAGTAATTTCAACCATGTGCAATTTTTGCTTTAATGCTAACTTTATTACACCTATTCATTTCACTGTTAAGGTATCAAAATTTATGTAGGCATTTGTAGGGAACAATTCTTCCTACTATTCAAAATTGTTGTTTCTTGATTAAAACCTGTCCTCTAAAAAACAGAAAATCAAGGAGGGTGTCTGGCACAGCAGTTAAAGGTGATGCTTAATTGTCTACACCCCATACTGGAATGCTTGATTTGAGTGGCTCGAGTCCCAGTTCCTCCACTTTTGATCCACCTTCCTACTTATGTACCCCAGGAGGCAGATGATGATGCCTCCCCTAATACTGTTTCTGCCACCCATGTGGGAGACTCAGACTGAGTACTGGGCTCCTGGCGTCAGCCTGGTCCAGCCCTGGCTGCTGTGGGGATTTGAGGAGTAAAGTAGTGAATGGAAGATCTCTGTTTCTGCTTTTCAAATAAAATGAAAATAAATTTTAAGTGCTTAAAAACACCAAAAATCCATACATCATCCTCCCACTAAATATCATTCTCTAAAAGTTCACTAGCAAATAGGCTAAACTCCACAAAGTAGCAGAGTCTGCCTATATTCACAAGGCAATCTAGCTCATTTACAATAGAAAATAATCACCCTCTGATGCTGATGCATCTGAAATTTTGAAAACCCAGGACTGGCAACCAAAACAGTTTTGACATGTCATTTCCTCTTACCACAAAAGCTGTCTTCCCTGACAATAGATTTTAAAATGTTAAAATAAGAGCCCACCATCACTGAAAACCATAATTCATAGCAAAAGCTTGTCTGTGACAAGGAATCAGCAAAATTCTTTTACTTAGGTAGTACTCAAATGAACTCACAGAGCTTGTTCATATGCTACCTATCTATGAGTGTTTCCAAGATGAGTCAAGTTGGCAGATAGCCAGTTCTACACATATTCATCTCAATTACAATTACAAAGTTGGGCTTCAAGTAAATAAAAGGGTTCTAGCACCAACCAAATTACAAGCCCTGAGGATTTGGTATCATAATTCTCACTCTGTAGCTGCTGCCAATCCATTATAGGACCTTGGACCAAAAATGTAAACACTAACCAAGTAATGGAATGGCTCATGTACAGCCATCTGCCACCAGCAACTCAAGGCACTACCTGCTTAACTCCCATTTCTGGTGCCCTACCCAACCACCATCTCTTCCTGGGATAAATCCGACAATCAGATATTGGACTTACACAAGTGCACTTGCCCTTTCCATAGTGTGGTTCCACAGAGTCCTGTTCATGCCCAGTCTCCTTCATATAACATATGTGAAATGTTCTGGCTCAGAACACTATTTTGGATGTAAAAGTTTTGGGTCAGAATCTCAAGGGTGCATTTTGAGGAGTAGAAATATACCCATTTTCTATCCCTAAAAAACACTTAGGGATAGAAGGCGCTAATGAGGAATGACCTGGAAATACCTACATCTTCATTCCAATCCTCAGTTCCCCACTCCTCTGTTGCAGTCCTCCATGCACCTGAGAATAAAGGAAAAATTATACAGTAATTTAAGTGCCAGTATGAAGTATGTGAAGAAGACACTAATAACAATCTTGGCAACCAAAACTGTATGACCAGAATTTAGTAATCAGAAGGAATTCTTGGGCTTCCAATGGAGGGAAAGACTCTTTAGAAAGGGATACCGCAAAGCACCAGTATTAATAAGATTATAATTTCACAGCTACTTTGAGTTTTTGTTACAAAGCTGTAACAGCAGGAGGAAGAAAGAGATGGCGGGGGACGGGCAGGGAGATTAAATGTCCTAATGCTGAAGGCAGTTATTTTGAAGGCCCTTGTTGCTCTAACTTAATAGCCACTTCAGTGAAATGCCTGCAGCCAATTTAGACCAGCACATGCAAACTATATCTGTTTATATGGTGTAAGACCAAGAACTACAGTCTGCAAAGAGACAGCAACAGCAATAGCAACACAAATGGCTACCACATGATGGTCAGAGAAAGAGCAGTGCAAAACAGTGGAAGTGAAACCCAAACTGAGGACACTGAGGAGTTTCAGCTATTGGAATTGGGTAAAACGCACACACTCAGCAGAAGAGAAGTGTACAGATCTTATTGGTGTAACTAGCTAACTACAAGGAAAGCCCCAATGGATATACTCTTTAGGAGAAAACACTGGTCGAGACTGAAAAACTAAATATAAATTATTGCTATCATCCTAATCCTCCTACTCATAGAAAATATGAACTCTCACCTGCCAAGGTCAGGCACAGACAAACAGAGGTTTACACTCTCCTCGGGTTCTAAATTTGGGCATAGTTTCTATGGGACAGGCCCAAATGCAATCAAATCACTTTCCATTCCCCCTTTTGCTTCATGTATCTATAAAACCTCAGAAAGGGAAAATGTCCTTTCTTGAGGAATTTGGGTGAGAATTTCTATGACAGCCAGGATTCTTTATTTCAACCAAAAAATCCCAGTAAGAAATAAGAACTGATCTGTAGAAGGAACACAATAACATCTCTTACTGTCTTCTCTAGGACAAGAGTATACGTTGAATAATTCTAGAAGCCATCGCTTCAAACAGAGAAAGTTTCTTAATCAAAGAATGGCCTAACATTGTAGCACAGTGAGTAAGCAGCCACCTGCAACACTAGTGTCCCATATGAGCACTAGTTTTGAGTCCTGGCTGCTCTGCTTCCAATCCATATCCCTGGTAATGCACCTGGGAAAGCAGTGGAAGATGGCCCAAGTCCTTGGGCACCTGCCATCCATGTGGGAAACCCAGATAAAGCTCCTGGCTTCTAGCTTCAGCCAGGCCCAGCCCCACACACAGCAGCCATTTGGGGAGTGAACCAAGCAGATAGAAGATCTCTCTCTTCTCTAACTGTGCCTTTCAAATAAATCAATTTTAAAAATATAAAAAGAGACCGGCACTGTGGCATAGCAGGTAAAGCAACTGCCTGCAGTGCCAGCATCCCATATGGGTGCTGGTTCGAGTCCCAGCTGCTCCACTTCTGATCCACCTCTCTGCTATGGCCTGGGAAAGCAGTACAAGATGGCCCAAGTCCTTGGGCCCTTGCACCCATGTGGGAGACCCGGAAGAAGCTCCTAGCTCCTAGCTTCAAATTGGTGCAGCTCTGGCTGTTGCAGCCATCAGGGGCATGAACCAGCAGATGAAAGACCTCTTTCTCTCTTTCTGCCTCTCCTTCTCTCTGTGTGTAACTCTGACTTTCAAATAAATAAATAAATCTTAAAAAAAATGAATCTGGCATTCATTTGTCACTGGAAATATTCCCATATCTAGAAAAACCATCTAAAATTCTTCTAAACACTTAATAATGAAAAATCCTATTTCCTAAAGGAAAATGTATCACTTATCAGGACTTTCCCAGGGACATCTTAAAACTGCATCAGGGAAAATTCCTAACCACTTACTTGACAAAGTTCTCCAAAGCAAAGTCCAATCTCTGTCTAGACAAGTTACAAACCACATTCTTCTTTTCCTCTCTGGTGATACTATTTTCTCCTCATTGACATCTGTCCCAACCTAATTGGTAACCTGAGTTGAGTTAGCACTTAACACAATCCTAGAGTTAGAAGTGACCTAAGAAGTTATCTAACTTGGGCTCATCATGCAAAAATTCTTTCTGCACTCTGGTGACTTTAACAGGGACAGAAATGAAGAGTCTAGATACCTATTTAATACATTCTTTTTTTTTTTTTTTTACAGGCAGAGTGGACAGTGAGAGAGAGACAGAGAGAAAGGTCTTCCTTTTGCCGTTGGTTCACCCTCCAATGGCCGCTGCGGCCGGCATGCTGCGGCTGGCGCACCGCGCTGGTCCAAAGCCAGGAGCCAGGTGCTTCTCCTGGTCTCCCATGGGGTGCAGGGCCCAAGCACTTGGGCCATCCTCCACTGCCTTCCTGGGCCATAGCAGAGAGCTGGCCTGGAAGGGGGGCAACCGGGACAGAATCCGGCGCCCCGACCGGGACTAGAACCCGGTGTGCCAGCGCCGCTAGGTGGAGGATTAGCCTATTGAGCCATGGCGCCGGCCCAATACATTCTTACATAGGAAAATAATTGTAATGGCTGATAAACACCAATGTTGAGGAAGCACTAAGGAACAGAATGATGGAAAAGCGCTAACAACAGATTAAGGATTTCATCAGCAGAAAGCAGTCAATGTAAACGTCAAACATTCATTAAATGAACAAAATTTTAAGAATGAAAAATGAACATACAAAATGAGAGGAAAAAAGCAGAAAGAGGAAAAACAAAGAAAAATGACATATCCACAGATATTTCAGTTCATAAAAATCTATAAAAATATCCGGGGCAGTTAGGCGCCTGGATGTATCATACCAGGAGCAGTCTCAAATTTTCGGGGATAATTTGACCCCTCAACCCCAATGAAATCAAGTCCTGAAACAAAAAGAAAAGAAAAGAAAAAACAACCAGTGAAATTTTGCTTGTGAATGAGAACATCTGCCCCCAACATATAATTCCCACTGTACCTGTGGATATTTTAAGGGTAGGTTTAAATTTATTTTTAAATTAAAATGGGAATTTGAAGTTTGCTATCATGAAAACACAAAAAGAGATCATGCATGAAGGTATATGTTTACATTATGAAATGACGGGAATTAAACTACACCCAACACTTTCACACTAACAAGATGTCTAGCATCATATAGTTTCATTCAGCCGCAAATCACTTATTTCCAATTCCAGACTTCTACTCAGTACGCATCACCATACATTTCAGCCTTCCCTATTTTCCTAACCAGATCCTTGCTGAAGACAGCTAAGGCTATGGACTGGAACCACATACCTGATTTTTTTATTCCCAAGTAAAAACAAATCCCTTAATTTCCATCACATTTTTGGTTAAAGATAAAAAGTCAAATAGCCAAGAACAAACTACAGCCTAAAAACAGTAATTTGTGTTACTGGCACTGCTACTATTGCCTCTACAAAGCCATCAGGAGATGATTTAAGAGCAGTCTGAATGCCTCCAAAGTACAGTAAGTTAGAACAGGACATTTCATGGCCAGAGGGTAGGGAAATCCAACAGATAGATCTATCTTGTCAGTATGCCAACTTCAGCTTCACCCATGGGAAACATCAAAAATGAGTTTATGAAATAGCAACTTGGTGAACAAAAAGCAGACAACAATCAGGACCTAAGATATAACATCTTATACAGTCGCTAAGTTTGTGCAAGAGGCCCTCCTAAAGACCCAGAAATAAAGATCACTGATCTTTAAGAGGCAACATGCATATTTAAATGGATATGGAGTTGAAGAGCCTATTTTAGGCCCTACTATTAACTCGCTCCCATTTGTAAAAGAAAAAAAGTCAGACTTTCATGTCCTGGTTCAGTCAGTAGGCATAGTTAAGTCACAAGAAGCAATGTAAGGGATGGTGCTGTGGCATAGCGGGTAAAGCCACTGGCTGCAGTGTCGGCATCCTATATGGATGACAGTTCAAGTCCCGACTGCTCAACTTCCAATCCAGCTCTCTGCTATGGCCTGGGAAAGCAGCAGAAAACGGCCCAAGTCCTTGGCCCCCTGCATCCAAGTGGGAGACCTGGAAGAAGTTTTTGGCTCCTGACTTTGGAATGGCTCAGTTTCAGCTTTTGTGGCCATTTGGGGAGTGAACCAGCAAACGGGAAGACCTCTCTCTCTTTCCCTCTATCTGCCTTTCAAAAAAATAATAAATCTTAAAAAAAAAACAGCACTGTAGAGACCAGAAGTTGCTCTTATTAAAAACAACACATACATCTTTTATCCCCAAATACATTTAGTTGTATCTCACAGGTCTAATATATCTTAAATATTTACACTATACCCAGATGTAAGCACCAAGGTTAACAAAAAAGAAATCTTACTCAAATCCCCTACTACTCTACCACACCACAAAGTTTGAGAGTTAAAAAGCAGAGAAGGCTTTCTTTCTTGTTCACATACAAAGATTTCCCAAAGCAGAAAGGGAAAAGAGAATATCCCTATCTGAGTACCACAATTTCACATAAAGTGTGGACTTTGATTTTTGAGCCCTATTCATCTCTACAGGCAGAGGCCTAAGTAACTGACTGGTTCTGGGTATCTTTTCAAAAGTCAAAGCTATCTTAACATAAACACTAGGAAATACATATGGAGCTAATGGCAGTGGGATGATCCAAGGGGGCTTTGAAAAGTTCGTGGAAAATGTAATTATCCACGAACTTTTTGACGCCCTCTCATATAATGGAAACATACGCTGTGGGAGTCTAACAATTCTAAGTTCAAATATTAGCAAATTCATAAACTCTCTTTCAGTACTTGTCACCTGAAAAGTGATAATAAATAATGCCTATTTCACAGAAGAGTGATAAGATCAAGTGAAAGGGAGGTATAATGCGCTCATAAGCACATACAGTAATTAAATCATCAGCTCTTCTCACCGTATCTCTGCACCCAAATACTATTCCTTTACTTTTAAAGTGTAATTATAACCTCAAAAACTATTCCTTTAGATATGCAGAGACAAGAAATGAATAAACAGTCACTCACTCGTCCCATCATCTGGTTCAAAGTGGCCAGTGTTGTTCCACGTATTGCCGCTACTATTGCCATAATTATCATCGGTATTGGCTGGCTCTGCATAATCAGCTGGGTTAAAGGTTCTGAAAAAATATAACACTTAAAAGTTTGTGTCTGACCTCCAAGTAGTTTCAGCAAATATTAACTTGAAGAAGGCAGTAAGAAATCTTGACAGGGGCTAGCATCGTGGTGCAATGGGTTAAGCAGCCACCTGTGACACTGACATCCCATGAGTCCCAGCTGTTCCACTTGTGATCCAGCTCCCTACTAATGTGCCTGGAAAGACAGCTGAAGATGGTCCACATACTGGGCTCCTACCACAATGGAAGAGACCCAGATGGAATTCCAGGCACCTGGCACTGGCCTGGCCCAGCCTCTGGCCATTGTGGCCATTTGGGAATTAAACCAGTGGATGGAAGATGGATCTCTCTGTGTCTCTTTAACTCTGCCTTTCAAATAAATAAATCTTTAAAAAAAAAAAAAAAAAAGGCAAAAAAACTAATCTTGACTGTCTCCTTCATAATACAGTCCAGTCATGGCCCCCTTCTGAGATCCTGTATGCACCTACTTTTCCTCACTCAGCCTAACCAAAATGTTGGGATATAATCTCAACTTATACTTGGGGTTATTTATTTTATGAAAACAGCAGGCATATGGATTCAAACAAAGCTTAAGATAATCAACCAAGTAGTAAATGCTTATCCCTAAGAAGGCAGCCCTAAGTTCACACATCTTTCTAATTAAACAGTCTAGAAAACATTCTGCCCACATTTGTTAAGGCAATCTATGGAGACTCTTAGGGGAAAAGAATTAAAGCCTTTGTATCAATGACACTTACCCCATTCCTTGAGCAGAAAACCTTCCTCCCCGCCTACCAGAGCCACCTAATAAGAGACAGAGAGGGAAAGAGAAATACATTAGAAGTTGATATAATGGGATAGTGCTGTGACATAGTAGGTTAAGCCTCCACCTGCGACGATGGCATCTCATATGGGGGCAGGTTCGAGTCTCAGCTGCTCTGCTTCAGATCCAGCTTCCTGCTAATGTGGAAGATGGCCAAGTGCTTGGGCCCCTGCACCCACATGGGAGACCTGCAAGAAGCTCCGGCTCCTGGCTTCAGATAAGCCCAGCTTCAGCTGTTGCAGCCACTGAAGAGTGAACCAACAGATGGAAGACCTCTCTCTGTCTCTCCCACTCCCTCTAACTCTGCCTCTCAAAAACAACAACAACAACAAAAAGTATAAAACCACCTCACCAGCCAAGGCAGATTCAGATAGTAAGTAGCTGATATTATGAGATACTCTTTCTCCCAGTCCCATGTATCATGTCAGTTAATACAATAGCATAAGACAATTATTATCAAAGACAGAATGTTCTTTTGCTGCTCCAACTACTGGGTGCTCAAGTAAATACAGTAACATTAGCAAGGAGTGGGAAGTTAACATAGCAGTTAAGACACCCATACCACAAATCAAAGTGCCAGCTCTGGCTCCTGACTCCGGCTTTCTGCTTATCAGACTCTGGGAGACAGCAGTAATAGCTCAAGTAATTGGGTTCCTGCCACTCACATGGGAGACTTGGATTGTGTTCCCAGCTCCTGGCTCCAGCCACAGCTACAGCAGGCATTTGGGGAGTAAACCAGTGGACAGAAGCTCTGCCTCTCAAATAAAAAATAATTTTTAAAAAGCAAAAGACTAGAGGAAATGACTTCTACTTTCTTTCCCACTATCTACTTTGGCAATCTCTAGTATATACATGACACAAGAATTAACCAGACTCCACACTATTTTTTTTAAATAAAGTAGATCCCTGGAGAACTAAAGAGTAACCTGCCCTAGTATCTATCCCTCCACACTATTT
This sequence comes from Oryctolagus cuniculus, assembly GCF_051225735.1. Classification (NCBI taxonomy): domain Eukaryota; kingdom Metazoa; phylum Chordata; class Mammalia; order Lagomorpha; family Leporidae; genus Oryctolagus; species Oryctolagus cuniculus. Next base: position 44,734,797 of record NC_142873.1, read on the forward strand.
ACCTCTGCCTCGGCCACGACCCCTTCTGCCTCTTTCTGTGCCTCTTCCAGACGGCCCTCCACTCTTGGTGCCATCCAATCCATTTTCCTGACCTCGAACTGAAATATAAAAGACAAAAACAAAAAACCATAGATGGCTCAAGAAGTGTCAATAGGGTGTACACAAATGTATAAATGGTATGTAATATGATATTGAGGAGATAAAACCCAAAGAGAAAATGAGCTGCAAGGATGGGACATGAAGGTTACTCAGGGAACAGTGATGAGCCACAACTTTAAAGTTAAATCACTTTACAAATGACTACAGGGTAATTTTATTCCAAACTGGTGGCTGCTGCTAAAAAAAGGCTACATATAAAAGAGATGCCAAGGTCTCAGAACAGATAATGATAAGAAAAGCAAAGGAATGATATAATGGTTCCTGGTCCTGCCTAGCAGGGCCCTGTCCCATCCCTGGAATCTAGACATTACTGACCCACAGTTGGTTTTGATAAAGCCCCATGCATACACTCTCGTCCACGGCTGGCACCTCTTCCCCGTCTTGGTGGCCCGCCACGTCGCCGACTATAGTCTCTGTCACGATCCCGATTTTCTTTGCCGTCCTCATTGGATTCCGTCTGGCCACCATCCTTCTGTCCTGAGACTCCCTTCTTCTTCCCGACCATCTCCCAGGAATGCTAAAGGAGGATAGAGCATTCATGTTCAATCAATATGGATGTCAGGATACTAGACAAAAGCTAACACAGCTGATTGATTTAATCATTTTCTTGGCATCTGGGATACTTCCATCAGTTTCTGTTTAAACAGGGGGCACAGACAGAACAAATTTTTTTTTAATATTTGTTTATTTATTTGAAAGAGGTACACAGAGAGAAAGGAGAGGCGGGGGGGGGGGGGGGAGGGAGAAGTCTTCCATCCAATGCTTCACACCCCAATTGGCCACAACGGCCAGAGCTGCGCAGATCCAAATCCAGGGCCAGAAGCGTCACCAGGGGTCTCCCATGTGGGTGCAGAGACCCAAAGACTTGGGCCGTCTTCCACTGCTTTCCCAGGCCGTAGCAGGGAGCTGGATCGGAAGTGGAGCAGCCAGGTCTCAAACCAGCGCCCATATGGGGTGCCGGTGCTCCAGGCCAGGGCGTTAACCCACTGAGCCACAGCTCCAGTCCCTGACAGAACAAATTTTATACCTATCATGGCCAAAATTATATATTTTATAGGGGAGATGCTTCTAGATAATGGATTACAGAAATCACTTCCCTAAGGATTACCAAAATCTCTACCAGTTTAATCAGTCTACCAGTCAAAGGACATAGTTACTGGTTACGACATTTCAAGGTGTTTTCTTGGCTGAAAAAAAAATCAATTCCCTTTGCATTTACTGACCCTCAATCTTCCTATTCATATCACATAATAGAAAAAAGAAAACTGAGAAGAGCAGGCATTTTACACAGTAATTGAGTCGCCATTTAGAATGCTCAGATAGTCTATTGCAGGTGTCAGGTTCAACTCCTGGCTACATCACTTCTGAACCTGCTAATGCTGACCTGAGGAAGGGGAAGCAGCAGGTAAAGGTTCAAGTACTTGGGTCTCTGTCACCCACATGGAAGATGAAATTCCAAGCTTCTAATTTCAGCCTGGCTCAGACCTGGCTATTGCAGGCATTTGGGGAATGAACCAGCAGGTGGAAAATGGAAGATCTTGCTCCCTCTTTTAAATAAAAAATTTTTTAAAGTAAAAAAAAAAAATTTAAAACACAAAAACACTTGAAGTTTCTAAGTTATCTATGTTTTCAGAACAAATGAGCACCATCTGACTCCTCAGAATATTCTCTAACCGGCTGGCGCCGTGGCTCAGTAGGCTAATCCTCTGCCTGCGTCGCCGGCACACCAGGTTCTAGTTCCGGTCGGGGCGCCGGATTCTGTCCTGGTTGCTCCTCTTCCAGTCCAGCTCTCTGCAGTAGCCCGGGAATGCAGTGGAGAATGGCCCAAGTGCTTGGGCCCTGCACCCGCATGGGAGACCAGAAGCACCTGGCTCCTGCCTTCGGATAGGCGCAGTGCGCCGGCCGCAGTGTGCCGGCTGCAGTGGCCACTGGAGGGTGAACCAACGGCAAAAGGAAGACCTTTCTCTCTGTCTCTCTCGCTCACTGTCCGCTCTGCCTGTCCAAACAAACAAAAACAAAAACAAAAAACCAAACAGAACTATAGACTATTGAAAGCCTTCCATCCGGGTTTTACCCACAGTGTTCTCCCAATATTCTTTTTGTTGTTAAATATTTATTTATTTATTTGAAAGCCTGCTGCAGAGAGAGGGAAAAAGAAAAGAGACACACAGAGAGAATCCTCTATCTGCTTGTTCACTCCCAGGTGGTCACAATGGCCAGGGCTGGGCCAGGCCAAAGCCAGAAACCAGGAACTTCATGCAGGTGAGTCACCCGTGTGGGGAGCAGGAGCTCAAGCACTTGGACCATCTTCCATTGCTCTTCCCAGGCATTAGCAGGGAGCTGGATTGGAAGTGGAGCAGCCAGGACATAAACCCATGCCCATAAGTGATGCCTGTCACAGGTGACAGCTTTGCCTGCTACATCCCAGTGGCAGCTCCTCTCTATTTTCTAAACTGATACAAACCAATTTAACTTTCTTATATACAACACAGTTGCACACAGCTCAACAATGGGGTTAAGGGGACTGGTGCTATGGTTTATTGGGTCAAAGTCATGACCTGTAGCGCCAGCATCCCACAAGGGCGCCAGTTCAAGTCCTGGCTGCTCCATTTTCAATCTAGTTCCCTGTTAATGCACCTGGGAAAGCAGCGGAGGATGCCACAAATGCTTGGGCCCCTGCATGCATGCGGGAGACCACGAACCCTGGCTCCACTTCAGTGTGGCTCAGTCCTGTCTGCTACAGCCATTTAGGGAGTAAAACAGCAGATGAAGATCTCTGTCTCTCTTTCTTTCTGTAACTCTCCTTTCAAATAAATAAATCTTAAAAAAAAAAAAATGGGGATAAATTCTGAGAAGTATCAGTAGTAAGTTCTGAGAAGTATCAGTTGTCATTTCTGGGCCATATGATATAACCTATTGCTCTACCATCACATATGCTGTCCTGTTGCCTCAGCAGGCGCACAGCAGCAAGAAGCCAGAATTAAGAGCACAGCCGGGACTTGAACTTAGGCACTCCAACATGCAATGCAGGCATTCCAACTGGTATCCTATCTATCATACCAAATGCCCACCCCAGATCTTTACTTAGTTACTATGTAACTCTAACAGCCATGGCCCTGACATCATTAACAGTAATCTGAACAAAAAACAAAACAAAACAATAAAACATAATCTAACACCTAGTAACTTTCTATAAAGCAGATATTTACTGTTTATTTTCTCAAATATTGGTAACACTATTATGGTCATAAAAAAAAAAAAAAAAAAAGAAGTGTCCTTTAATGGAAGCATGTTGAAAAATTCAGAGGGGCAGCATTGTGATGTAGTAGGTAAAGCCTCCACCTGCAGAGCCGACATCCCATATGGGCACCGGTTGGAATCCCAGCTGCTCCACTTCTGATCCAGCTCTCTCCTATAGCCTTGGGCCCCTGCACCTATGTGGGAGACCTGGAAGCAGCTCTTGGCTCCTGCGTTCTGATCAGCACATCTGCTGTTGCGGCCAGTCGGGGAATTAACCAGCAGATGAAAGACCTCTCTCTCTCCCCCTCACTCTATAATTCTGCCTTTCAAATAAATAAATAAATATTTAAAAATAAATAACAAGGGGCCGGCACTGTGGCATAGCGGGTAAAGCCACTGCCTGCAGTGCCGGCATCCCATATGGGTGCTGGTTTGAGTCCCTGTCACATATGTGGGAGACCTGGATGGAGTTCCAGCCTAGCCCAGCTTTAGGTGCTGCAGGCATTTGGGGAGTGAGCTGACAGGTGGGAGATTGTCATTCATCTTGCTCTCAAACAACAAATGTTTTTGGGGCTGGCACTGTGGCATAAAAGGTTATGCCTCCCTTCTCTGATGTCAGTATCCCATATGGGTGCCAGTTCAAGTCCCGGCTGCTCCACTTCCAATCCAACTCGCTGCTTATGTGCCTGGTAAAGCAGCAGCAGATGGCCCAAGTACTTGGGTCCATGCATATTCTCTTTCAATCACTATCTCTGCATTTCAAATAAATAAATTTTAAAAATAATAATAAATGTTCTTAATTGGTTAAAATGGTAAATCTTGTGCATACTATACCAAATTAAGTTTTAAAGTTCAAATAACTTAAAATTATGAGAGGGGCCAGCACTGTGGCACAGCATGTTATGCAGTCAACTGCAACACTGGCATTTTATATGGGTGCCAGTTCATGTCCAAATTGCTCCATTTAGGATCCAGTTCCCTGCTAATGTGCCTGGAAAATCAGAATATGGTCCAAGTGCTTAGCCCCTGTACTCAGGTGGGAGATCAGGATGGAGTTCCCCACTCCTGGCTTTTGGCCTGGCCTGAGCCCAAGCCACAGTAGCCAACTGGGGAGTGGACCAGTGCAAGTTATCTCTCCCCCCCTCAACCATAACTCTACCTCTGAAATAAATGAATTTCTCTTTAAGATTTTATTTATTTATCTGAGAAGTAGAGCCACAGACAGTGAGAGGGAAAGACAGAGAGAAAGGTCTTCCTTCCGTTGGTCCACCCTCCAATGCACCGATCTGAAGCCAGGAGCCAGGTGTTTCTTCCCGGTCTCCCATGCGGGTGCAGAAGCCCAAGCGCTTGGGCTATCTTCTACTGCTTTCCCAGGCCACAGCTGGGAGCTGGACTGGAAGAGGGGCAGCTGGGACCAGAACCGGCGTCCATATGGGATTTTGGCGCCACAGGCGTAGGATTAACCCACTGCATCACGGCGCTGGTTCCTTTTTAAAATTATAATAGAAGTACAAGTGCATTTTCTAAAGAATCTCCAATAAATAGTTTACTAAATTAATAAAGTCTATCTAGGACTCAGCAATTCCTTGCTGCCTATTCTTCTAACCAAACTTTATTCTATATTATAGCTGGTGGGTCATTATATGCTCACAGTAGCCTCAGTTAATAAATTATAACCCTGGGGGCCGGCACTGTGGCACAGTGGATAAAGCTGCCACCTGTAGTCCCGGCATCCCATAGGCATGCCAGTTTGAGTCCCGGCTGCTTCACTTCTGATCTAGCTCTCTGCTATGACGTAGGAAAGCAGCAGAAGATGGCCCAAGTCCTTGGGCTCCTGTACCCACGTGGGAGACCAGGAAGAAACTCCTGGCTTTGGATTGGCTCAGCTCTGGCCACTGTGGCCACTTGGGGAGTGAACCAGTGGATGTAAGACCTCTCTCTCTCTGCCTTTGCCTGCCTGTAACTTTGCTTTCAAATAAATAAATATTTAAAAGTAAATAAATTATAACCCTATAGCCAAATCTGTACCAGGAACCACAGAAACTACACTTAATCTGTCACCTTTCTCCCTCCTCTGTGTATACATCAGCTGCTGGCACCAGATGAGCTCTATAAGGAAAAATTACCATGACCTTCCCAAAGGCACTACCAGTTTTCTGATATGATCTCACCTAACCAAATACATCCTGCATCCCTGGCAGCTGACTGTTTCCCACTAGTTTTACTGGTAGCTGGTCTACCTGTGGCATACTATATATTCCATCTTTTCCTTTTTAATACTGTGGAAAGTCAAACTTGTAGTACTAGATAGAAGACACTGGAAGCTGAAACAAAATGTAACTCATATAAAAACACATTCTGGGGCCGGCACCCTGGCACAGGTTAATCCTCCACCTGTGGCTCTGGCATCCTATATGGGCGCCAGTTCTAGTCTCAGCTGCTCCTCTTCCAATCCAGCTCTCTGCTATAGCCTGGAAAAGCAGAAGATGGTCCAAGTGCTTGGGAGACCGCGAAGAAGCACCTGGGTCCTATCTCTGGATCGGCACAGCTGATTGGCAGCTGTTGCTGCCAATTGGAAAGTGAAGCAGCAGATGGAAGACCTCTCTCTCTCTTCATCTCTCACTGTCTGTAACTCTACCTCTCAAATAAATAAATAAATAAAAGAATTATTAAAAAAAAAAAAACATATGAGGGGCCAGTACTGTGGCATAGCAGGTAAAGCCGCTGCCTGCAGTGTCGGCATCCCATACAGCTGCCTGTTGGAGTCCCAGCTGCTCCACTTCCAATCCAGCTCTCTGCTATGGCCTGGGAAAGCAGTGGAAGATGGTCCAAGTGCTTGGGCCCCTGCACCCACATGGGAGACTCAGAAGCTCTTGGCTTATGGCTTCGGATTGGCTCAGCTCTGGCTGTTGTCACCATATGGGGTGTGAACCAGCAGATGGAATATTTCTCTCTCTCTGCCTCTCTGTAACTCTGCCTTTCAAATAAAATAAATAAATCTTAAAAAAAAAAAAAAATTCGGGGTACCAGCACTGTAGAGTAATAGGCTCTGCCTGTAGTGCTGGAATCCCATGTGGGCAGCCGGTATGTGTCCTAGATGCTCTTCTTACAATCCAGCTCTGCTATGCCCTCGGACTAGAACCTGACGCCCATATGGGATGCCAGCGCTGCAGGTGGAGGATTAACCAAGTGAGCCACGGAGCTGGCCCCTCCACAAATTTCAGTTCAATTTTTTTTTTAAGTTTTCCACTAGTATTTCCCTTTGTCTCAAGGAAACTAACAAACCTCTGACATTTAGCTGATGTGACTCTAACATCAGAAAATTATTATTTCTAAGGATGAACTCTGGTATCCATCTCAACCAAAGATTCCCAGTGTAAGACCAAGAAATTGAACAAGATTTCAAATTGGTCACTGCTCATTTAAAAAAATAAAGTTCTCTCCTAAGCACTGCAGGAACATCCCAAAGATTAATAAAGTAGAGTCCTTATTCTTAAGAGGAATACAACCTGGTATTAAGACAAGTACAGGGGGCCGGCGCTGCAGCTCAATAGGCTAATCCTCCACCTGGCGGCGCCGGCACACCGGGTTCTAGTCCCGGTCGGGGCGCCGGATTCTTTCCCGGTTGCCCCTCTTCCAGGCCGGCTCTCTGCTGTGGCCCGGGAAGGCAGTGGAGGATGGCCAAAGTGCTTGGGCCCTGCACCCCATGGGAGACCAGGAGAAGCACCTGGCTCCTGGCTTCGGATCAGCGTGATGCACCGGCCGCAGTGCGCCAGCCGTGGCGGCCATTGGAGGGTGAACCAATGGCAAAAGGAAGACCTTTCTCTCCGTCTCTCTCTCTCACTGTCCACTCTGCCTGTCAAAAAAAAAAAGAGACCGACCAAGATCTGAGAACTTGGTGTGTGTCTTTAAAAAAAAAAAAAAAAGACAAAAGTACAGGGGCCAGCGCTGTGGCGCAGTATGTTAATCCTACGCCTACAGCGCCGGCATCCCATATGGTCACCAGTTCTGGCCCAAGTAGAGGATGGCCAAGACCAAGAAGCAGCACCTGGCCTCTGGCTTCAGGTCGGTGCGGCTCCGGCCATTGCAGCCATTTGGGGAGTGAACCAACAGACAGAAGACCTTTCTCTCTGGCTCTCCCTCTCACTGTCTGTAACTCTCTCAAATAAATAAATAAATAAAATCTTAGTAAAAAAAAAGGGACAAGTACAGAGGGGCCAGCACTGTGCCACAGTGGATAAAGCCGCCGCCTGCAATGCTGGCATCCCATATGGGCACCAGTTCATGTCCCAGCTGCTCCACTTCCAATCCAGCTCTCTGCTATGGCCTGGGAAAGCAGTTGAAGATGGCCCAAGGACCAGTTAACACCTGCTCCCGCGTGGGAGTCCTGGAAGAAACTCCTGGCTTCAGATCCGCGCAGCTCTGGCCATTGCAGCCAACTGGAAAGTGAACCAGCAGATGGAAGACCTTTCTTTCTCTATCTCTCTGTCTTTCCTTCTCTCTCTGCATAACTCTTTCAAATAAATAATCTTAAAAAAAAAAAAAAGATAAATATAGAAACAGAATTCTCATTAAGTGGGAAGCAGAAAAGGTGAGAGCACCTCTAGGAATGGTCAACAGGCTATCAAGCTTGCTTCTCTGCTACCTCAACAGAAGTTGAAGCACTGAATAGTACTGTGCAATATGAAGGCGATACTGATGGAAACACCCTAAATCCAGAAGCAGAGTATTTGTACAAAGAGCAATATAAAGGTAGGAAGAAATCTTCCATGATTTAAAACCCAAGGTTATCAAATAGCACCTCTAACTTACACCTTAAAAACAACCCCTCGGAGGGAAGCCATTGTAATCCATAAGCTGTACTTTGGAAATTTATATTCATTAAATAAAAGTTAAAAAAAAAAAAAAAAAACCTCAACTGGAACAAATATGCTATTACAGGCCAATTACAAGAGACTGGTTTCACTTTTTTCCCTCTATTACTATTATTTCCATGTAGAGAATGTAATATATACAAATTTTAAGTATTTGAAACCTACAGCAAAAATTCTCCAAGGAAGTTCTGTCCATTCTTTGGAAAGTGAGGTACTCTGCTTTAAGGTGAGTTACCCAACTTGCCTTTTTAGGATATTACTAACCTCCCAACCAAGGACCCACATTCTAGAACTGTTTATGAGCACTCTACCGTGTCTGGGTTTCCTTCTAGCAGAACATTGATGGCTCTGTTGACGTCTCCATTGCAGTCATGTAAAGCGATCACACATTCATCCTGGTTCTTGCCTGTGATATCAATCAACTGAAAGAGAAAGATCAACAACCATCATGAACAAGCTTGCACACCACACAAAAGAAAAGTGAAGGGAGAAGATTACCAGCTGGGTTTTAAAGAACCAGGCTTCAAAAGCAAAAACAGATTTTTGGAATTCTAGTGCTAAAAGCAAAATATTAATGTTAACCTGGTTGGGAATAGTGTCAAAAGTATTTACAAAGTAATCAAACTACTAAGCCTCAAAAGAACCAAAACCTCAAGAACCAAACATAGACACACACAGGCTTTCACGTACCCTGAATTTCCATATTCGGGAAATCTACAACTGCTCAAAGTTACTATAAAAACATCAAAAAGTCATTCAATAAACATAAGTTAAAAGTAAAACTTCTTTGAGCAAGGTATCTAAGGGGTACAACGAAAGCACTTATTTACTGGCCTGACTTATTACACTTCAGATCATAATTCTTTCAATACTTATACTATAAAGTATCATGGTGGGCATCTATGATGCTGAATTATGCTTTAATCCCCGTATCTTTTCCCATTGATTACAGCAAATCAGTGGTACACTCACTTGTTTCACCTTTTCCTCAAAGTCAGCATCATTATGGTCCGAAATCATCTGTGCAAGTCGAATTTGTTCTGCAGTAGCCTAGGAATTTGATGAGATCAAGAAAGCATAATTAAGAGCTAACAGTTTAGAGAAATAAGAATCACCTATATTGTCAATCTGTACCCTCCCTACTGCCCCAGTCTCCTTTTCCTTATTCCAAGTGATTAAGTAGTAAGGAACTGTTTAAGATGCTTAAATCGGGGGTCAGTACTATGGCATAGTGGGTAAAGCTGCTGTCCGCAGTGCCGGCATCCCTTCTGAGTGCCAGTTCAAGTCCTAGCTGCTCCACTTCTGATCCAGTTCCCTGCAATGGCCTGGGAAAGCAATAGAAGATGGCCCAAGTCCTTGGGTCTCTGTATCCGTGTCAGAGAATCAGAAGAAGCTCCAGGATCCTGGATTGAGATTGGCACAGCTCCAGCCATTAAGGCTATTTGGGAGGGAATCAGTGGATGGAAGACCTCTCTGTCTCTGCCTCTCAAGCTTTCAAATAAATAAATCTTAAAAAAAAATGCTTACATCTGCAAAATGACCAAAAAACAGTGAAATGGTCACTATTTCACTAGTCAACCCCAAAATGGGCAGAGTAGTTTAAGGGGCCTTCATGCTGGAAATTATAACACCACTCTGAATTCACATTATTTGCAAAGTTATCCATAAGCCCTATTTCTATTTCTGCAATCATCGTTGCCACTCTTATTCCCAGGGCAGGGAATGTCATAACATTTAGTCTGAGGATAGAGTCAACATCTTTTCAAAATTTGTTTATTTATTTTAGAGGCAGACAGAGAGAGACCCAACGGCTGGCTCACTCTTCAAATGCTCACAATGGCAGGGCTGGACTGGGAAATCAATCCAGGTCTCCCACATGGGTGGCAGGATTCCAATTACTTGAGCCATACTGCTGCATCCTAGGGTCTACATTAGCAGGAAACTGGCATCAGTAACTGAAGGCAGGAATCAAACCCAGGTACTCCAAAATGGCTGGCATCTTATCTACTAGGCTAAATCCCCACCCCAGATTCAACATATTTTCAGAGTATCCAGTGTATATTTTTTTTTTTTTTTTTTTTTTTTGACAGGCAGAGTGGACAGTGAGAGAGAGAGACAGAGAGAAAGGTCTTCCTTTGCCGTTGGTTCACCCTCCAATGGCCGCCGCGGCCGGCGCACTGTGGCCGGCGCACCGCGCTGATCCGATGGCAGGAGCCAGGAGCCAGGTGCTTTTCCTGGTCTCCCATGGGGTGCAGGGCCCAAGCACCTGGGCCATCCTCCACTGAACTCCCTGGCCACAGCAGAGGGCTGGCCTGGAAGAGGGGCAACCGGGACAGAATCCGGCGCCCCGACCGGGACTAGAACCCGGTGTGCCGGCGCCGCTAGGCGGAGGATTAGCCTAGTGAGCCGCGGCGCCGGCCTTCCAGTATATATTAATACAACATCAGGAATTTGACTGTCTCAACTGAGATTAGGTACTAAAATTCTATAAATTCACTTGGATACAGAAGTGAAAAAAAATGAACAAGGAGGAAGTTCTAGTCTTACATGTTCATTTTTTCTGACCATAGCCAAATTAAGTAATTCATTCATATTAGGTACCAATTAACACCAAACTGGTTATGGAAAACAGATCATATCTAAATCAAACTTAGTACCAGTGAGGTTAATTTACTCCTTAAATTAAATGCTCTAGGGTGCCTCATTTGTTAATTTTGAAGGAACATAGTAAAGATGCCAGCTCCTCATGGGAAAAGAAAAATCAGGTAAAGCCTCAGTGAGACCGAGAGGAAGATATAGAAAAGAGGAGCAAAAGATAAAATCTGGATGGGGATAAATGTAAACACAAAAGCTGGCTAGAGAGATGTCACAGTGGAAGGTCTAGGAAATAAATATATTGCTAAAACAGCATAGATAAGAGAAAAGGCAGAGGACCCAAAGTAAAAAGTTATTTTACTAACAATGAAGTATTAAATGACAACAAAGTGATCATGCTGCATCCTAGCACGTTATTAACCGTTATCAGGTCCTAAGATTAAAAAAAGAGTCAAGGACTACAAACAGGAAAAAGGAAGCTAAATCAACAATCCAAAACAAAGAATGATGCTTTATTGCATAGAAACCAGTATTAGCCGGTAATGCTACTCATGGATCCATACCGCTGGAGTATTTATTTACCTGTGGCCGCTGCTTGTGCTGTGTCTGGTTTTGGTTTTGAGGTTGTTCCCAGTTTCCCCGGGCTCGGTTAGTGCCCACCGACGTCATCATTTACAGTATATACAAATAACAGTATTTACAAGGTAGAATACTGAAAGATTAAAAAAAGAGTTTAGGTGTTAAATGTGAGCAAAATATGTTTCTAACCTCTCTTCCAGTGGCACCTTCACCACTATACACTTTGATTTCTTTAAAGGAATAAACCAAAAGATCTGCCTGTTTTTGAGACATACTTGGTTTGATAAATTCTTAAAGGAACCATGGCTATTAATCTAGTTTTGTATAACAAGAAAGGTATAGAGCAAGTGTAAGTGGTTTTTGTTTTAAGAAATCAGGGCCACGATTTGGTAACTAGCCCCCTATATTCAGGCTTTTTAACTTTTATAGTAAGTAAAACAATGTTAATAAATCAAAAGCCTTCTATGAGTGAAAGTATCTGAAGTCCTTTGACAAAAGGGCAGATAATCAGCAGAGTCTGGAAACAAATGCCTTCCAGAAGAGGATTAGTTTAAACTCCAAATAACAATTTAAAATACCCAAGGAAATAGCTTCATCTCTCTTACAACTATTTTACATAAATTCTATGTGACCTCTACTGCTTTGGAAAGGACAAGTTCAATTCAAGCCTCTTTCTCCTTAAAGTTCTATATCACAGTATGCTGGCTTTTCAAAAAAAAAAAAAAAGTGTTAGTGCCAGTGACTTTGTCCAGAATTTCAGTTCCTAGGATAATCCCAAATCAAAGCTTTTCCCAGGTGCTTATATTTGTCTCCTAGCCCATATTTTCAAGAAACCAGAATTGCAAAAACCCTCCACCACTCACCTTAATATACAAGGAATCCCAAACCTGTCCCAAACCAAAAGCATCTAACACAAAGTTTTATTTGGAAGAAAGGGCTTCTAGAAAATCATCTGAACTTGGGACATTAACACCAACAAATTGAATATTTAAAGAGACCTCACACAGGGGTCTTCCTACAACCAGAACAGTTTTTGTTACAACACTTCTAACAAGCATTAATTCTACTGAATTTGAATTCAAGTTCCCATCATTCATATTTCATTTGATAATGCAACCTCAGCTGAATTTAGTAAACAATGAAAACATTCATCATATGATAAGGACTGTTCAAATAAGTTATTTTGCATTGTTTTATTCCCTTCCAAAGTGGACAAGTTTATACTTTTTTGCTCTATATTTATATTTCATTAATGAAATTCTATACAGAGTTATTCTAGACTGTTCAGGAGATAGTGCTGGATTTGAAGGAGAGGTTGGGTGCACTTCTAAGGAATTGTGCAAGGACTAATTACTAAGAAAGTGAATTTCACCTGTTTCTTGGATGGCACAGAGAAAGCAGACTTCCCTGTGGATAAATTCTTCATCAAGTTGTGTCAATAGGTTGTCTTTGTTTTTTGATGGATCATTAAGAACAAAGAGTTTAACATGATCACTAAGAAAGATGTTTTAAGGCATCAGCAGAGCTAATTTTTAATCATTACCTCTTTTTTCTACACACATGTGCACACAAAGGCCTATGTATATTTCAGGCTAGTACAGGATTATTTGCTACACATTAGCCCATTTCCCCAAGCTGGCATTATGGTCAAGTTTCAACACCTATTTTACATAAAACAAGTGTTCAACCAAGTACCCAAAGCAATGAGGGGGGAAAAAAAATTTGAGAAAAACTACTGTTTAAAACTGGCTCTAAGATGAAGCTTCTGATAGAGTAGTTGTTTCCAACCCATTCCTATAACTTCTAAATACTGACTGTTTCTTAATTCACATGTGGTATCAATTTGTAAGAATGAGTTAAGACTCCATGACTAGCTATGTAAACTGTATGTAGCAACCCAGTCCGATATAAATATATTAAAAAGTCACGTTGAAAGACACATAATTAAACAGGAAGGGGGGGGAGCTTCCTCATCACTCTCACTATTAACGTCTCTTTCCCTCTTACCAGCCTGAAACGTGTGACTAAGAACTTTACCACATAGGTAGCAACCACACTAAGCAACAGGTCAAAAGTAAGTGATCTGGGATGAACACTTGAGGGCACAGCAATAGTAGACTTGCAGGGCAAGCAGGGTCACATACCCAGTTGTTACAATGGGGATGAAGACTCTTTTTCTTAGAAAATAAAAACATTTAAGGGAACTGGAGTGAGAAATACTGGAGACCAAGGGGACAGTAGAGAAGCAAATCAGATTTCAGTATAAGAGTGCCCTTAACTATATTGTGAAAACCAGCTACTTAAAAAAATAGCCAGAGAAATTTTACTGAAAAAAATAAATAATACGTATTTATTGAGTATCTACTATATGTCCAACACTTCAGGAAATACAAAAGCAGTATGACTTGGTTGCTGCCCTCAGGGAGCTTACAATCTAGTTTGAGAGACGATTCATAAACTCTGAGGCTGGACTGGGGTGAGAAAAGCTTGCTACCACTAACAGAACAATTAAGATCTCTAGATGCTTTGTTGAAATGACCCCTGCATCCTTCTCCCCACCACACTAAATCTAATAAGAGTACTTGCCAGTTAGGATCACTTAAGAGGATTTAAAATCAAAAACATAAGTTATAATTTTTAGGCCTTTCATTACTACATGCAGCAACACTTCCCACCCAGCGATGGAAACAATCATTGGGACAGTCTAATCTTTAAGGACAGTGATGTACGATCTCAAGGCAGTTTTTCAGCTGATACACAGCCAAAATGTTTTAATTCTCTGGCAAGGTTGGTTATCACCAACCCTCATCACTTCTGAGCAAGTCACATCAGATATCCCCAAAGCAGGATATGGGGGTGGAGGGCGGACAGGGAGAGAAGACAAAAAAAAGATTTCTCTATTTAATAATTGGGAAGAGTCAAAAGCAAAAACGTTAACAATAACAACAAAAACGCCTGTTACTGCGGTGTTTTTCTTTCCCCAACATCCTACACCAGAGGTGGCTACACTTCAAGAGGGTGGAAAAGGATGTTTCCATTGATGTTTGTGACATCAGTTTACAAAGCAATTTAGCGGCTGTTCGTAAGATGAAGGGTCTGAAGAAATTTGGAATTCTTGTCCCATTATAAGAAGAATGAACAAATGCCCAGTACTCTAGTGACGTCCCTCAAGCGTAATACACCCTATGGGGGCCTCCACGTCCTGCTTCCCAAATAACATAATTGTTGGGGTTACCCAAAACTACAGCATAGACAACCGGAAGCTAAAGACAGCAGCAAAAATATATTCCAAAGAGCTTGGTCGGTGAGAAAGAAGGAAAAGGAAATAACAGGAGATGACAAAGAGACTGGAAACGGAGAGGGGACGCAAGCCCACGCGTGGAGGATGGGAGGCTCACCCCCCTCAGCGCCACATCAGGAACACACGGGGCCAATCGCCTCCCTACCTCCCACCCGGAACAAATTAATCCTCCGCACTCCAAACTGAGGGCCACATGGGGGAGTTTGGGGCAGCTCCACCCCATCGCCCTCCCTCCCCCCGCCACCCCCAAACCAGGCCGGATCCGGATCAGAGGAGGCCCGCAGAGGGTAGGGAAGGGAGGAGGCCCTCTCCTCCTGCACAGGCACCAGCCGGGGTAGAGAGGACCCTACCTTGGGCAGGGCCCAGGCCTCGCTCGCTCGCGCTCTTTCTCGCTCTCCCCCCTCAGGCCCTAGCCGCATGGCCCCCCCCTCCGGCTGCCCCAAGCCCCGCCCCGGCCACGCTCCCAAATCGAGGCCCCGGCTCTAGCGCGGCCCACTAGGCCGCGAACCCAACCATAAACAAAACCTCCGGCGGCCGACTCGACATGGGGGGGGGCCGCCAGGGCTCGCATGACTAGGAGTGGGGGTGTACAGTGGGGAACACACGGCGCGGGGGGGTCTACCGAGGGAGGGGGATACGGCGGGGGTAGGGGAGAAAGGAGGGAGGGTAAAAGGGGGGGGAATCGCGGATTTAAAGGGGCCGCGGACAATACCCGGCCCCGCCGCGCTGCCGCTGCCGCCGCCGCCGCCGCCAACGCCGCTGCGCTCCCAACTTTACCTCAGTCTCCTCCACACTGACACCCCGGGCCGCGCCGCCCCTGTCACGTGACATAAGATTCCCTCCTCCCCACCCCCCCTTTTCCCTCTCGCGCTCGCTCTCGCGCCTTCTCCCTCCCACTTGCCTTCCTGCGTCCTCCGGCACGTGACGCGAAAAGGGACGCGCACGTACGCGTGCGCGTGCCGCCCCGCCACGAGACACCGCATTCCGACTCCGTGCGTCCGCCCCGCCTCCGCCGCAGCCCCGCCTCTACCACGTGACGCGCGGACAGACTCCGCTTCCTCTTACTGGCGTAGTTCCGCGTCTCCGCACTGGCCGCTGGCGGGTGCTATTGCTCGCCGGAGTCACGTGGCGGGGGAAGCGGGAATGCGTCGTTCCCCTTTCCTAACCACCCCCCCGTCCGCCATGTTTTCAGGCCGGGTCTGGCTTGGTCTTCCTCCGTAAGGAAATGGCCGAGGAAGTCCAGGAGACCCATGCGCCGTTGCTTTGGCGCAACCTGGGCTGACGAGGAGGGGGAGCGGATTAAACCTGAGCAGGTCTGCGCAGGGTAGGGAGGCCATGGCGTCCAGCAGTAGCTGGCTGTCTGGGGTGAATGTCGTGCTGGTGATGGCCTACGGGAGCCTGGTGAGGAGACCCCCCCATAATCCCCATTTGTGTTGTCGCGTCGGACCCAAGAGAGACTGCTGTTAAGCTGTGCCTGTCCTCCCCTTCCCACTTAGCCGGCGCTTTTTCTGGGCTTTGACTTTATCTCAGGGGTTACCTGGGAGCTTAAGTTACCAACCTGCCCTAACCGAGAACCCCACGCTCCTCGCTACCAGCTTCCCAAAGTCCATCCTCATCTTTAAAGATGGCCTTGCTTTCTCCAAAGTTTTACCCTGAAGCATCCCTGGGAGCCCGACTCTGGGGATTTGGAATGAGGGCGTGTATGTTTGTTTTCTGTCTTTTTATTAAAGATTGTTTACTTCTCTTTTCGGACAGGTGTTTGTACTGCTGTTTATTTTTGTGAAGAGGCAAATCATGCGCTTTGCTATGAAATCTAGAAGGGGACCTCATGTCCCTGTGGGACACAATGCCCCCAAGGTAGGTCCTTAGGACACGAGATAAACCTGGTTCCTCCAATGTTTTTTTCGGGACGAGAATAAGATTTTCTCTGCCTTCTGTACGGTTTTGCTCGAACTTGATTAAGTTGAGCAACAACTTTGTCTTGGGATGGGCTTATTTGCTCACGGCTGGGTGCTGGAACTTCGTCCTTCTGTAGAATGAAGGGCTTGGATTGAGGGTCCCAACCCTAGCTACAAGGTGTTTGTCTTAAGTCACCCAGTATTCTATGTTTGATTGTGTCTTAGGATGAGGTTAGGGTGGTTACAGTTAGTCCTAGAGCAATAATGGTCACCTTTGCAGAACTTGAGACTTTGGAAATCAAGTTCAGTTGTTCATGTTCCAAACAAACCTAAGGAAAGGACGCAACTTACTAGAGTACACGGAGAAGGTAATGAAGTAGTCTTAACTTTGTTCTCTTCTTCCTTCCGTGATTGCCCTCTTTTCTTTGGCAGATGAAATTATATCTGTCCCAAAACCCCATACCTAACGCATACAGCTGCCTACCTCATGTTTCTACTTATATTTGTTCTTTAAAAAAAAATTATTTATTTAAAAGGCAGCATTAGATCTTCCATCTACTGTTCACTCCCCAACTGGCCACCACAGCCAGGGCTGGGTCTCAAGCCAGGAGCCAGGAATTTTTTCCTGGTCTCCCAAGTGGATGGCAGGGGCCCAAGCACTTGGGCCATCTTCCCACTGCCTTCCCAGGCACATAAGTGGGGAACTGGATCAGAAGTGGAGCAGCCCGGGTGGGACTCGAACCAGGGCACCCACATGGGATGCCAACACTGCAGGACGTGGCTTAACCTGCTGTGCCACAATGCCAGCCCCCTCTACTCAGATTTTTAATAGACATTTCAAAGCTAGCATATCTAAACGAGAACAATGTCACCCCTATCTTGCTTCTTGCATCTTTATTTCTCAGTAGAAGGCACTTGCTCCTTTAACCAACTTCCTTTTGTATGGCTATCTGTAGATCACGGGGATCCAGCTCTGCTGATTGCATTTCCCACCTTTGCACTTAAGAAAGGAATGGACTTCACTGGACTAGCTCATTCCTTCTTTTTTTTTTTTTTCCCCTAAGATTTGAAAGGCAGAGTTACAGAGAAAGGGAGAGGGAGAGATAGAGACCTTCTGTCCACTGGTTCATTTCCCAAATGGCTGCAGTGGCCAGGGCTGAGGCAGCCAGGAGCTTCATCCAGGCCTCCCACATGGGTGCAGGGGCCTAGCTACTTGGACCATCTTCCACTGCTTTCCCAGGCGGATTAATGGGAGTGGATCAGAAGTGGAACAGCTGAGACGAACCAGTGCCCTTATTGGATGCCATCTCTGCAGGCAATGGCTTAACCCACTACACCACAATGCTGACTCCAATTTTTTAAGAGTTATTTATTGGCTCCAGCGCTGTGGTGTCGCAGGTAAAGCTGCCACCTGCAATGCCAGTTCGTGTCCCAGTTGCATCACTTCTGATCCAGCTCTCTGCTATGGCCTGGGAAAGCAGTAGAAGATGGCCCAAGTCCTTGGGCCCCTGAACCCGCATTGGAAGACTCCAAGGAAGCTTCTGGCTCCTGGTATCTTCCCAATCTCCCACGCAGGTGCAGGAGCCCAAGGACTTGGGCCGTCATTTACTGCTTTCCCAGGCCATAGCAGAGAGCTGGATCAGAAGTGGGGCAGCCAGGATTTGAACCGGTGCTAGTACTGTAGGTGGCAGCTTTACCTGATAAACCACAGCACTGGCCCCTCCAATTACCTTTTGTTTTGTTTTGTTTTTTGACAGGTAGAGTTATAAGAGAGAGAGAGACAAAGGTCTTCCTTTCGTTGGTGCACTCCCCAAATGGCCACTACAGCCGGCGCTGCGCCAATCAGGAGCCAGGTGCTTCTTCCTGGTCTTCCATGTGGGTGCAGGGCCCAAGCACTTGGGCCATCCTCCACTGCACTCCCGGGCCACAGCAGAGAGCTGGACTGGAAGAGGAGCAACCCAGACTAGAACCCAGCGCCCATATATGCCAGTGCTGCAGGTGGAGGATTAACCAAGTGAGCCGCGGTGCTGGCCCCCTCCAATTACATATTTTAAAGTTAGGTTTCCCCCTCTATTTTACTCTATAAGAGTGCTTATTTTTTCTTCATATTTTCCACAGTTTTTCTTTTATGTTCGTTTAAAATGTTTTTTTCCACCATATAATAAGCTTCAAAGATGCAGGAACAACGCCAGTTTTCTTAAACAATATAAAGCCAGAGTTGCTCAAATTAGGAACTTAGTAATGTGTTGTTGAATAAAAAGTAGGTTACTACAGGGCTGGCGCTGTGGCATAGCGAGTAAAGCCACTGCCTGTAGTGCTGGCATCTAACCTGGATGCTGGTTCAAGTCCCAGCTGCTCCACTTCCCATCCACCTGTATGCTGTGGCCTGGGAAGGCAGCAGCCCAAGTCCTTGGGCCCCCTGCACCCACTTGAGAGACCCAAAGGAAGCTCCTAGTTCAGATCAGTGTAGCTCTAGCCGTGCTTGCGGCCATGTGGGGAGTGAACCATTGGATGGAAGACCTCTCTCTCTCTCTCCACCTCTCTCTAACTCTGCTTTTCAAATAAATAAGTCTCTCTCTACTGCTGCCTCTCTAATAAATAAATCTTTAAAAAGAAAATATAGGTTACTGGGAGAACTAAAGCTAGTGCATGACTCTGAACTCCTGCAGCAGGGTTGCTTCTTTGACAAGTACTCTTAACCCTCTCTATCTTGCTGATAGATTGGTGTTGCCTGAAACAAGAGTGCTCCTTTCACTTGCTTCTAGTGAGAGGAACACAGCATATCATGAACTTATCAAAACTTTGGCTTTTGAGGCTACTAGACTATGGACAATCAAGATCTTTTGTATTAAAAAGTTCTCTGGTATAAATTCTCATTAAATATTGATGGATGTGTAAATTAGTTGTCTGTCGCCCATGTGTGCAATCCATGATCCAACAGTTCTACTCATACCACAGAGAAATTTTATTCTTTTTGTACCAGGAAACATGAGGATGTTCATAGCAGCATTATTCATAATATTTGAAGAACCATTGATGCAAATTCTCATTTCAAAATGTATAAAATAGTGATGGTTCATATTCTGATATATCAGTGGGAATAAACCCATGAACACAAATGAATCTCTAAAATATTTTAATAAAAAATGAAACTACAGATATAAATAAATCTCAAGATTAGGGTGACTGGAAAAATCCAGAAAGTCATTCAGAAAAGAATTTGTACCATGTGATTCAAATCATTCATATGAAATTCTAGAACATACAGAACTTCTGAAGAGTACACATCATGTGTTGACTTCAGAGGACTACATGGAGACACGTTGGGAAAACAGATACTCCTTTTGTTGACTGAGATGGCAATCAAATAAGTATATTCATAGAAATTCAGCCCATACGTTTAAAATTAGTTCAGTATATTGTATGTATGTAAATTCAGTCTCAATAAAGCTGATTTGAAAGTTTTAAAACCAAGTTGCAGGCCTGCGCCGCGGCTCACCAGGCTAATCCTCCGCCTTGCAGCACCGGCACACCCGGTTCTAGTCCCGGTCGGGGCGCCGGATTCTGTCCTGGTTGCCCCTCTTCCAGGCCAGCTCTCTGCTGTGGCCAGGGAGTGCAGTGGAGGATGGCCCAAGTGCTTGGGCCCTGCACCCCATGGGAGACCAGGAGAAGTACCTGGCTCCTGCCATCGGATCAGCGCGGTGCTCCGGCCGCAGCACGCCAGCCACAGCGGCCATTGGAGGGTGAACCAACGGCAAAGGAAGACCTTTCTCTCTGTCTCTCTCTCTCACTGTCCACTCTGCCTGTCAAAAAATAAATAAATAAAAAAAACAGGTTGCAAATGAATTTTTGAAGCATTTTTCTATATCAGTTGTAAAACCAGATAAAGCTACATATCTTGTTTAGAGGGACACATGGTAAAGGGTAAAGAAAAGATTATAAAATGGGGTTTCCATCAGGACTCAAAAAGTCACTGGCAACAGCGTGTCATGAAAGTGGATATTGGACAGAGGTATTCATCTTAATGACATAGTTACTGGAAATTACATACATGTTATCTGTGTTCTGTATGTATTTTACAATGAAAGTTTCTAAAAAGTTATAACAAATTTATTTTCTGGGGGCTCTGGCAACCTTAAATAAGTGTGATGGATAGGAAACTAATAGGTGAGGTGTGGTACCTTTTGTCTTTATAAATTTTATATTGTGTATAAATGACCAATTTTAAAGTGCCTTAATTTGTTTTAAAATAGCCTCTAGAAGTACTGTGGTTCTCTAGATAGGATAGTCTGCAAACTATTTCAGACCAGATATAAGCCATCTCCACAGTTTGTTTTTTTTAATTATTTTTAAGAATATTATTTATTTTCATTTTTATTTGAAAGGTAGACAGATGGAGAGAGATCTTACGTCTGCTTGTTCACCCCCTAAATGCCCACAACAGCCAGGGCTGGGCCAGGAGGAAACCAGAACCCTAGAACTCAATCCAGGTGGCCCACATGGGTAGCAGGGACCCAGGTACTTCAGCCATCATCTACCTCCCAGAGTGTGCATCAGCAGGAAGCTGGATCAGAAGCTGAATAACCAGGACTCAAACCAGGTACTCTAGTATGGGTACAGGTGCCCCAAGCAGCAATTTAACTGCTGTGCCAAGCACCTGTCCCCTCCCTATAAAGGTTTTTACAGTAGATTATGACTTCTAGTTGCTGTTCATGTTCTTCTCAACTCAAGAGGTCCTAAATAATTTTGATGCCGTGGAGCTTGAAGGAATTCCTTGGCAAATTAAAAGATCTAGCTTGGAGGCCAGCACTGTGGTGCAGCAGGTTAAAGCCCTGGCCTGGAGTGCCTCCATCCTATAGGCACTGATTTGAGTCCCAGGTTCCCCACTTTTAATCCAGCTCCCTGCTAGTGACCTGGGAAAACAGAGGATAGCCCAAGTGCTTGGGCCCCTGCACTCAGTTGGGTGACCCAGAAGAAGCTCCTGGCTTCAGCCTGGCCCAGCCCCAGTCATTGTGGCTATTTGGGGAGTGAACCAGCAGATGGAAGACCTGTCTGTCTCTACTCTCTGCTTTTCAAATAAATAAATCTTAAAAAAAATTAGCTTGGAGAGGTTATTACAGAACCTGTCTGTCTCTACTTCTCTCTGCTTTTCAGATAAATAAATCTTAAAAAAAATTAGCTTGGAGAGGTTATTACAGAACCTGTCTGTCTCTACTTCTCTCTGCTTTTCAGATAAATAAATCTTAGAAAAAAAAATAGCTTGGAGAGGTTATTACAGAACCCAATCCCATTCTTTCCTAAATTGTTGGATTTGATTATATGATCATTTTGTCTGCTTCCATTGTCTTAATCATTTGCTCTGCCATATTTCCAGATTGGTAGAAAGCAAAGTGTAGGTTAAGTGATTGTGTGTTTTTTTTTTTCTCTATGCCAACAGGATTTGAAAGAGGAGATTGATATTCGACTCTCCAGAGTTCAGGATATCAAGTATGAACCCCAGCTCCTTGCAGATGATGATGCGAGACTGCTACAGCTGGAGACCCAGGGGAATCAGAGTACGTGGCAAGCTTTTGGGAGGAGGCCTCAGTTAAGAGGCCCACAAGTTTAGAATGCTTAGTTCTTCAGAGTTGTCACTAGCTGCTAGCAAAGCCTCAGTTATTGCCCAGCTACTGAATGTATGCCAGATGCGGGGAGACAGTTTCTTACCATGTTGGAGTTTGGCGAATCTTGAGAGTTATGCCTGAGACTGATCTTTTTTTCAATAGGTTGCTATAACTACCTGTACAGAATGAAAGCTCTGGACGCCATCCGTGCCTCTGGTAAGAGCTACCTGAAAGGGTCCTTTCTAGGCTCTCTGGGATTTACATGGGCACAGAGTGGTAAACCTATAATGTATGTTAGGATTTGTCCTTTCAGCACTTCTCTGGATATTAAGAATTACCTAGAGTTTTGTAATCACTGAATTATTTAGCCAAAGGAAATTCTGTTTTTTCTCCAAAGAATCTAGGGAGTTTTGTTCTTCTTCTTATTATTTTTTTTTTAAGATTTAGTTATTTATTTATTTGAAAGGCAGAGAGAGAGAAAGGTCTTCCATTCACTGGTTCACTCTCCAGATGGCCGCAACAGCCAGAGCTGCACCGACCTGAAGCCAGGAGCTAGGAGTTTCTTCCAGGTCTCCCATGTGGGTGCAGGGGCCCAAGCACTTGGACCATCATCTTCTGCTTTCCCAGGCCATAGCAGAGAACTGGATCGGAAGTGGAGCAGCCGGGACTTGAACTGGTGTCCATATGGAATGCTGGCACTGCAGACCAGGGCTTTAACCCGCTGTGCCACAGCGCTGGCCCCTGTTCTTTTCCTGAGATTGTTAGTTTCATGATTGGGTAAAGGTAATTTGTTGTGGGGTTTGGGTTTTTTTGTTTTGTTTTGTTTTGTTTTTTTTTTTAATTTTATTTGAAAGAGTTACACAGAGAGCAGTCTTCCATCCACTGGTTCACTCTCCAGTTGGCCACAATGGCCAGAGCTGGGCCGATCTGAAGCCAGGAACCAGTAGCTTCTTCCAGGTCTCCCATGCGAGTGCAAGGGGCCAAGGGCTTGGGCCATCTTCTGCTGCTTTCCCAGGCCACAGCAGAGAGCTGGATCAGAAGTGGAGCAGGCAGTGACTTTACCCGCTATGCCATAGCACAGACCCTGGCAATTTGTTCTTGGACAAAAGGCTAGTGGTGTCTGGTTTTCCACTAAGCCTAAGATAGATGGTTCTTGTTGGATTTCTTCATTCTGTTACCACTTATCATATATGTTCTATGTCTACCAAAACATAGTTTATATCTAAAGCCAGGAAGGTTAAGTAGGGTGGTGAAAAGGATGTTGACGCTATCCGTTATGCTTGGCATAGCTTACAGTTGTGCTTCTACCGCTAAGGCCATTTAGGTACAGCCGCATACCTTTGGTTTTCTTAATTCCATTAGAATTTCACTCCAATTCACTCATTTCATTAGACCTATTTCTGAGTTTGGGAAAGTAACTAGAAAGAATGGTAGAAGAGGTATCATTGTGCTGTTATCTCCTTAGAGATCCCGTTTCGTGCTGAAGGCCGGCATCCTCGTTCCTTAATGGGCAAGAATTTCCGCTCCTACCTGCTCGATCTGCGAAACACTAGTACTCCTTTCAAGGGTGTGCGCAAGGCCCTCATCGATACCCTGCTGGACGGCTATGAGACAGCCCGCTACGGGACAGGGGTAAGACAGATGGCCAGTTTTTCTTTGAAGGAGCTGGAGGATCCCCCCCTACCTAATCCCACCCCCGCCCCAGACTGAAAGAGCCTCACTCTTCCTTTCTCTTTCCTAAGGTCTTTGGCCAGAATGAGTACCTGCGCTATCAGGAGGCCCTGAGTGAGCTGGCCACCGTGTGAGTTTGGAGGGGAACATGTCCAAGGGGGCTGGAGACTATAACTAGTACTAGACTGTTCCCATAGTGAAATAACCTTCATAAAGAAATGTGACAAAATCTTTAAAAAAAAAAAACATAAAGTTGTAAGGTGCTAGATACTAATACAACTTTTTCTTGTTTATGTGAAAAAGCTGAAGTTACTATATAATAAGAGAAACCCCTACTTTGTGTGCATCTTTTTCCTATTGCTTTTTTTTATATCTGTCCAATAAAATATGAATTTTGTATAGTCTACCAAAGGGAATAAAGTTTTCAGCACACAAGGGTTCCTTCTGTTACAAAGTCCCAGTGTCCTTTTGTTTCCTGGTCTAATCAGAGAAAGCGGTACCTTTTTTTCCTCTTTTACCAGTTAATGTGTCAGTAACCCTGTCTGAAACAGGACGTCATTATAGTCAGCTGTTGAGCATCTGTGCTATAGGTGACAAATCATGACTTTGCTTTGGAAATGTTTTAAATATGTACTAAACATAGTTTCATTATTATTTATGCAAATATTAAATGGAACTTTAAGTTAGAAAAGGAAAGTTGACTAGAATAAAAAAGTTTGTTACCGGCCATGAAGATAATACATGCTACTGTGTTAAATATGGCTCTTGAGAAGAGAGATGTCTGTCCTATTTTCTCTGCCCCTAAAAATGACCTACCTTGTTAAAGGTGGAGAGTCCTGTTGGTGGGCATTGTGGCACACCGGTTACACTGATCTTGGGACTCCCATATCCCATGTAGGAGTGCCTAGATTTGAGTCTTGCCTCCATTTCAGATCCAACTTCTTGCTTACATGCATCCTGGGAAGGCAGCAGGTGATGGCTCAAGTACATGGGTCCCTGGCACTCATGTGTGTACCAGATTGACGTCTAGGCTCCTGACTTCAGCCTGACCCAGCCCTAGCTTTAAAGGCTTTTGGGGAACGATCCAGCGAATAGAAGATTTTATGTGTGTGAGTGCACATGCGTGCACGCTCTCTGCCTTTCAATTAAATAAAAATGCACAATTAACACTTAAAGACAAATAGTAAAAACTAGAGCAGTGATGAAGATTAACGTTTAGAGAGGCTGGAAAAAGGTATTTGGACTAGAACTCAGGTAGAAACTTGTTCAAAATTCAGTCTTTTTGAAAGATAAATGCTGGATAATTCTACTTATGAGGTACGTAGGTTGTCACACTCAAACACAAAGTATAATGGTGATTGCCAGGGGCTGGGTATAGGGGGAAATGGGAATTATATTTTAATGGGTATAGAGTTCAGTTTTGCAAGTTAAAAAGCCTTCTGGACATTGGTTACATGATGGTATCAGTGTACTTAACAGTGGTAGGCCGGCGCCGCGGCTCACTAGGCTAATCCTCCGCCTGCAGCGCCGGCACCCCAGGTTCTAGTCCTGGTCAGGGCACTGGATTCTGTCCCGGTTGCTCCTCTTCCAGTCAAGCTCTCTGCTGTGGCCCGGGGGTGCAGTGGAGGATGGCCCAAGTCTTTGGGCCCTGTACCCGCATGGGAGACCAGGAGGAAGCACCTGGCTCCTGGCTTCAAATCAGCATGGTGCACCAGCCGCAGCAGCCATTGAGGGGTGAACCAGCGGAAAAGGAAGACCTTTCTATCTCTCTCTCTCACTGTCCACTCTGCCTGTCAGAAAAAAAAAAAAAAAAAAAACACTGGTGAACTGTACATTTAAAAATGGCTGGGCAGGTAGCATTGTGATGCAGCAGGTTAAGCTGCCTCCTGCAACTCCAGCAGGAGTTCAAGTCCTGGTTGCTCCACTTCCTACCCAGCTCCCTGCTAATGCTCCTAGGAGGGCAGCAGAAGATGACCCAAGTGCTTGGGCCTCTGCCACCCACGTGGGAGACATGGATGGCTTTGTAGGCTCCTGGCTTCAGCGTGGCCCAGCGCGTGGGCTGTTGTGGCCATTTAGGGACTGAACTAATGGATGGAAGATCTCTGCAACTCTACCTTTCAAATAAATGAAATCTTTTCTAAAAAATAAAAGTGGTTCGGGGCTGGTGTTTAGCCTAGTGGTTAAGTTGCCTGTGTTCTGTGGAGTAATTGGATTCAATGTCTGGCTCTGCTGCTGACTCCAGCTTCCTGCTAATGCAGACCCTGGGAGTCAAGAGTGATGGCTCATGTAATTGATTTCCTGTCCAGAAAAGCCCAGCATGAACCAGTGGATTGGGGAGTGCTCTCTTGGACTCACTCGCTGTCCGCTCTCTCTTCATCTGTCTCTCAGCTGCTTTCAAATTTTTTTAAAAAAGTAAATAAAGAAGTATTTAGTGATATATTTTGTTGTGGGTATTTTACCACATTTTTTGAAATTCTGTCTCTGACTTCCGGTTTCTAGAAACTTTGAGCGGGTGTAGTGAAAGAGTATAAGCTTTAAAATGTGACAAATATAAATCTGAAACCCAGGCCTACTGCTCACTACCTTTGTGACCTCATGCAAGATAATTATTGGACCCTCAGTTCCCTAATATACAAACAGGTTATACCATAATATAGGGGATATTGGTGTAATGTCCTAATGTGTTAAGTGCCAATAGCTCCTGCTATTCCTATTTTTTGACATTTAATTTTCAAGCAACTCATAGTGAGACGGAGAAACCTTGAGGCAGAGGCAACTGGTTTCTCTGTTTTTATTTACTAAGCTATCAGATGGAATTTTAGTAACTAGTTTACAAGATAAAACAGATTTTGTGGCTACCACTGTTATCTATGCGATGGGATAAGCCCTAAACCATATTCTGCTAGTCTTCATTCAGTCCATGACCTCCCCTCTCTATTCCTTAGGGTGAAAGCGCGAATTGGAAGCTCTCAGCGACAACACCAGTCAGCAGCCAAAGACCTAACTCAGTCCCCTGAAGTCTCCCCAACAACCATCCAGGTGACGTACCTCCCCTCCAGTCAGAAGAGTAAACGTGCCAAGCACTTCCTCGAATTGAAGAGCTTTAAGGACAACTACAACACACTGGAGAGTACTCTGTGACAGAGCTGAAGGACTCTCACTGTAGACTGAGCCAGACAGACTCAGTGTGCAAGACAGGCGCTCGCTGGGCCCCGATGTATCAGCTGACGCGCACATTGTGTCCAGGGTTCATAGGGCTTGCACTGTGATCTCCAGCTCATTATTAGGAGCATTTTCAGAACATCAACTCGGACTTTATTTCCACTAGTAGCACTTTTTCTGGATTTCAGTTCGTATGTCATTGTTAATGTTTCTGTCAAAGCTTCCTTAAATATCTTTACTTGGTTGGCAACAAACATCATGGTGCAGTGCATCAAGCGCCGGCGCTGGAACACCCACATCCCATATTGAAATGCCAGTCTGAGTCCTGGCTACTCCACTTCTGATCCAGCTACCTGTTAATGCACCTGGGAGGCAGTGGATGATGGCCCAGGTACTTGAGTTCCTGCCATCCACATAGGAGAACTGGATGGAATTCCTCCTGGCTCCACCCTGGCTATTGCAGGTGATTGGGGAATAAACCAACAAATGGGAGATCTATCACTCTGCCTTTCAAATAAATCTTTAAAAAAAAATGTCTTTTAAAAATATAATTTGGCACCAATGTTGTGGCACAGTGGGTAAGCCACTGCTTATTACGTCGGCATCCTATATTGGAATGGCTGTTCAAATCGTGGCTACTCCACTTCCAACCCAGTTTCCTGCTAATGTGCCTAGGACCGCAGTGGAAGATGGTCCAAGTACTTGGGCTCCTGCTACCTATGGAGGCCATCTGGATGGAGTTCCTGGTTTCTGGCTTCAACTAGCTATTGTGGCCATTTGGGAAGTAAACTAGCAGGTGGAAGATATCCCTCTCTCCCCCAGCCCATAACCTCCCCTCCCTCCTCCATCTCCAGCTTTCAAATAAATCTTTAATAAAAAAAAATATTTACTTGGTTTTGGGCATGGTTTTCCTGCTCCATTCTTGGCGACTTAATCCCTGATGTGAGAGCTGGGATGAGGTCTCATCTGTCTGGCCATTTGTGTCTGATTAGGAACCGTTTGAGTTACGGAGTCTCAGAAGGGCAGACAGGAACTGGTGGATGAGGCAGTGGGTGGAACAATTTACACTGGTACTCCAGTTAAACCAGGATTAACAGCTTTCCTGACAAGACTCATCCTATCCACTAGGCAGTTGTGGTGTAGCAGGTAAGGCTGCTGCCAGTGATGCCAGCATCCCGTATGGGTGGCGGTTCAAGTCACTGCTAGTGTACTTCCAATCCAGCTTCCTGGTGGTGGCTTGGAAGAGGACTGGAAGATGGCCCTGGTGTTTGGGACCCTGTACCCATATGTAAGAAGTGGGTGAAGCTCCTGGCTCCTGGCTTCAGCCTGGCCATTGAGGCTATCTGAAGGTTGAACCAGCAGATAAAAGATCTCTCTCCCTCTAACTCAAATTTTTTAAAAATATGCTGTGAAAAAAATTTTCTGACACCTGCCATAATTTACTCCAGGCTATGTGTGTGAAGAAATGGTTTTCCCAATGCACTGATATGATTTTATACAATAACTTCAATAAGATGAATTACTAAAAATATACATGGTGAAACAGGTTAAGCCTCTGCTTGCTACGCTGGCATCCTATATGGATGCTGGTTCAAGTCCCTGCTGCTCCACTTCAGTCCCGTTTCCCTGCTAATATGCCTGAAAATGGCAGAAGAATGCCCAAGTACTTGGGCCCTTGCACCCACATGGGAGACCTGGAAGAAGCTCCTGGCTCCTGGCTTCAATCTGTCCCCACCCTAGCTGTTGCAGCCATCTGGAGAGTAAACCAGTGGATGGAAGATATTTCTCTCTCCCCTTCTCTCTCTAACTTTGCCTTTCAAATAAAATCTTATATGTGTGTGTATATATATATATATCTATATAAATATGTATGTGTATATATATTTAAAAGTGGGCATTTACTCCCTAAGTGCCCACAATGGCCAGACTGAAGCCAGGAGTCTGGAACTCGTTCCAAGTCTCCCACATGGGTGACAAGGACTCAACCACTCAAGCCATCACCTGCTGCTTCCCAGGGTCTGCATCAGCAAGAGGCTGCGATCAGGGAGGGAGCCAGAACTTGAACCCAGGTACTCTCATGTGGAACGAGGGCATCTTAACTGCTAGACCAAGTGCTCACATGGAATAGTCTTTAAAAATGGGTATACGATATGTTCTCTGCACCTTCCTGATAAGGTATGAACATTTGCCTATAGAGAACTGTTGGGGCTCTGTATACCTTGGACCTAGGACTATACAGGTAAGTTGAGAAGCCCAACAAAAGAAATCCTGAAATAGGGACAGTGGCACTTGCTCACAGAGCTGCCTGTGTCATTAATAAAAGGCTAAAACCCAGGATTACCTTCGGGTCTCCAGGCCAACAGGCTGGGTGACCAATCCACTGGCAGGCTCAGGGACATTGTTGGGAGGCAGAAATGTTGCTATGACTACTGAAACCTCGGTGACAGCTAAACAGAAAGGAGAGCCTACTCAGTCTAAGACTGAATCAAACAAGTCTGCAGACATGTCCATGGAAAAGATGATGAAGACAGAAGAGGTACGTGCAGTTGGGCGAGGGGCTGGGCTGAAAGTATGTTAATTAGGTTTCCAGGCCAATTGCCCAGAAGTGCACCATTTACTGGGAAAGGCCCTTGATGTCACAGAAGGATGAAGTTACTAACAGGAGTGGAAGACTGTCCAGCATTTAGTAGGTATTCAAATAGGTGAATACCCCAGCCCCTGCATGTGAAGGTGGAGAGCTTGCTTTCTCCTTCCCCTACAATCTGACCACTGCCTGTCTCCGAGGAGGAAGGCCTGTGTGTCTCCCACTGCAAGAGGGTACTGAGGCTGAGGTTCTGGAGATCACGGCAGGTCAGCACAACTTCTTTTCTTGCAGAATTTTCAAAGGTTCACGGACTTTAAGAAGATGGTTGACAGGTAATTCTATGTCCTCCCCTTCTCCGACCCTTCGGCTTTGCCCCCTCCCAACTCTGCTTCATCATGTCAGGGTCTCATCAAGGAATATGAGGAGGGGAAGCAGCCTTGTGCTCAAAGCAAATAGAGATCAGCCTCCTAGTGGCCACTCGGCTAGTCCACCAGACTGTACGGTTTTATTTCCCCCTGTTTTCCTCCCTCTTGACGGGACACAGGGGCAAGCCGATGTTTGCTTTACTTTATTGGAAAAGTATTTATTGGGGCCAGTATTGTGCCAATCATGTGGCAGACCTGAATGGAGTTCCAGGCTCCTGGCTTCCACCTGGCCCAGTCCTAGCTGTTGTGGCCATTTAAGGAGTGAACCAGTGGATGGAAGATCTCTGTCTCTTCCTCTCTCTCTACCTTTCAAATGAATAAATAAATCTTTTTTTTTTTTCAATGAAGCTAGGGTGAAAATCGAAAGAAGCCATGTTTTTTTTCATTTGACAGATAGTTAGAGAGACAGAGAGAAAGGTCTTCCTTCCGTTGGTTCACCCCCTAAATGGCTGCTACGGCCGGAGCTATGCAGATCCAAAGCCAGGGGCTAGGTGCTTCCTCCTGGTCTCCCATGCGGGTACAGGGCCCAAGCACTTGGGCCATCCTCTACTGCCTTCCTGGGCCACAGCAGAGAACTGGACTGGAAGAGGAACAACTGGGACAGAATCCGGCGCCCATATGGGATGCCGGCGCTGCAGGCAGAGGATTAGCCAAGTGAGCCAAGGCGCCAGCCCTAAAAAAATCTATTTTTAAAAAATGTTTTAAATAAGTTTATAAAAATGTACTTATTGTGGCCACCATTGTGGTGTAGCAGGTTAAGCCGCTGCTTGTGACACCAGCATCTTATATCAAACACGAGTTCAAGCCTTGGCTAGTCCACGTCCACGTTCAATCTGCTTCCTGCTAATGTGCCAGGGAAGGCCGCAGATGGCCCAAGTACTCCCAGTGAGAGACAAGGATGAAGTTTGGCCTGGCCCAGTCCTAGCCGTTGTGATCATTTGGAGACTGAACCAGCAGATGGAAGATCTCTCTCTCTCTCTGTCTCTCTGCCTATTGAGTAAATATTTTTTAAAAAATGGTTTATTTGAGCCACGGCACCGTGGCTCACTAGGCTAATCCTCCGCCTTGCGGCGCCGGCACACCGGGTTCTAGTCCCGGTCGGGGCGCTGGATTCTGTCCCGGTTGCCCCTCTTCCAGGCCAGCTCTCTGCTGTGGCCCAGGAGTGCAGTGGAGGATGGCCCAAGTGCTTGGGCCCTGCACCCCATGGGACACCAGGATAAGTACCTGACTCCTGCCATCGGATCAGCGCGGTGCGCTGGCCGCAGCGCGCTGGCCGTGGCGGCCATTGGAGGGTGAACCAACAGCAAAAGGAAGACCTTTCTCTCTGTCTCTCTCTCTCTCACTGTCCACTCTGCCTGTCAAAAAAAAAAAAAAAAATTTATTTGAGAGTCATGGAGACAGAGACAAACAGAGCTTCATTCTCTCGTTCACTCCCCAGGTGCTAGCCACAGCCAGGAGCCAGGAACTCAATCCAAGTCTCCCACATGTGTAGTGGGAGCGCAATTATCTGAGCCACCACTCAATTATCTGAGCCACCACTGCTGCCTCCCAGGATCCACATTAGCGGGAAGCTGAAACCCAGAGTGGAGCCAAGACTCAAATCCAGGCACTCCAATATGGCCTGCAGGCATCCCCACCAGTGTCTTTTTTTTTTTTTTTTTGATAGGCAGAGTGGACAGTGAGAGAGAGAGACAGAGAGAAAGGTCTTCCATTTGCCGTTGGTTCACCCTCCAATGGCTGCCCCGGCCGGCGCGCTGCGGCCGGCGCACCACTCTGATCCAAAGGCAGGAGCCAGGTGCTTCTCCTGGTCTCCCATGGGGTGCAGGGCCCAAGCACTTGAGCCATCCTCCACTGCACTCCCTGGCCACAGCAGAGAGCTGGCCTGGAAGAGGGGCAACCGGGACAGAATCCAGCGCCCCGACCAGGACTAGAACCCAGTGTGCCGGCGCCGCAGGCGGAGGATTAGCCTATTGAGCCACGGCGCCGGCCCGTCCCACTTATTTTTAAGGAAAAGTCAAGTTTCTTGCCCAGCTTTCTACTAATTTTTTGTTAGTTATTGCAGTATTTATTTGTTGAAAACATGAATGAGGAGACTCAAAAGACTGGACTGCATACGTATTTCACCTGGTGAGCTTTTTTTTTAGTAATCCAATTTTTTTTTTTAAGATTTATTTTATTTATTTGAAAGAGTTACAGAGAGAGGTAGAGGCCCCACCTGGTGAGCTTTAAAAAAACTCAACCCAGGTCTTATCTGGGGAGATTCTGATTAAAATATTCTGGGATGGAGCCAGCGCTGTGGCACAGCAGGTTAACGCCCTGACCTGAAGCGCCAGTTCGAGACCTGGCTGCTCCACTTCCGATCCAGCTCTCTGTTATGGCCTGGGATAGCAGTAGAAGATGGCCTAAGTCCTCGGGCCCCTGAACCTACGTGGGAGACCTGGAAGAAGCTCCTGGCTCCCGGCTTCAGATCGGTGCAGCTCCGGCCTTTGCAGCCAATTGGGGAGTGAAACATAGGATGGAAGACCTCTCTCTCTGCCTCTCCTCTCTCTGTGTAACTCTGACTTTCAAATAAATAAATAAATCTTTAAAAAAAAAAAAAGGCAAGTAAGCACAACATGCTCAATATTATTAGTCTTTACAGAATATCAAATTAAAACCAAAATAAGGAACGACTACACACTTTTTAAAAAAAATAGTCTGGGATGGGATAGGAGAAGACTATTTTCAAGATTTCACAGTCTGGGGTCTACTAATGTACATCCTGAGAGGAAACAGGTAATTTTATTTATTTGAAAGAACAAGCGAGACTGAGAGTGAGAGCACGCATGAGACAGAAAGAGACACAGAGCGATTGCTTTTCCATCTGCTGGTTCATTCTTCTTCTTCTTTTTTTTTTTTTTTTTTTTTTTGGACAGGCAGAGTGGATAGTGAGAGAGAGAAACAGAAAGGTCTTCCTTTGCCATTGGTTCACCCTCCAATGGCCGCCACGGCTGGCACACTGCGGCCGGCGCACCGCGCTGATCTGAAGGCAGGAGCCAGGTGCTCCTCCTGGTCTCCCATGGGGTGCAGGACCCAAGCACTTGGGCCATCCTCCACTGCCTTCCCATGCCACAGCAGAGAGCTGGCCTGGAAGAGGGGCAACCGGGACAGAATCCGGCTCCCCAACCGGGACTAGAACCCGGTGTGCCGGCGCCACTAGGTGGAGGATTAGCCTATTGAACCACGGCGCCGGCCTGCTGATTCATTCTTCAAATGCCCACAACACCACTTTGAGCACCTCTTCCCATATCACCAGTGTCCGAGTTCGAGTCCCATCTCTACTTCCCACCCAGCTTCCTGCTCAGATGATGACTCAAGTACTTGGGTCCTTGCCACCCTCGTGGGAGACCCTGAGGAAGCTCCTAGGTCCTGGATTCGGCCTGCCTCACTGGTGTGGGCATCTGAAGAGTGAACCAGCAGGTGGAAAAGCAATCTCTCTGTCTCTGTCTCTTTCTGTCTCATGCGTGCTCTCACTCTGTCTCACTTGCTCTTTTTTTTTTTTTTTAAGATGTATTTATTTGAAAGTCAGAGTTACACAGAGAGAGGAGAGGGAGAGAGAGAGTGCGAGAGAGAGAGAGAGAGAGAGAGAGAGAGAGAGGTCCTCTATCCAATGGTTCACTCCCCAGATGGCCGCAATGGCCGAAGCTGTGCTGATCTGAAGCCAGGAGCCAGGAGCTTCTTCTGTGTCTCCCACGTGGGTGCAGGGGCCCAAGGACTTGGGCCATCTTCTACTGCTTTCCCAGGCCATAGCAGAGAGCTGGATCGGAAATGGAGCAGCCAGGACTAGAACCAGCGCCCATATGGGATGCCAGCGCTTCAGGCCAGGGTGTTAACCCACTGCCGCCACAGTGCTGGCCCCATGCTCATGCTCTGTCTTTCAAATAAATAAAATTACTTGTTTCCTCCCAGGATGCACATTAGCAGGAAGCTGGAATGGAGAACTGAGCAGGCAGGGACGTACTTAAACAACAGGCGCTCTGGTATGAGATGTAGGCATTTCAAGTGGCAGCTTAACACTAAATCAAGCCGGCGCTGTGGCTCAATAGGCTAATCCTCCACCATGCGGCGCCGGCACACCGGGTTCTAGTCCCGGTTGGGGAGCCGGATTCTGTCCCGGTTGCCCCTCTTCCAGGCCAGCTCTCTGCTATGGCCAGGGAGTGCAGTGGAGGATGGCCCAGGTGCTTGGGCCCTGCACCCCATGGGAGACCAGGAAAAGCACCTGGCTCCTGGCTCCTGCCATCGGATCAGCGCGGTGCGCCGGCTGCAGCGGCAGCCATTGGAGGGTGATCCAACGGCAAAGGAAGACCTTTCTCTCTCTGTCTCTCTCTCTCACTGTCCACTCTGCCTGTCAAAAAAAAAAAAAAAAAAAAAAAAAAAAAAAACCACTAAATCAAATGTCTACCTCCTTAAGATGTACATTTAATGTATTTCTATGTGAATTTAATTTTTTAGTCATGTGAAATAAATACTTCCATTTCTAAAAGATTTATTTATTTGAAAGGTGGAGTTACAGAGAGGCAGAGGGAAAAAGAGAAAGAGGTCTTCCATCCACTTTTTCACTCCCCAAATGGCTGCAATAGCCAGAGCTGGGCCAATCTGAAGCCAGGAGCCAGGAGCTTCCTTTGGGTCTCCCACACAGGTGCAGGGGCCTAAGGTATTGGGCCATCTTCTGCTTTTCCAGGCTGTAGCAAAGAGCTGGATCGGAAATGGAGCAGCCAAGACTCAAACTGGCACCCATATGGGATGCCGGTGCTGCAGGCAGCAGCTTTACCCCCTACACTACAGTGCTGGCCCCCCAATTTGTTTAAAAATGTCAACAGTGTATATATACAAATACATACTTATGGGGCCATCACTCTGGCATAGCAGGTAAAGCCGCCACTTGCAGTGCCGGCGTCCCATATGGGTGCCAGTTTGAGACCCAGCTGCTCCACTTCCAATCCAGCTCTCTGCTATGGCCTGGGAAAGCAATTGAAGATGGCCCAAGGTCTTGGGCCCCTGCACCTGTGTGGGAGACCTGGAAGAAGCTCCTGGCTCCTGGCTTCAGATTGGTACAGCTCTGGCAATTGTGGCCAATTGGAGAGTGAACCAGCAGATGGAAGACCTCTCCCTCTCTCTGTTTCTCTGCCTCTCTTCTCTGTGTTTAATTCTGACTTTCAAATAAATAAATAAATCTTAAAAAAAATATACATACTATAAGTATCTGATGTATAGGAAGATACTCCAAAAAAGTCTATGGAAGAATGGAATTAAAGGTAATGTGTGGGGACTGGCGCTGTGGCATGGCGGGTAAAGTCGCCACCTGCAGTGCTGGCATCCCATATGGGTGCTGGTTCAAGACCCAGCTGCTCCACTTCCAATCCAGCTCTCTGCTATGGCCTGGGAAAGCAATTGAAGATGGCCCAAGGTCTTGGGCCCCTGCACCTGTGTGGGAGACCTGGAAGAAGCTCCTGGCTC
Organism: Oryctolagus cuniculus; assembly: GCF_051225735.1. Taxonomy (NCBI): domain Eukaryota; kingdom Metazoa; phylum Chordata; class Mammalia; order Lagomorpha; family Leporidae; genus Oryctolagus; species Oryctolagus cuniculus. The sequence continues at coordinate 44,770,384 of NC_142873.1, forward strand.
CTGGCTTCAGATTGGTACAGCTCTGGCAATTGTGGCCAATTGGAGAGTGAACCAGCAGATGGAAGACCTCTCCCTCTCTCTGTTTCTCTGCCTCTCTTCTCTGTGTTTAATTCTGACTTTCAAATAAATAAATAAATCTTAAAAAAAATATACATACTATAAGTATCTGATGTATAGGAAGATACTCCAAAAAAGTCTATGGAAGAATGGAATTAAAGGTAATGTGTGGGGACTGGCGCTGTGGCATGGCGGGTAAAGTCGCCACCTGCAGTGCTGGCATCCCATATGGGTGCTGGTTCAAGACCCAGCTGCTCCACTTCCGATCCAGCTCTCTGCTATGACCTGGAAAAGTAGTGGAAGATGGTCCGAGTCCTTGGGCACGTACACTTATGTGGGAGACCCAGAAGAAGCACCTGGCTCCTGGCTTCATCCTGGCCCAGCCCGAGTCATTGAGGTCATTTGGAGAGTGAACCAGCAGATGGAAGATTTCTCTGTTTGTCTGTCTCTCTCTCGCTCTCTCTCTCCCTCTCTCTCCTCTCTCTGTAACACTGACTTTCAAATAAATGAATAAATGATAATGTGGAGAGGGTCCCTGGCATGGCCCAGCAGGTTAAGCTGCCCCTAGCAATCCTGGCATGCCATATTCGAGCACCAGTTTGAGTCCCTGCTCCTCTGCTTCCAATCTGGTTCCCAGTTACTGCACCTAGGAAGGTAGTGGAAGATGCACTGAGTGCTTGGGCCCCTGCCACGCATGAGGGAGTCAGGGATGGAGTTCTTTGCTCCTGGCTTTGTCCTGGTCCAGCCCTGCTTAGTGCAGGTGTTTGGAGAGTGAACCAACAGATGGAAGGTCTCTATCTCTCTCTGTCATTCTGGCTTTCAAATAAATATATATTTTTAAAGGTAATGTTCGTTTTCCATTAACTTTTTTGAAGACTCCATGTATATTCCTTTTATGTATTAAAATTTTTTATTTTTTTATATTTTAAAGAAAACCTTAATGAAGATTCCAGTGTGTGACCAGTGATGAGAATCATTGGTGTGGTGGGAGAAATACTCATATTAGCCCCAAGAAAGCTAGGATTTGAGACCAAAATCTGCCACTACGTGACTTTGGACAAACCACAATTTTAGTTTCCTCATCTGCTTTATGAGAAAATTAATAATTATACCACATAGCTACTGTAATCATTAAATAACATAGTATCCTCCATAGAAGATTCTAAATCCATTGTAGTTACTCATTTAAGGATTTTTGGAATCTTCTAAGGTGGCACAGAGGTTCTTGGCAAAGAGGTGGCTTCCCTGGTAGATATCTTTGTCTCCTCTCCTGGCTCTAACCCATTCAGTTCCCACATCTGTACCTGGCGCAGGTGGCGGAATTCCCGAACTCGCTGCCTGTGGCAGATGACGTTGAACCAGAGGAGAAACCCCTACGCCGCCCTGAGGCTGCGGGAGGAAGTGGCGCGGGAGCTGGCGCTGGCAAGCAAGCAGCTGTTGATGGTGCGTTCTCGCCGGGCAGCCTCCGCCTCCGCCTCCGCCTGCGCTGCCCTGCCGGGGTGTCCGAGCTCGTGGCCTCTTGTCATTCCTCAGCCGTCTCCCAAGCCTCGGCTATTTCACCATTACAGCTCTAACTCCAATGCTGAGCTCTTTCCCGTAGATTCTTGGCATCCAACGTAAAGGGGGCACATTTTCAAGTCCCAAAAGACATTCTAGTCTTTGCTCCTCGACCTGGTGAGACTCAAAACTGCCTCTTCGTGTGCTGCATCTGCCTGAGTATCCCTCTCTCTCCCTGGAGTCCCCGGTAGCTGTCATGTCACTGTATTTAGCAGGTGTCCAGCAGAAAGTTCCAGGCTCATGGGATGCTCTCAGGAGATTTTTTCTGGTGAACGTGGGGCTTCCCTTCCACTGGTTCAGCCCCTCTGCTGCCAGCTAACTTTATGTCACAGCTCAGCTCAGGTCCAAGGGAACACAGTGATGGGAAAGCAATCAGGGAGAGAAAGAGAAATGGTGGTGAACAGAGAGCAAACACTGCACTCTCTTCTGCCCTCCCTGCCAGGTCCGTCAAGCTGCCCTGCACCAGCTGTTTGAAAAGGAGTACCAGCAGTACCAGCAGGAACTAAATCAGATGGGCAAAGCTTTTTATGTGGAGAGACTCTGACTGCATCCGAAACCCCATCCTCGTCACACCTGCTAACCTAGCCACCTTGAACCTCTACTGCCTTAAAATTTCCTTCCCCAAATGTTCCTGGATCTAGCTATCTGCCCAGCACTTTAAGACAATGCTCTCACTCCCACCTCTTGACTCAATTGCTATTTGGGAAATAATCTATAAACAAGAGTTAAAGACAGCAGCGACACCTTGTGGTCAGAGTGGGATATACAGTGTTGATGTAGAGGTAGAATGGACGATTTGGTTTCGCAAATAAAACTAGTTCCTAAAAGTGCAGTCAGACCCTCTGGCTCGTTCTTTCACCCCTAAATCTTGATTTGTTTCAAAATAGTTCACTTTTTAAATTTTTAAAAAATTTTTATTTATTTTTGAATTTTAACATATACACACTTCATGCATTTCATATACACAAATTTAGGAACATAGTGGTTCTTCCCACACTACCATCCCTCCCACCCAAGTGCTCACTTCTTAGATACTTCAATCTTAACTTTCTGCACTTTGTTCACTACTTCTCAAGTCTTAATTTTCTCGATCTTTTCTATATACTTGTTTTTTATTTTTATTTTTTATCTTTTCTATATACTTGTACAAATAGCTTTGAAGATGGGTTGTTAACATATAGGCATTGTGGTGCTTTGGAGTCAGGAGGAATGGATTTATTTTATTTTTTAGATTTAATTTATTTGAAATGCAAAATGATGCAAAGAGAAGGTGAGACAGAGAAGGAAAGAGATCTTCCCATCTGCTGGTTCACTCTGCAAATGGTCATAGTGGCCAAGGCTGGATCAGGCTGAGGTCAGAAACCAGGAACTCCATCTGGGTCTCCCATGTGGGTGGCAGAGGCATAAGTACTTGGGTCCTCTCCTGCTGCTTTCCCTGCTACATTGGCAGGGAGCTGGATAGGAAGCAGAGCAGCCAGCCGAGATTTGAACTGACTGACACACTGGTATGAAGTTCTGGCATTGCAAGTGGTGGCTTAAATTGTTACACCCAGCACCAACCCAGTGGATTTATTTTTGTAAAATTTATTTATTTATTTATTTAAAAGGAGAGAGAGAGAGAATCTTCCATCCCCTGGTTCACTCCACAAATGGCTGCAATGGCTGGAGCTGGGCAATCCAAAGCTAAGAACCGAGGAACTTCATCCGGATCTCCTACATGGGTGGAGGAGCCCAATCACTTGGACCATCTTCTACTGCTTTCCTAGGCCATTAGCAGGCAACTGGATTGGAAGTGGAACAGCCAGGACATGAACTGGTGCCCATAAGGGATGCCAGCATTGCAGGCAGCAGCTTTACCTGCTACATCACAGCACCAGCCCTGAATTTTGTTTTTTGAATTGTCCAGTTACTGTTAAATCTTGGACAAGTATATTTCCTGAATTCCCATCTCTGCAAGTGGAGAGGGTTCTGAAATCAAATGCCTCCAGCAGTCAGACAGGTGTAAGGAAATAAGGAGTGGATAGAAAGAGCATTCTAACCTACAGACATTCAAAATGCTGACAAATACAAAAAATACCAATTGGGCAATGGCTTGGGCCCTGTCAGCCATGGGGAACACTCAGATGGAGCTCCTGGCTCCTGGCTTTGGCTTGGCCCGGTCGTGGCTGCTGTGGCCATTTGGCGAGTGAACCAGCAGATAGAAGATCTGATCTCTCTCTCTCTCTCTCTCTCTCTCTGTCTCTCTTTCTCTCAAATAAATAAATCATCAAAAATTTTTTAAAAGAATGGAGACAGGGGCTGGTGCTGTGGCATAGCGGGTAAAGTCACTGCCTCAGTGCTGACATCCCATATGGGCGCCTGCTCAAGTCCTGGCCGCTCCACTTCCAATCCAGCTCTCTGCTATGGCCTGAGAAAGCAGTGGAAGATGGCCCGAGTGCTTGGGCCCCTGCACCCACGTGGGAGACCCAGAAGAAGCTCCTGGTTCCTGGCTTAGGATCAGTATAGCTCCAGCCATTGCAGCCATTTGGGGAGTGAACCAGCGTATGGAAGACCTCTCTTTCTCTCTCTCTCTCTCTCTCACTTTCTCTCTCACTCTCTGCCTCTGCCTCTCTGTAACTCTGCCTTTCAAATAAATAAATCTTTTAAAAAAAGAATGGAGACATAAGTATGGCGATCTAAAATAAAGCATTTTAAGTTGGGCACTCTCCGCCTTCCCTCCTAACTTCCTTTCAGGAAAGACCCCTGGACACCGTGGGTGGCTTGACTTCTGTTGCGGGGTGAGGGGACAAGAAGAGACAGTAGTTGTGTTCTGGATCTCTCCTCAGACTTAGCTGTGCCCAGCACCTGGCCCTGAGTGTCCCACAGAGAGATTTCTTTTTTCTTATCTGAACAATGATTTTCCCATAAAAATAATTGCAGGTGTTGGGCTGTGTTGTTCGGGGTTTGTGTGTGTGAATGTGCAAGTGTGTGCTTTTTTATTTTTTTACAGTGACTGAAGTATTGTTGACAGTGTGTTTAGTAATCAGCACTTTAGAAAGCAGTACATCCTATCATTTCGGTTCCAGAGCATGGGCTGTGCAGGCCAAGTCACGGCATAGCACCTGTGCCCTGTCTCCAGCTGCCCACACCAGCACATGGGGATGGGTGGGCACCGGACATCAAGCAGACAGGCCCACGTGGGAAGCCACCTCATTTCCAGTGGGATCCAGAAGGTTTCTTTCTTTCTTTCTTTTTTTTTTTAATAAAGAGCCTTTTTTTTTAAAGCCTGAAATCTGAATGTAATTTCTAATTGTATCAGATGTTAATATTTTAAAGCTATAACAAATTTCAAAACTTCTATCTTTTGTTTTTCATTTACTTATTTATTTTTAAAAGATTTTATTTATTTTATTTGAAAGGCAGAGTTACAGAGAGGCAGAGAGAGAGAGAGAGAGAGAGAGAGGTCTTCCATCTGCTGGTTCACTCCCCAGACGGCCGCAACAGCTGGAGCTGCGCTGATCTGAAGCCAGAGCCAGGAGCGTCTTCCAGTTCTCCCATGTGGGTGCAGGGGCCCAAGAACTTGAGCAATCCTCCACTGCTTTCCAAGTGCATTAGCAGGAAGCTGATTTGGAAGCAGAGCAGCTGGGACTTGAACCAGCTCTCCAAGATGGGATACAAGCATTGACACACTGAGCCACATCTTACCCACCCTATTCTTCAATATCCTATCAAATCCTCATTTTCATGGCCAGGACTGTGGCATAGTGGGTAAAGCCACTGCCTGTAATGCCAGCATCATATATGGACGCCAGTTTGAGTCCCGGCTGCTCCACTTCCAATCCAGCTCTCTGCTGTGGCCTGAGAAAGCAGTAGAAGATGGCCCAAGTCCTTGGGCCCCTGCATCCACATGGGAGGCCTGGAAGAAGCTCCAGGCTCCCAGTTTAAGATCGGTACACCTCTGGCCATTGCAACCATTTGAGGGGTGAGACCGTGGATGGAAGACCACCTTGTCTCTCTTTCTCTCTCTCTCTCTCTCTGCTTCTGCTTCTACCTCTCTGTAACTTTGCCTTTCAAATGAATAAATCTTTTTTAAAATAAAATCCCCATTTTCCATCTCCCAGATGTCAGAACTTTTTTTTTTAATTTATTTATTTGAGAGGTAGAATTACAGACAGTGAGAGGCAGAGAAAAAAGTCTTCCATCCACTGGTTCACCCTGCAAGTGGCCGCAATGGCTAGAGCTGAGCTGATCCGAAGCCAGGAGCCAGGAGCTTCTTCTGGGTCTTCCATGCAGATGCAGGGGGCCAAGTACTTGGGCCATCTTGTACTGCTTTCCCAGGCCATAGCAGAGAGCTGGATTGGAAATGGAGCTGCTGGGATTAGAACCAGCACCCATATGGGATGCCAGCGCCACAGGCATAGGATTAACCCACTGGGCCACAGCGCCGGCCCCGTCAGAACTTCTTTAATCTGTCTCCACACACCCCACTGATCAGAAACCCTACCCTCCCCCGATCCCACCCCAGAGAGGCAGCAGGATTTAAAGGGTCAGACCAGCTTGTGATGCTAGTGCCCCATATGGATGCCAATTCAAGTCTCTGCTGCTCCATTTCTGATCCAGCTCCCTGCTAATGGCCTGGGAAAAGCAGCAGAGGATGGCTGAGTACTTGGGCCCCTGCACCCAAGTGGAAGACTAGGATAAAGCTCTTAGCTCCCAGTGCTGGCCATTGTGGCCATCTGGAGGGTGAACTAGTAGGATGGAAGATCTCTCTCTCTCTCTCTCTCTCTCTCTCACTGTCTCTCCCTCTCTCTCTGTAACTCTGACTTCCAAATAAATAGTCTTTTAAAAAAATTCTTGTGTTGTCATGTGTAAGTGATTTAACTTACATGAACTTCAGTGTCCTGAAAATGAAGACAGCAATGGCCGTCTCACGGATCACTCGTAGAATTCACTAAGACGATGGATGTCGGGAGAGCAAGCGCAGTGCTTAGAGTTTGGTTCACAGGAGCCTCGTTCCCCTCAGCAGACTTTGCTGAGACCGAGGTCCCTCACACGGTGCTTGCTGGCCCCTGCTCAGCACCCATATCCTAGTCCAGCGTCATTCTCCATCCCAGGCCGTCTCTTTCTCTGCCCTATGTGTCCGTTCACTCTCCAGCCCCCATCACCCCTGCTTCCCAAACCCTCTTTTTTTTTTTTTTAAGGTTTATTTGATAGGCAGAATTATATAGAGAGAAGAGACAGAGATCTTCCATCTTCCGGTTCTCTCCCCAAATGGCTGAGGCTGGGCCAGGCCAAAGCCAGGAGATTCTTCCAGGTCTCCCACAAGGGTAAGTAGGACTTAAGCATTTGGGCCATCTTCTGCTGCTTTCCCAGGCATATTAGCAGGGAGCTGGATGGGAAGTGGAGCAGCTGGGACTTGAACCAACACCCATATGGGATGCCAGCACTGCCAATGGTGGCTTAATCCACTCTGCCACACAGTGCCAGCCCTAAACCTTATCTTTAAGCAATAAATATTCATGATCCTTCCACCAAACAAGACAAGAAGCTTATAGGCTGGTGGGAGAGTCAGGCATTGAAATTTTATGGGAGGTGAAAACCATACCCAGGTTGTCTGGATTTGGCCCACAGTCTAAGACTGAGTCTCCCATTCCTTCTATCTGGTCACTTGCCCTCTATTTCCCAAAGATCCACCTTGGCTTCCATTACTTTTATTTTAACTGATACATTACAATTATACATATTTATGGGGTACTATGTGATATTTATATATATTTAATAAAAGCTTTTTTAAAAATTTATTTTATTTGAAAGAGTTACAGAGAGAGAGGGAGAGACACAGAGATGGATAGATCTTCCATCCTCTGGTTCACTCCCCAGATGGCTCCAACAGTCAAGGCTGAGCCAGGTAGTACCAGAAGCTAGAAGCTTCATCCAGGTCTCCCACATGAGTGGCAGGAGCCCAAGCACTTGCATCATCTTCTGCTACTTTTTCCCAGGTCATTAGCAGGGAGTTGGATCAGAAGTGGAGCAGAGACTTGAACCAGTGCCCATATGGGATGATGGCACTGCAGATGATGGCTTAACCCGCTGCACCATATGTGGTACAGGCATTACAGGTGGTGGCTTTACCTCTTATACCACAACACTGGCCCCTATGTGATATTTCTTTTTTCTTTTTAAAGATTTATTTATTTATTTGAAAGGTGAGTTACAGACAGGCAGAGGCAGAGAGAAAGATAGAGAGAGGTCTTCCATCTGTTGTGGTTGCAATGGCTGGAGCTGCGCCGATCCGAAGCCAGGAACCAGGAGCTTCTTACAGATCTCCCACGTGGGTGCAGAGGCCCAAGGATTTGGGCCATCTTCTACTGCTTTCCCAGGCGACAGCAGAGAGCTGGATCAGAAGTTAAATAGCCAGGACTCAAACCGGCACCCATATGGGATGCTGGCACTGCAGGCGATAGCTTTACCTGCTACGTCACAGCACCGGCCCCATGTGATACTTCGATACATGTATATACTCTGCAATATTCAAATCAGGGTGAGCGTATCTGTCTCCTCAGACATTTCTTTGGGTGTGGACATTAAAATCATTTCTTGTAGCTTTTTTTTTTTTTTTTTTTTTTTTGACAGGCAGAGTGGACAGTGAGAGAGAGAGACAGAGAGAAAGGTCTTCCTTTGCCGTTGGTTCACCCTCCAATGGCCACCGCGGCTGGTGCGCTGTGGCCGGCGCACTGCGCTGATCCGAAGCCAGGAGCCAGGTGCTTCTCCTGGTCTCCCATGCGGGTGCAGGGCCCAAGCACTTGGGCCATCCTCCACTACACTCCTGGGCCACAGCAGAGAGCTGGACTGGAAGAGGAACAACTGGGACAGAATCCGGCGCCCCGACCGGGACTAGAACCCGGGGTGCCGGTGCCACAGGCAGAGAATTAGCCTATTGAGCCGCGGCGCCGGCCTCTTGTAGCTTTTTAAAAACCATGCACTGCTTTATCATCTAGTCACCCTACCAAAGGCAGTAGCACACCAGGCCATCTTTCTCCTGTTAACTGTAACTTCATACTTGTTGCCTTTCCCCAGCCCTCCCTCCTCCCAGCCTTCACTTCTTTCCTTCTCCCTCCTGTCTATCTCCCGGGCTTCTTTGTTAGAACTGGCTTTAGCACTGGTCACAGCTGAGTTTCAGTCCTGGCTCTGTCACTTGCGGCTGTGTGGCCTTGGTTCCATCTCCTTACGTGCAACATGGAAATAACACCCACTTCATGGGACTGCTGGAGGGATTGAATACAGCACTCACCAGGGAGTTTCACAAAATGTCCAATAACTACTGCCCTGTAATGACGCTTTCCTATCCCATGATAGTTTTTCTCTTTTTATTTTTATTTTATTTTATTTATTGACAGGCAGAGTGGACAGTGAGAGAGAGAGACGGAGAGAAAGGTCTTCCTTTTGCCGTTGGTTCACCCTCCAATGGCCTCCGTGGCCAGCGCGCTGTGGCTGGCACATCACGCTGATCCGAAGGCAGGAGCCAGGTGCTTCTCCTGGTCTCCCATGGGGTGCAGGGCCCAAGCACCTGGGCCATCCTCCACTGCACTCCTGGGCCACAGCAGAGAGCTGGCCTGGAAGAGGGGCAACCGGGACAGAATCCGGCGCCCCGACCGGGACGAGAACCCCGTGTGCCAGCGCCGCAAGGCAGAGGATTAGCCTATTAAACCACGGCGCCGGCCTTCTCTTTTTATTTTCACTGTTACCTGGCTGCCCCCTACCTCTCACCACACTTCCTCGCCAACCCCTTCTGTCTCTCTATTCCTCTCTCTTCTGTCCCTCTGGACCTGCAGAACGCCCCATGCCCTCTGTCTTGATCCCTGACCTTGGCCTCTTACCCCAGGGCTTGTCAGTGCCAGGCTGCCTCCAGTATTGGCAGCTTGGCTCCCTGCAGAGCCCATCTTCTCTGCCTGTTCTGTCTGCTCTCATCACATCACATCACCCCATTGAACCCATGCAGCCCCTCTTCCCGGTGGGGCTGGCCTTACCCAGGCCTTGTGGCTCAGATGGGCTCGGTGCTGTCTGGAAAGGCTGCACAACGGTGTTTCCAGGAGAGCTGAAGGGCTTTCATGGGAGGCCGTCTGGAGTTTCTCCCTCGTTACGCCACCCAACATCTCTTTCCAAGACAGCAGCTCCTCCCCTGCACTCCCAGCCTGCCTCTGTTCCCCTGGTGTCTCAAACACTGAAGTCTTTCAGCTCCTGCTGGTCCTTTTCCCAGCCTCTGGCTCTCTGGTGTGGGCAAAGTTCTCAGAGAAGGGCTCTAGGACTTGTAGGATCACATGCAAGGAGAAAGGGTGAGAAAATCAAAATTCCACACACGCGCGCGCACTCACACACACACACACACACACACACACACACTCTGCAGGAGCCATAAAGGAACAAGAGCAGAAGCAGATACCACAGATGCTAACCCGGACACTGAATGCCCATTTGTTAGTCTTCCCCTGGAAGGCAGGAGCCACACAACCAGCATTGACTGGGGCTTGGGACAAGGTATCGATCTAGATCAAGGTCATTGTGGAGTTGCTGCATGCATGCCGGAGGGGTAGGGGAGGAGGGGTGGTGTCCCAGCTAATGGGAACAAGGACACATGGAACAGGCCTGGGGGCCAAAGCAGAGTGTCCTGCCGCCCCCGCACTTTCGTCCAAGCCCCCCACCCCCCAGTGCAGCTATAACTCCAGCTCCTTGCTGCCACTGTGGAGAGAAGCATCTGCCTGCCACAGGACATTCAGCAGACCTGACTCTCTCCAAAACACAGCTCCCCCAGAAAGGCACCAGGCTGGATCGCTCTGAGGGAAGGCCTTGGAGAAGCCAGCCCGGGAGTTCTCGTCCAAAAGCCCCAGAAGAGGAGGGGAGTCCTAAGGACTTCGGGCTGCCTGCTGGCAGAGGGAGCTGCATCTCTCACCCTTGAGCCGAAGCCTTATACTGAATTCTTCTGCCAGGCAGGAGAGAGACCTTAGGTCTTCCCTTCTGGACCTCAGGCTGGGGCCTGCCAATGAGACAGGTGGCTCTTCTGTTCTGGACATCCAAGGGCGACGTTAAGGTGGATGCCTGGAGGACATGGGGAGAAGGGGAGAAGGGCCAAGATAGTGGAAGAAAGAAGCCAGGCACTTTGGGAGCGTCTCAGACTGCTTATCCGTCACACTACAGAGCAGGAGAGGCCCAGGGTGCCGACCACAGCGAGGACCTCGGCAGTCTTGTGGGAGAGGACTGCAAAGGTCAGGAGTTCTGTTGCAAAGGCAAAGCAGGATGTACAAGCCCCCGGCCCCAGCTCCGGAAAGCCCCGGGGCAGCTGGACTGGCCTTGAAGAGAGCAGGTGGCAAAGCTGAGGAGGAGCTGCTGACACTGCTGATCCCCGGGGCGCTGGGGCCGTGTCGTCAGGGGGAGAGGCTCCATGTGGGAGCGCCGGGGCAGGGTAGGTGCCCGGATGTGGATCCCTGCCAGTTATTCTTCCCGGTTTAGCCAACGTGATCCAGCAAAGGCCAGGCACTGGTAAGAGAGGAGCAGGGCAGCGATGGCACGAAGGGCAGGCACGCAAGAGCTGCTGTCTTGGGAGGTGAAGATCCGGGGTCAGTGCCCTTCCTCAGGGAGACCGCTCTCCATCCAGACACAGGTGGTGTCTGGGGTCTCGGCTGTGACCTTGCTTTGCAGTGGGGAGGAAGGCAGAGGACCAGCAAAGCCCTCCTGCCTGCTTCTGTGTGATATGTTTGATATTGGGTTGTTTAATTAGGAACCAACTAAATGTCAAACATATTCTTATAGCAGTAGGCAATTCTGCATCACCCTCGTTCCTCAACCTATGGAACTCGGGGACTCCTGCCTTTTTTACTGCACCTCTTCTCCCTAGAACCTCCCAGGAAGACCAGTAGCTGCAACCCGTGTGGATTTTGGTCTTAACCTGGAGGCCTGTTGTGTGGGAGTGTGACAGAGCTGGAATGTGGGAATCAAATCTTCCGATATTTTGCGCCTCTAGACTGGAAGGGAGTGGATCTCCTTTTCTTATCTTCTCTTGTCCTTGCAGTTTTCTCTTCCTTATTCATAGCCAGCCCCATTATCTGCTGCTTCCTCTCCTTAGGCCCTTCCCTTGTCTAGTCTTCAAAGCAGAGGTCTTTGGTTTCTGTCTTCCTTCAAGAGTGGGCTAATAGTCTGTCCTCCAGTGACTGGAAAAACTTCAGAGTATACTGCAGTTTGCTGTGCCCTCAGTCCTGACGGGCGTCCCAGCTCTCCCACTGCTGGGGCTTAGTATTAACACTCACTGTCCTTGACATAATGACAAATAAGACCCATTTCTACTTTTCCCTGAGAGCTCTGGTCACCTTGAACAGTGCCCACCTCTCCCCGGCCGTATTCTCTGATACATGTTGCTGGTGTACTGGGATCAATTGCCACCTGTCAGTAACCAAGCCCCGGGTGGAAGAATGAGCATGGCCTGGAACCAAGCTGGGGAGAACAGAGCCGGGAACAGTGATCGTGATGCGGTGCTGGGGGTGGGGGAGAGTTAAGAAGGGAGGCAAGAGCAACCTCGGTCTATGTGGGCACTGAAGTCCTATTTTAAGGTCGCTAGGGGAGAACAGAGGGCATGATGCTGTCTGGATTACTCTGGCCCTCCCCTGTTTCTCTCCCCATCCCACTGGAAGCTCCAGGATGGCCTTTCAGATCCCACCCTCGGCTCTCACTCCATTCCTGTGACTCTTAGGGGGTGAGGAACTATGTCTCCCTGCCAGTTAGAGACTCCCAAAATAGCACAGCAATTTGATCTGGGGATCTGGGGGAATTGTCAAGGATCATGAGTGACATCCCTTCTTCACTGTTGCCCAAGCTCCCTGAATACCAGGAATCAAAAGCTACAGCTCAGCCAGTGGTGACAGGGATCAGCATCTAGCGCAGTCCCGGGTGAGAGTGAGGGGACACTGAAGGGCAACCTCGACCCTCTGGATGACAATGGCATTCTAGACCTGCCAGAGCGCCCTTCTCTATTTCAGCAGGCTCTGCCCCCTCTCCCCGCTCTTCAAAAACACCCAGAGAGCTGCCCAGAAAGTTTCAGGGTCAGAGAGAGCCTCTCCCCTCCCCCACTTTCCATTGTCTAAAATCAGCCTTAGCTATTCTACCCCCTCCCTTTCTTTCTTCTTCTTCTTCTTCTTTTTTTTTTTTTTTTTTTTTTTGGCTAGTGATGTCAGTCCATCAAAGTATCTCACCCTGTGTTCCCCCTGGAGAACAATGAGGGGGTGGAGGGATCTGGAGAGACCAAATTAGGAACAGGAGGTGGAGCCCTGAGCACAGATAAAGGCTCAAGTCTGGAGCTCTCCGCGTGCTCAAGCCGCAGCCCCTCCTCTCCTGCTCTCATTGCCAGTTCTCCAGTGTTCACAGGTAAGCCCACCACCAACCACGATGGAGGCCATAAAGAAAAAGATGCAGATGCTCAAGCTGGACAAGGAGAATGCTCTGGACCGTGCTGAGCAAGCTGAAGCGGAGCAGAAGCAGGCAGAAGAAAGAAGTAAACAGGTAGGCAGCGGCGTTGGGCTCGCTCACCTGTTGGTGACCGTGACCGTGGATGGAGGGTCTTTCCCTGGTATTGGGAGTGATCACTGGTGCCAGGCCCTGCTTTGGTTGGAAGGGACTCCCTAGGCTCCCTGGAGGGGCAGAGGTCATGCAGGGCATCCACCTCTCACACTACCTAAATGACCTTGGGAAAGTCAGTGGCCCCTTCTGCATCACAGTGTGTCTTCTGGATTTAAGTAGATGTGGACCGTGTTTTGGAAGAACCCCTAACTGCTAAAGGAAAAGGTAAGAGTTTAGCCTGCAGTGTCTCTTTTCTTTTAAACAGCATCCCAGGCATCACTTAGATATTTACCCAGGATGGTTTGGCCTTTCTCGGGTCAGAGGTTATGGCGTCACATGGGGAGCCGTGGCTGAACTCCTGGGGCAGTGGGCTGCAAGTGGCTAGGGAGAAAGCGATCATTCTGGAGATGGTAATATGGAGGTGGGGCTCAGGGACCCCTCAGTGTCCTCCAAGAACCTGTATGGCTGTGTGTGGAGGTCTTTGTGTGTGACTCTCTGGGCTCTTGTAGCTGGAAGATGAGCTGGCGGCCATGCAGAAGAAGCTGAAAGGGACAGAGGATGAGCTGGACAAGTATTCTGAAGCCCTGAAGGATGCCCAGGAGAAACTGGAGCTGGCAGAGAAGAAGGCAGCTGACGTGAGTATTAGGGGATGGGTTTCATCCACACACGTAGACCTTCATGTTAATACGACTCAATTCCAAACACTCTAACATTTGCAAGTACATACTTCTGAGTTCACAGAACACAGGCATATATATTCACATACAGCTTTGACTATGACCACATATGCCCTCATCACAACATGTATTGTCTTTCTTAAAGACCTACAGAAGTCATATTTTTGTCCTGCTCTCAGCCCGGGAGTTTAATTCTCTTTTCTAGGACCTAGACAAAGGGAGAGGATTCCAAGTTATCACATATCCCATCTCCTCCCCCATGCCACATTCTTGGTTTTTTGTCCAAGGCTTGGCACATAGATATGTGTATTAATAGGGAACCTCTCATCTCTCAACTACCCGACAAAGCCAGCTCGGATTTCACAATGGGAAATAGAGGTCACATCGACCCTGGCCCTATATGGATTTATTTATCTTGATGCATGTGGGCATGTGCCCACTGCGAGATGCCATCGGAAGCATTGCTCACAGGGTAGCAGAGAGGTCCTCAGAGTGATAGATTATAATAGAAACGAAGCAGGAGTCTTAGGGAGGAAAGATATTACTGCTAGGCCTTACCCTATGACCGTAAGCATTGTGGCTTCTCATTTGAAAAGGAAACAAATTCTCTTTTTCCATTCATATTATCTCATAATCACCTACTTTCCTTCATCTGCAACCTTGAAGTTTGACGCAAAGGTAAATGAGAGACTAGATAGGAAAATTGTTTTTGAGGAAAAGTATCTTAGAAATCTTAACGGCAACAAGAGACTGTCCCAGCTGATGAAAAATACAGCGAACAGGAAAGAGGAGTGTATTTAAAATCACATTTACTTCTGGAGAATATTTAGAGGAACACAGTGTATCTTTCACGCATACTCTCAGACCCTCAGGTGCAGGCTCTGGGCCAGGAAGTTTCTGATCTTCCCTTTGAGTTCCCACCACTTCCAGGGGCCCAGGAAGCAGTGAAGGTTGAATATATGATGCCAGTGAAGGTTGAATATATGATGCCAGAAATTAGAAACACAAACTTGAACATATACATTATATATACGTATAGTTTCCAAAAGTTTCAGACTCTGCAAACTATTAATTATCCCTTTGTGGGAACCATTACAAACAAACAAACACAATATAGGCTACCTTTAGGGCTTGGGCAAGGGTTTGATGGCCAGCTTCAGTCGCCTCCCCAGGGTTCCAGGGACAGATGGATGGATCTCTCTGGTATGGGCACGAGGATAGACGTTTTCACAGATGAGCACAGTGTCAGGATCCTCATGGGTTTTATGAGATGTTGGGGTAACAATTCTCTGGTGGAAGTCCCTAGGCTGAAGGAGCTAGTGATGTGGGCTTGAGGAGGTGTTTCCAAGAACAAGAAGGAGAACAAGTCTAACCTGAGATCTTGGGAGAGGGAGAATGACAGAGGCTCTAACCAGTGTACCACTATCATCAGGAAGAGAAAGGAATCTACCGGGGATGAATTCTGTCTATGCTGAGCTGTCCACACACACACACACACACACACACACACACACATCGCCACCTAGATATGGTCTACTCAATATATTCATTTGAAAGAAGTTTCCTCCTGTTTATACAGGAATCCAACAAAACCATTTAAATGTATAAAGTGTGGGTTAAACATACCCTCATCCCACTTCTCTTCCCCTTGTTGGCTTTCCCTCAAAGGGAGTACCCTCAGAGATATGGATAAGAACAAGAAGTAGGACAGGGAGGTTGTGGCCAGTAGGCAACATTTTATCAGGCAAGTTTGAAATGGAAGCAGGAAGAAAAGCTTCTTTCCTCAAATCTGGGGTCAGCCCACGACCGCCAGTGGTGTAACTCTCACCACAGCCTGGTTTTGTAAATTGAGTTTTATTGGAACATAACCATGCTCAGTCATTCAAGTATTGTTTACTGGCTTTCTCTCTACAATGAAGTAGTTGCCAGAGAACCTGCAACCTGCAAAGCCAGAAATATTTATTCTTTGGCTATTTAGAGAATAAGTTTGCTGACCCCAAAGGGTCAAAGAAGGCAAATGAGGTGTTTTCAGGAATGGGGAGATATGCTGGATAAGGAGGAGGAGCAAGGATTAGAGTAGAAAGCAAGGGTCATTAGCAGCATGATATGTGCATCGCTGAGGGAAGGTTGCCCTGTCCAATCCAAAGAGAGTTAATGGCTCAGCTTCTGTTTTTGAGATTAATAAAGAAATCAACAGAGCATATTACCTAGATGTAGCTGTAATGGGAAGTGAGGTGAAGTCAACAAGTGCACATTTACACAGAAGTTCTGGTTATCTGAGAAGCCTTTCTGGAAAGTATAGGATTTTCTAGAACTGCTTTAACAAAGAAAGGGAGAAGGTGTGGCAAAGCCAGTCCAAGCTTAAAACTGGCAAATACACACACGTAGACTTTACCAATTTAGCATCTTTAAGTGTACAGTTCAGCAGCAGTAAGTATATTTATATTATTGTGTAACCACACCAGGCCCTGTTAATCCACGATGAAATCAGAAGCAGTTTAGGGAGACACGGGGAAAGAGGAGTGCACTGGTTGGGTCAGGTGCAAAGCCATAACACCCTTTTTTAGTGACAGGCGGTGGGAGAGATGAGGAGAGAAGGGACAGGGCTAGACAGAACCCTGTTGGTATATGTATTGTTTGTCACTAGGAAAACAATACTGTTTGGCTCCTTGCCGCCTATGCATCATGTTCCTAAAGGCTCCCGGGAGCCAGCCCATCTGTTTCCCTGGATCAAGAGGAGATTATCTGTTCAAATCTGCCACCTCAGGAATGCAGTGGTGCTTCAACACCCCTTTGGCTGGTCTAGGATGAGGCCAGCTTCTTCACTAGGGCACAGGGAGATGCAATAGTGCCCCCTACTGATCAGCACCCAGATGACAAAATCGCACTTCTGCTTCCCAGGTCCCTCTGGTCAGATTTCTACAGGGAAGAGTTTACTGGGAATCTGAACCATGCTCTTTCTTCCCAGTTCCTGGGGTGGGAGAAAGCTTGCGGAGTGGGAAATCGAACGGCACAGGTTACTCTACTGAGCCAGTGTCTGTCCAAGTTGTTTCTTCTGAGCGGACAGTATTTCACGAAAGAGACAGGAACACAGAGTCCCTGGAGGGGCATCCTCAGGCCAGACTCTGAGGACATTAGTCCTTTCAGGGGTTAGGATTCTTGAGTCTAAGTCCTGTTCCGTGTCATCATTCCCTAGGGGAAAAGAGAGCTGTACCAGAGGAGAGCTGATCATTATTACTTACTGGGAAGGGAGGAGGAACACAAAGAAACAAGAGAAAAGATAAAATTCTCAAGTCTCTTTACTGTGGTGCTTCCAGAAATCCTGCAAGGCAGTACTCGTAGGGGCGGCTTGTTTGCTTTCCTTCTTTTTTTTTCAATGACTATTTTTTCTTTATTTTATTTGAAAGGCAGAGGTGGGGGAGATAAAGAGAGAGAAAGAAACAGAGATCTTCAATCTCCTGGTTAAAATGCCCATAACAGCCAGGGCTAAAGTCAGGCTAAAACCAGGAGATCAGGACTCAATTCAGGACCCAAGTACTTGAGCCATCATCAGAAGCAGAGTAGCCAGGACTTGAACCAAGGCACTGTGATATGAGATGTGGTGTCCCAAGTGGTGACTTTATCACTGCACCAAATGCCTACTCCTTAAGGGGCAGTTTCCAACTCTTTAATAGTTTCCTGGGGGCAGGGTATCTACAAGCAGCAGCGGTGGTGAAACTGGTGAAAGTTATATCAGAGAACGAAGGCTGGTTCCATAGCATGGTTTTCTAGGTTCTCATATCTTGCTATTGCACAAAGGATCTGGTAGCAGTGGTCTGTAATAGAGGATTCCTTCCTAATAAGGACATCTTCCATCATTATCCACAAGATGGATTCTAAGTGAGGGTTAAATTACCAAGTCATGAATCCCTGCAAGGTGTGAAGGGGATGGCAGGTTGGTTAATTGGTGGTGCATGTTGGCGCTCAAAAGTGACAGGGGAAGATTGGTGTTCTAAATAGCGCACTGAAGTCCATAGCTGATGACAAATAGAATGAGAACTTTGCCAACTTGCCCATCTCTTCCATTTCGAAAGTTCCATTCAGTGACTTCAAAGAGATGGGACAGAACCTACCTGAGCAGACTTTGACAGGAGGGCTGGAGGGGGCTCTTTTGAAGATGAGGCTCGGAAAGTCTTTTAGGCTCTCCTTACAAACTACTTTTGCAGTCTGTGGTGAGTTGGGAGGAAGCAGAAGTAGGATGTTTATTCCGTGGAGAGGAGACGGGGTACCCCAGTGGGTAAGCGGTGGTGAGTAGGCATTGGAGGGAAGAGGGGTCACCTGCGGGAGGTTAAGGGCAGCCCAGTGCTGAACCGTTCATTGTGGGCAGCTCGCCTGGCAGGAGAGGCTAGACAGTGACGCGCCTCCCCGTTACCATGGTAGCCTTCCCTCTTCCCAGCCCCGCCCCCCTTTACTGGCCGGAGGAAAGGCCGTCGCCTAGGGCAACCAGGAGGCCCCGCCCCTCGCTCCGGCCGCGACTCTCCTCCAGTCGAAGGCCTTCCCGCCTGCCTGGCGGTGGGCGGGCTCCGCGGTGGTGGCGTCACATCCGGGCGGGTGGGTGAGTTCCGGTATTTCAGGGAGGAGCAGGCGGAAGTAGGGGTGAGAAGCGGCTGCAACGCCGAGCGGAGGAGGCAGGAGCCGGAGCGCGAGAAGCAGCTGGGTGGGCACCATGGCCGGGATCACCACCATCGAGGCGGTGAAGCGCAAGATCCAGGTTCTGCAGCAGCAGGCGGATGATGCAGAGGAGAGGGCCGAGCGCCTTCAGCGGGAGGTGGAGGGAGAAAGGCGGGCCCGAGAGCAGGTACGGAGAGGGCGAGGCTCCTGAGGGCGGGGGTGGCCCTGAGTAGGGTGCCGGACCCTGGATAGGGTCCCTTTCGCTGTGGAGCGTGGTCCTTTGCGGTCGGGTAGGCTCGGAGATGGAGTTGGAGCTTAGAGGATGGGTGGGGCTCCGCTCTGCAAGGGACAGCGAGCGGGCGAGGAGGGGACTGGGTGCTTGGGCGAGCAGGCAGGCTTGACCTTTGAAGGCATCGAGCCTCATCGGACCTGGGGAGTGATTTTCCTCCTCCTTTCTCCTGGCTCATTCATTCAGTGCCTCGCAGTCGGGCGCGGCCGGGGGAGGTGCTCAACGGCTTCTCCCTCCCCCACTTTTTCATGAAGGGTGGGGGGACTTTGCTCTGGCTTGAGGTTTCCGGCCCGAGAGGTTAGAGAGTGGGGTTTAGAGAGTGGGTGGGTGCTTCTGTGATCTGGGAGGGGCAGGGCTGAACCCTCTGTGAAAGGGTGGACGGCTGGGGTGGGAACTGCCGGAAAGCCCCCGGCCTGGCCTGCTGGCTGCTTTTCCGCTCCCCTCCTCCTGCTCAGGAAGTGAGGCAGCAGTCGGCTAAGAGGAAGCGCGGTGCTCCCCCTCCCTTGATGAGCTTGAGGCCACAGCACCGGCCTCCATCCTCCCGGCCTGCGACCCGTTCCTCTTCACCGGGAGATCTTGCGACTGTTAACACCCACTTTCCCAGTCGGGGCGAAGAGGCGTGCAAATGTGGGAGGCAGCCAGACTTGCCTGGCCTTATTCAGGATGGCCTGGAAGGCAGGAACTTCGGCCATATTCAAGCCTGTATCGCTGAAGTGTGATCAGTGCAAGCTGAACTAGTTAAGGATGTATCTTCCAAGCAGAGCTGATAAGCCAGTGTGTGGCAGCCCGTCAGCTGGCGTGCCAGAATCGAGGTTTCTGATTGACCTGGCTAATGTGGTGGATGCAGATAGAGAATAATGAGTTCTGGGCGACCATAGTGATGTTCCTCTGATGTTTCTCCATTGCCCGGTACACTGGCTTTCTTCTTTCAGTTCATCAAATATTTGTTCAACTGAAAGTTGGAACATAGAATGTTGGTGGAATGAATGATGATTCTTGAGATTTCTTGAAACCACTTTCTGTTTAGAAGTGGTTGACTAATTTTAGTAAGCCATTTATTTTCCAAGGTCTAGGACGAAGTCTAGTGGGCGGAGCTGATCTCCTGAGTTGAGGCTTTGGTTTTGGAGGATTTTGAGAGTAAAGTAACCATTGCCAAAATTTGAAGATCTGATGAAAGAACTCCTGTGGTTTGCTGGTGTTCTTTGTTCTTTTTTCCCTTGGTGCTTTGCGGGGTGTGTGGGGGTGCTGCTCCTTTGGGGAGTGACTGAAATGTATTGATGGGGCGGAGAGGGTGGGGAAGGATGGGGCAGCTGCACTTGAGGTTGTTACTTACAGATTTAGAGTACTCAGTTTTATAACTGGGCCTGGGGGTGCTGGGGGCCTGCTGTCTTCCGTCACCGTTTTCTAGGTGGATTTGTCTCTTGTCAGTTTGCCAGCAACTCCTAATTATCAGTTCGAGTGAGGTGGACTGGCTGGGTGACTGACTAGTGACACTTCCTCATCTCCTTTGTTCTGGAGACTACATATTCCCCACGCGGAAGACAGGATGGCTGAAGGAGCTGGCCATGTGTTCAGCTGTGGAGTCTTGGGCTCAACATTATAATATGGCATCCTAGAGTAATCTCAGGTGGATGCTGTTCCCCACCCACCCACTTACCCACGGTGTGACTGAAGCGATAGCGGAGCCAGCAGCCTCAGGTGTTTTCCTAAGCTACTCCTTCATTCAGAGGCTGCCAAATTTGCTTACTGAGCTGAGCCCTAGTAAGGAAGTGTTCAGAATGGGGAAGTGGGGTGGTAGTTAAACATGTGTGAAACCAGTAGCTCCTGGGTGCCTAAGCTTTTGACTTTGTGCTCTAGTGAGGAGGAGACACCATGGGAAGGGGTGTGGGAAGGGGCGGGGTGCTTGGTCTGCTCCTTATCCTCTTAGGGCACTCTGGAATGTGGGGTTTGCAATCCCTCCCTCCTCTGGAGCAGGAAGCTCAGCACTCCCTGATGGTATCTCATGGGATTGTCAATTATTTCTCTGGTTACTTTGTATAACATCCAAGCCACCCCTGTTGGGAAGCTGGATGAGTCCAAAGCTAAGACACTATTTAAATGTTGTGCTGGGATCCCGCTTCTGCTTTGGGTCTAGACATTGACCTTTTATAATGTAGTACCCTGACAAACCCACTTTCAGTTTTGTTTCCTTTGTACTTCTGGCTAAAATTAAACAGATGGCAACATGATATTTTGAAAATTATTTATTTGAAAGAGTGATGGGGGAATCTTGAATCTGCTGGTTCACTTTACAAATGGCCCCATGGCCCATGGGGGGGCCAGGCTGAAGCCAGTAGCCCAGAAATCCAACCAGTCTCCCATGTGGGTGGCAGGGCCCAATTACTTGGGTCATCCTCGTTGCTTTTCCCAGGTACAGTAGTACCAGGGAGCTGGATCTGTAGCACAGCAGGAAGGACCCAAACCTGTGCTCTGATTTGGAATGTTAGAGGTGGCCGCTTCAACTTGCTGCACCTGCAACACTGGGCTGCAACATTAAGTTTAAATGCAGTTTTTTTTTCCTTACCTGTTTTTTGTGGTGGTGGTGATAAAAAATATGCAAAACAAAATGTATCATTATAACCTCTTAAGTGTACAGTTCACCCTTATGTGTTTTTAACCTCTTAACTTTCCTGGTGTGTGTGTGTGTGTGTGTTTTCCCCTTTTCTAAAAAACTTGGAGGGAATGAACTGAGCTCTTTTTTTGGAGGGGGTGGGGAAAGGGAGTGAGCTTTGAACAACAGTTTTGATTCTGGCCTTAATCTCAAATTCTTAATCTCTAGACGGGGCTAGAATGTTTTACTCTTGGGTGGTTCTCTCCTACTTGGTGGGGTCTGGTGGCCTAAGCAGCAGGCTTTATCACCTTCCTTTGGTTTGGATTTGCTTTTCTGCCGTGCCCCGCCCCCTGCAAGGAGCACACACTCACAGGAGAGGCAAACAGCCCTTTGCTCCTAGTGCCTCACTTAGGCTCCACCTTTGTTTACTTTGGGGCCTGTAGCTCTCTGTTCCCTTCCTTCCAACCTGCCTGCCTCCTGGTAGGATTTAAATTCCCCAAGGGCACGGTGTCTCTGTGGGTAGGTGCAGTCCTTTACACTCAGGGTCAAGCCCAATTCTAGTCTTTGTCCTTTCAGTTTCATCTTTTCTATCTAAAAAGAGGAACGCCAGCATGGCAGATTGCCAGATGTAGGCTAATCCCCTTCTACCCGTGGCCCCATTCTGCCCCTGAACACCATGGGCATGTCAAGTTTCTTGCCTGGAAAGGTATGGTGTACCCTGGGCATGTTTGGAATGGAGGATGGTAGCGTTGAAACCAAACATTTCATAGCTGAAGCTGTTGTCAGGCGTCTTCTGAAGTTGCTGTTGCATTCCACTCCCACCGCTGGGATCTTTGCCTTCTGGGCTGTGGAGAATCCTATTATTATCTGAAGGGTCAGACCTCAGAGTATGTCCTCCGCGCGGGGTGGAGAGGAGCCGTCTGAAAGGCCACAGCCGCACCCGGGCTGGCGAGCTACAACTGAGCTGATGGGGAAAGCACAGGGCTTACCATTTCTCCCGCCCAGACTGAGCCACGGAATCCTAAGTCAAACTCTGGTGCTTGGTTATTCACCTGAAAGGCTCTGGCTTGAAGGAAAAGGCAGGTTGTCTTCCTTATTCCTTTAAACAGCACATCAGGTCTTGATTTTACAAGCTTTTTTTTTTTTTTTTTTTTTGTAAAGAGAACTGATCCTCTGGGGGAGGAGAAAAAAAGAGAACAGCAACATCTTGTCTGCCCCCCCCCGCCCCCCCCAGAGCCTCTGCCCCCCCCTCCCGCCCCCCAGCCTTGGGGGGGTCTGCGGAGCCTTTGCTGGGGTTCCTGTCTTGGGCCCGGCTCTCTGACACAGGCCTTTTGATGCGCACATGCTCTCGTGAGGGCACCGAGATGTATTTTCTCCTCCTCTCTCTTCAGCTTTGCTAAGAATTCTATTGCACATCCTGACCTGTGGGAGAAACCACCCAAGCCATCTTGTTGTCGTGGAGACTATACACCCCTCCCACCCCCGTAGCCTGTTAACTCAAGTTTGGATAACTGCTGCTGAGCCGGGTTGGGACCTGACATTTCAGGAGCTTCTTCCAAACCCACTTGCATTTTTTTGCTGCTTGGTTCTAGGCATCCGAAGAGGGTGAGTTGTTGTACTGGCCATTTGCTAGTTCCCTGCCTGATAGCCTGGCTTGATGTGGACTGGCTGGCCTTGTTGGGTTTGTGAGGAGAGATGTGTGTCGTCGTGGGGACATCATCTGTTTTCCTGAAAGAGCCAGAGCATACCATCTCCGTGCTGTTTTTTGAATGGTATAGTTAGAGACAGGAATGGTCTCTTAGTTATTTCAGCTTATGTAGCCATCTCCGTTTTCTTTTTCAGTAGTCTGGTGGTTAGAATGTAGCCCCAGCTCCCCACCCTGCCTTCCTAGTCTCTTGAACTCTCATATGTTTATATGTGGAAAATTTTGTGCCAATCCTGATTGTTAACAGGAGTCTTTTGGGCCATATCCTTCCCCATAGGGGCTGATGGCCCAGATTTCTATAGCTGCCCCTACTGCTGCCTGCTAGGAGGAAATCAGGGTAATAGAATTCAGGCACAATCTGGGCTGTAGAAGAGAGATCGTGTTTACCAGGCGCCTGGATAAGCATCTGAACTGGGTGGTGTGCAGGGCAGATTACATTCTTGTGTGGTTGTGGCAGTCAGCATACCTGCCACCATAAAGGCTGGGTCTGAGGAGGGAGGCGTTTCTGCCATGAGAGTGTGGCTGGGTGTGCAGCTGCCTCCTCCATTCCTTGTTTCTTATTCCACTGGTGGGGAGGCAGCATGGCATTTCTTGGATTCTAGCCTGTGCTTTGTTGCGGGATGGCTGCCAGGAGAGGATCGCCACAGCTGTAACTGGGGGGTGAAGCTGCAGGGATGGCTAGTGGAATGGAAAGGACATGGTGGAGAAGTTGGAATGGTAGAAACGCTCCCTTCTGCCCCAAGTGGTTCTTGTCATATCAAAGCAGAGAAGTTTAACCTGCAGCGGCTCCTCCTCATTGTCAGTTTAAGGGGATGAGGGAACAAGTTCAAGGGATGGGGGTAGATATCCCAACATTCCGTTCTTCTGCTTTCCAGTCTGGCAGGCTATTCTGGAAGACATTCTCTTGGCTAGTTGTGTTCCAGATGTAATTAGGGTAAATTGATCAGGGTTGGCCACTTGAGTTAAGCAACAAATTAATAGATAACCCAAGATTTCCTCTTTAAAGACGCCTTGCTTATTTATTTTTTCCCCTTTATGAGACACTTGGAACAAAGGTGTTGAGGGTGAGACACACCTCCAGGCCACAGCTCAAGCAGATGGAGCCCTTCACGGGCTACCTTTGCTGACGCCTGTGTGTTCAGGAATTTGAGCTGAGTCCAGAAGCAGTTGGTAATGTCACTGGTCTGCACAAGGAACTGAGTTTTAAAACATTCTTCCTGTGGAACATCTATGAGTTGGTTGATGGGGAAGGGAGGAAATACACATATATAATGAGATCCACTGGGTTTCTTAGCGTCTGAGTTTCTAATCTGCTAGATTCTGGCCTCTTTGTGTCAGTCAACTCCAGTCTTACTGTCATAACTAATTCTTTTCACCACATCTCTGCTTCCCTTTTCCATTCTTTCATCTGAACACAGGCTGAGGCTGAGGTGGCTTCCTTGAACCGCAGGATCCAGTTGGTGGAAGAGGAGCTGGATCGTGCTCAGGAGCGCTTGGCCACTGCCCTGCAAAAGTTGGAAGAAGCAGAAAAAGCTGCTGATGAGAGTGAGAGGTTTGTAGCGTACCCTGCTGGAATGTGGGTTTTGAAAGTTCATAATATCTTTGGTCAAGATCTCCTTATAGTTCTGTTTTTGAAATAGTAACCTATTTTTTTTAAAGATTTATTTATTTATTTGAAAGGCAGAATGATAAATCTTTTTTTTAATATAAAGATTTATTTTATTTGAAAGAGTTATAGAGAGAAAGGTCTTCTATCCATTGGATCAGTCCCCAAATGGCTGCAACAGCTGGAGCTGAACCAATCTGAAGGCAGGAGCCAGGAGCCTCTTCTGGGTTTCTCATGTGGGTGCAGGGCCCCAAGGATTTGGACCATCCTCCACTGCTTTTCCAGCCCATTAGCAGGGAGCTGGATTGGAAGTGGAGCAGCCAGGACTCAAACTGGTACCCATATGGGATGCCGGCACTGCAGGCCAGGGTTTTAACCTGCTGCTCCACAGCACTGGCCCCAGAGTGACAGATCTTCTATCCCATGCTTCACTCCCCATTTGGCCACAACAGCCAGGTCTGGACCAGGCTGAAACCAGGAACCAGGAACTGCATCTGGGCCTCACATGTGAGTGGCAGGGCCCAAGCTCTTGGGCCATCTTCTGCTGCGCTCTCAGGCTCATTAGCCGGGAACTGCATTGGAAGCGGAGCAGCTGGGACTTTAAGTGGCACTCCAGTATGGGATGCAGATGCTACAAGCTGTGGCTTAACCTGCTTGCACCACAACGCCAGCTCCAGTAACCTCTATTGAAAAAATAGAGAGAGGGAGAGACAGAGAGATCTTCCATCCACTGGTTCATTCCTCAAATGGCTTCAATAGCTGGGGTTCAGCTAGACCAAAGCTGGGATCCAGGAACTTCTTCCAGGTCTTCCAGGTCTCCCATGTGGGTACTTGGGCCATCCTCCGCTGCTTTCCCAGGCCAGTAGCAGGGAGCTGGATCGAAAGTGGAGTAGCTAGGACTCAAACTGGCTCCCATATGAGATTGCAGGTGGCTGCTTAACTTGTTATACCACAACACACAGCCCTGGCTCCTCCTGCCTTTGATCTACAGAATCTGAAAGTCTGGAGGTAGAGCCAGCAATCTGTTTGTTAAAGACTATTTTATTTATTTGCAGGGCAGAGTCACAGAGAGAGGGAGAGACAGAGGTCTTCCATCCACTGGCTCATTCCCCAAATGGCCGCAACAGCTGGGGCTGGGCCAGTCTGAAGCCAGGAGCCAGGAACTTCTTCCAGGTCTCCCACATGTGTGCAGGGACCCAAGCACCTGGGCCATCTTCTGCTTTCCCAGGAGCATTAGCAGGGAGCTGGATTGGAAGTGGAGCAGCCAGGATTCTAACTGGTACCCACATGGGATGCTGGTGTCTCAGGAGGCAGCTTTACCTGCTATGCCACAGTGCTGGCCCCCAATCTGTGTTGTAATTGCTTTGTGCAAGTTGGGATTTTTTTTTGTTTTTGTTTTTTACATATATCTTCATAAAAAATTTCTAGAAGAATTATTGAGAAAGAGGTTACTTCTGATGGAGCCATTCTAATGTGAGCAGGGAGACTTAGACTTTTTCCTTTATGCCCTTCTGGTATCCACTCATACCATACTTTCTTTCTTAATAAACATGTAGGGGCTGGTGCTGTGGCTTTGCAAGTAACACTGCTACCCACAATGCCAGCATCCCATATGAGCACCAGTTGGAGTCCCAGCTGCTCCACTTCCAGTCCAGCTCTTTGCTATGGCCTGGGAAAGCAGTGGAGGATGGCCCAAGTGCTTGGGCCCCTGCACCCACGTGGGAGACCCAAAGGAGGCTCCTGGCTCCTGGCTTTAGATCGGCTCAGCTCTCGCTGTTGCGGCCATTTGGGGAGTGAACCAGTGTATGGAAGACCTCTCTGTCTGTGCCTCTGTCTCTCTCTAACTCTGCCTTACAAATAAATAAATAAATAAATCTTTTAAAAAATGTATTATTTTTATAAGGAAAAATTTTATTTTTTAAATTATTTGAAATGTAGAGTGACAGAAAAAAAGATCTTGCATCCATTGGTTACTCCCCAAAATACCCCCAATATTCAGGGTTAAGCCAGGCCAAAACCAAGAGCCCAGAACTCCATCCTGGTCTCCCACATAGGTGGTAGGGGTCCCAGTCCTTGAGCTGTCATCTGCTTTCCCTGGGTGTGCATTAGCAGGGAGCTGGATCAGAAGCAGAGACCAGGTGCTTCCAAACAACAGCCCAACCCACTGCACCCCTAGCCCCAGGAAATTTTTTTTCTTAAAATTTTTTTTTCTTTCTGGACTCACACTTCCTGCTGCCTCCCCTTAAGATTTATTTATTTGAATGGCAGAATTAGAGAGGAGAGACAGATTGATCTTCTGTTCACTGGTTACTCCCAAAGGCTGCAATGGCCAGGGCTGGGGCAGGCTGAGGCGAGGAACCAGGAGCTTCTTCTGGATCTCCCAAGCACTTGGGCCATCTTCTGCTGCTTTCCCAGGTGCAGCAGGGAGCTGGATCAGAAGTGGAGCAGCCGAGACTCAAACTGGCGCCCATATGGGATGGTAGCAGCTTTACTCACTATCCCTCAATTCCAGCCTTCCAGGAAAAGTTTTGAAAGAAATAATTAAACTCGTGTTTTGGGGTGGGGCTTTTGGATTTCCATTCGAATGACAAGGAGAGAAGAATGGGCTTTAAAGATACAAATGTGGGCTCCTTGGACTGGAGCTGGTGACAAACTCCTCAGGGTGTCAGTGCTGCTTTTGTCCTGTTTCTGGCAGAGGTATGAAGGTTATTGAAAACCGGGCCTTAAAAGATGAAGAAAAGATGGAACTCCAGGAAATCCAACTCAAAGAAGCTAAGCACATTGCAGAAGAGGCAGACAGGAAGTATGAAGAGGTAAGGCACCTTCTATTCGTCCCTCTTTCTGCGGTGACATCGGCCTTCTTCAGAGAATTGTGGCAGAAATGGCTTCTTTGCCTCACTGAGCTGTACCTTGATCTCTTCCTGTAGGTGGCTCGTAAATTGGTGATTATTGAAGGAGACTTGGAACGCACAGAGGAACGAGCTGAGCTGGCAGAGTCGTGAGTATCTTGCTCCCCAAATTTTGTGGTACTGTCTTGTCTCTTCCCCCTTGGCTTGGGCACTAATATGAATAAACTAGCATTCCTTCAACCTTGTTAAACAGGGCCCTGCAGAGGGAGCCAGCTGGCACGCTTTTTTTAGAGTCTGAGAATGGCTTTGGGTTTCCTCCCCCTCTTCACTTGAGTAGTGACAGGTGTCAAATGAGGCTTGCTTCTTTATTTTCGGGAGAGCTTACAAATTGAGGGAAAATAAAGGCTAATGGTGTACAGTTAACTGGAAGACCCTACCCAGTCCATCTACCTGGAGATTCTGACTGCTCCCCTCTTGGCACCTCTGGGCCTTGTATAACAAAGTCAGCGCTGATGCATATATATTTGTGCTTCCCTGGCATCCCCTTCCCAGACATGACATGTCATGACCATTGTAGTGTTTTCTTCCCATTTTTTGAATTTTTTTTTTCCCGTTTTGCTGCTTGTTTTCTTGCTGTGTTCCTTTTTGACCTTTTTCCCTCCCACAACCGGGCTTGTGCCACCCCCCCGTGACTATCACTAACAGCCGTTGCCGAGAGATGGATGAGCAGATCAGACTGATGGACCAGAACCTGAAGTGTCTGAGTGCTGCTGAGGAAAAGGTACTAACCATCACATGCAGAGAGGTTACGTGGATACGTGGGGGTGTGGTCTGGTCTGGTCTGGTTTGGTTTGTTTTGCAGCTGCCTCCCTTCCACTGGTTGAATTGTTGAGTGTTTTCTCACCTCTCCATCGAATGCTCCATTCTGTTCCACGTCCTTGGCATCTTTCATCTCTTTCCTAGTTCCTCCACTGCCTCTCCACAGGGTGTCTCCTTCCCTTGGGTGATTTGGGGGACTATTTGGGTTGGGCATTTGTTCCCACCTCCACCCCAGGTAGCAGGTACGACTTGTTCCTGGTCGTGATTTCTCTCAAGCATTCTTTCTTTGTTAGTATCCAAACATTCTGAACTCAGGAGAGTCCAGCTCCTGACCTGTCCTGTGGCAGAGGGAGGAGGGTTGATGCTTGCTCAGGTTACCTGGGAACTTCTCTTCCCCAGTGTACCTTCCAACTCTCTCTACATATAGGTTCAATTCACCTCTGTGTGTCTCTCTCCCTTTTTTTTTTTATTCTCTTCCTCTTCCCCTGTCCTCTCCTGTGGTATTTAAAATATTCACAGTAAGTGTTCTGAGCTGGAGGAGGAGCTGAAGAATGTCACCAACAACCTCAAGTCTCTTGAGGCTCAGGCGGAGAAGGTAGGGGCTGGTTTGTGAAGGTGACAGGCTTTGGGGCCTGGGCCCAGCCCTGCCCTTGCTGAAAGACTGGAAGTACCCTTTCCTTATAAAATCTAATAAGAATGCCCCCCTCCCTAAATTTTATTTATTTGAAAGACAGAAAGATCTCCTACCCACTGGTTCACTGCACAAGTGTCCATAATAGCTGGGGCTGGGCCAGGCAAAAACTGGGAGCTAGAAATTCGATCCAGTTCTTCCTGAGTGGCAGAAACTTAAGTACTTGATCCAGTATCTGCTGCCTGCCAGGGTGCACAGTAGCAGGAAGTTGGAATCAGGAGCAGAGTCAGGACTCAAACCCAGATTCTTCAGTATGGGATGTGGGCATCCTAAGTGGCATCTTAACGATAATGCCATAGACTTGCCTCAGAAAGTGTCTTTTTCCTAACCACCTATACTTACCATCTATTCAGATTCCTGGGTTTATTGCTGATTCTTGCACACTTTGATTGCTTTAGTTAAAAATAGCTATGTGGTCTCGGGTGCCTAAAGTCAAGGGCTCCTTAGGCTCCTGCTGCTGTGCCAAAAGGCAGAGATCAGGGCACTTAATAGGCTTTCTAGCAGACAGATGGGCAACAGAATCAGCTCTGAGACCTAATGAGCAATCAAGACCGATGCCTTCTCTTTATTATCACGTGGGCGTGTTTCAGTCCTAAACAGCAGAAAGGAAAAACACCACCTTGGGTTGATCTGAATAAGATCAGAGCTTAGGTCCATTTTAAAAATAAAGTTCCTGGAGGATTTTAACCTGAGGGTATGGTGGAGGTAAATGTATAGGCTATTGGATTTTAAGGACCCTAATGTCCCAAACTGGGCCTTACTCTTTCTTGGACCACTCAGCACATTAAGTCCAAGAAGATACTTAATGTAGGAGTAAAGGTAGGGAGGGGGGAACATTGTCTCTGTGACAAATTTCTACTCTGAAATTTTTATTCTTCTTTTACAGTACTCTCAAAAAGAGGACAAATATGAGGAAGAAATAAAGATTCTCACCGATAAACTCAAGGAGGTAAGCTGAGGGCATTTTAGGGAAGGACCAAGACATTCAGAACTGTATCAGGCGTTAATGTGGATTTAGACTGGCTAGCAAGGGCTCTGAAAGTTATGGAAGTTGAGGGTAGAAGAAGTTGAGATCCTTCTCTTTGTCTTGTTCATCTGATTCTGACTGGTTTCACATTTCCCCCAGGCGGAGACCCGTGCTGAATTTGCTGAGAGATCGGTAGCCAAGCTGGAAAAGACAATTGATGATTTGGAAGGTATGGAGCCTGGGAAAGGGTTCAAATAGAGAAATGTAGAGGAAGACCTTGCCCAATAACCATTAATTAATTGGTAGCGACTTGGCATATATCAGGTGCCCATCCTTTGCCATGACTAGGTAAAATGGGTTGATCCTAGAATTGAATTTTTACATTGAATTTTTTCTTTTAAAAAGACTTTACCTAATATTCTGGAATTTGCCTCCTTCCTTCTGAGGAAACGTAATGGTTGCCTTTACCGCCAACTTAGTAGAGTGTCTTAAATCTTTAGTCTGTGTATTGAAATATATACTGAAATACATATTGAAATAAATATTGAAGCCCTGATCTCAGTGACAAAAGTTCATGCCCCTCGCCATGACCACTTTTGGCAATCCCGTTCACTACTCACGTGTGGGTATGTCCCAGGAGATGAAGCTCTGGAATAACCACATCTTGGAGCTTACCAGTGCCAGGGCTTTGTCACTGCTTCCCATCCTTGCAATTTGGCGGCTATCTACCCCGACAAGGGGAAGTACCCTTTGCCTTGGGAACCCTGAGGTGTGCTCCCAGTAGCAGGATGTTCTTTGGAGGAGTTTGAGGAGGCAACCTTTGGAGCAAAAGGGCCATGAACAGTGGTCAGATTTGGTAGGCAGAGAAGTGTCTGAGTGTGAATGTCTGCCTTTTCCATGTTCTGTTTTTGTTCAGTGTTATCATGGCTAGGAATTGGGCTAGTTGGGGGGTGGGAATGGTATCCTCGAGTGCCTTTGGTAACAGAAATTTTTACTCATGACTGGGCCAGGTTCTCAACCCTTGCTGCAATCAGATAAAGGCATCAGGAAGTGCAGTTGGTCCTCGGGGACAGTGGATCTCAAAGTGGCTAGTCACAGCTGCCAGGATAGATGTTTTCTGATATAAGACCCGTGGTCACACTTTTCCTAATTTCTGATTCCCTCTCTTCACCTGCTCTGATACCTTTCACTGTATCCCCTCATTCCTCCCTGTGGTTCCTGTGCCTGTCCAGATGAGCTCTATGCCCAGAAACTGAAGTACAAGGCCATTAGCGAGGAGCTGGACCACGCCCTCAATGACATGACCTCTATGTAACTATCTGACAGCAGAGTGGGGCTGGGATCTTGGCTTGTGGGAGGGAGCGGGTCTAGGCTCTGCATAGTGTGCTTTGGTTTTGTCCTTTGGAAACTAGAAGCTCTGCCCTTATCTGAAAACACTGGTGCTGGTTACTTTGGCAGAAGCTGGGGAGGCAGTTTAATCTTGGGTCAGTGGTAGAACCTGGATCTATGGGTAATTTTCATACTGTGTACTCACAGTTGATTACATTGTGATTTTTCTATTTGTTTCACAAATCTGATCTCAGGAGATACATTGCTAAAGGGAAAGTTCATCTAACCAAGGCAGTCAGGCCTGGAGAGCCATGACCTGGGCCTTAGCACATCATAACAAAATTCAGGTCTCCTGAGTGTATTTGATTTGTGCCCTGATACTAAAGTTCAGGGAAAATACTCCAGATGGGGAAATATCCAGTTCACCTAAGAATAAGTGCAGTCCCTGAAGCAAGCCAAGTGGTAAACAGCACCAAAAAGAGTTGTTGGGGACTTCATCTGTTTGCTGTGGACCCCTGATCCTTGACGCTAATCTGCCTCTCTTATGTATCTTTCCCACTAACCCTGAAAAGAAGCCAAATGACTCAGGCTGTAGTACCTGGCTCTTTTTTAGCATTCCTGCTGCCACCTCTTCCTTTTTTGCGCCTCTTCCTCTCTCAGATTGCTGTCTCAATTGATGCTAGTCCTTCTCACCTAGAGTATCCTTACTTTTTCACACAGATAACTATCACCGTTACTGCTCTGTTCTGGATCTGCCCCCTTTCCTCGGGGAACCCAGCGCCCCACTCTCGCTCTGGATTCCATTTGGGTCAGCCTGGCTGGTCCCCAAGGCCTTAGGATTTGGGGGACACAAATCAACTTATGTATTCTCTTCTACCCCAACCCCAAATTAAAATGTTGAGCTATTGGAAGCCACATGGCACTCTGATTGGTGTCACTGACAAAGCTGCTGCTAAAAAGGAGCTCTGGGGGTATGATGTGGAAAACAGCTGTTGTAGACTCCCCTCCTCTGACTTATAATCAAAGCCACTTTTGTGTGTGTCTATTTTTTCTTGGCATTTAAACTCAACTGATCTGACTCTATCAGAGTGGTGAACTAGTAGAGGTTCCTTAGAGTAGGAATTAGCTGAGTGAAATTATCTAGTCTTTTTACTTCCTGACTCAAATGGTCCTGGCCTGGAATGTGTCCATTCTCTCTTCAGGTCAGCTTCCTTTGATCTAGTGAGACGGACAGGCCATTGACAGGCTCACAGTACATGTTCTCCAGCCTTGCACAACCTCAGGACACCCTGACCATCCATCCATACACCTTATTGCTAAAATGGACCAACTGTGCCATCCCAAATCTCTGAAAAGTACATAACGGACAGAATCCACAACGCTTTTTTACATATGTGACGCTTACTACCATTTGCCTGCTAGTATGTGCTGGTGGGATATAAGCCGAGATAAAGTATTACTGGAAAAATGAAACAACCAATTATGCAGTATTTCAAATAGCGTGTGTACATGCAGGGACTGCTTCATTACATACATTACTTTCTGCTAGTGGAATTGTTCCTGGTTCAGAT
Organism: Oryctolagus cuniculus; assembly: GCF_051225735.1. Classification (NCBI taxonomy): domain Eukaryota; kingdom Metazoa; phylum Chordata; class Mammalia; order Lagomorpha; family Leporidae; genus Oryctolagus; species Oryctolagus cuniculus. The sequence goes on from NC_142873.1 coordinate 44,803,321, forward strand.
TATGTTCCTGGTTGAGATTACGGTACAAATGGATTCATCAGCTGACACTTACTGGAATCTTCTGGGTGTAGGAGCAATAAATGGGCAAGTAAATTAAAATGAGACAAGCAATAATGATGGGAGCACCATCCCTGCTCTGCCATTGCTCAGAATCTAGAAGGAGAAAGAACAACATACAAAAAGCTAGACACTCTGTGATGAGCGCCACAAGGAAGAAAGTGTCACGGAAGTAAGGAGAGAGAAGAGATTGAGTCCAGTAAGGATGATTAGGAAAGACTTCTGGAAGAATACAGGTAGTAGGCACTCCTAGGACAGGTATTAAAACTTGCTGCTTCTTTATCACGGGGCTCCAAAGGATTACATTTTTGATAAACAGTGAGGTGGAGGGGTACTGGATATTAAGCATTCTTGCTAAAGAGAAACAAAATTAGAAAGGCACAGATTGAGATGGGAAAAACACAGCAGCTATAAAGATAGATTCAGAGATGTATTTATTTATTTGAAAGGCAGAGAAAGAGTTTTACATCTGCTGGTTTAATCCTTCAGCTTCCAAGGCTGAAGCCAGGAGCTGGTAACTTCATCCAGGTCTCATGTGAGTGACAGGAACTCAAATACTCGAACCATCATGCACTGATGCCCAGGCACATTTAGGGTGCTGGATCAGAAGCAGGGTAGCTAGAACTAGAACTGAAACTTGGTTATGGGATGCAAGGGTCTAAAACAGTGGCTTAACCTGCTGCACCACAGTGCCTGCTCCTATAAAGGTAGATTTAAACAGAGTAGGGCACAGAGGTGTGTTCTAAAATCAGACTGGGGAGTTTTAATTTTAATTGGTGACAGGCTTGCCACTAGAGGTTTTGAACCAGGCATATGTTATGATCTGAATACCATATAAGAAGAATTAATTTGGCAGCTAAGTTAAGCTTGTGTGGGAAGGGGAGCAGATTACCAGAGTGATTCACTAAGATGATGGTTCCCAACTTTTAGTCATTTGCATACCATTTGATGGTTTTTGCCATATTAGCATGCTGTCTACGTTATTGATTTCTTCACATCTACTCTTGTTTTCAAATTTGATTTATTCTTATTCTGCATAATTCTATTTTGAAATCAAAAGTTTGTGCTGGTGTTTTTCTTAAGGCACATTAAAATCGATACAGCTAATAAAGTTTTACAGGTACACTGCCTGAGTACATACCACTACTGTGTATTACACACATGCTGCTGCACACATATTACTAGGAAATAATGTGCCACACTTTAGGAAATAACTGAGTTAGGGGTTTTTTTATTTTTATTTTTTTCCAAAGATTGATTGATTGATTTGAAAGAGTTACGGAGTGGCAGAGGCAGAGAGAGAGAGAAAGTCTTCCATCCACTGATTCGCTCTCCAAATGGCCACAACGGCCGGAGCTGGTGGCTGAAACTCAATCCTGGTCTCTAACATGACACCCAAGCACTTGCCATTATCTGCTGTCCCCCAGGGTGTGCATCAGCAGGAAGCTGGAATTGGAAGCAGAGTTGACTCAACCCAAGCAACATCTTAAACTGCAGTGCCAAATACCCACCCCACCACCCCTTCCTGTCAGTAATTGGACAGTACAGCTCTAGACCTTAAGTATGTTAGGCAGAAGGATTGGGCATTAGATGGACAAAGGCTTTTTCAAAAGGAATGAAGTAAAGAGAATAGAAAAGAGTGAGTGCCAGTCCAGGGTAGCAGAGTGAAATGTGCAGTGCTAAGCTCATGCTTTCATTTAATGGTGTACGTCAGAGATGTGGAACCTTTTTGTCTGCCAAGGGCTGTTTGGATATTTGTAACATCATTCTCGGGCCATGCAAAATTATCAACTTAAAAATCAGCCTGCTGTATATTCATTGAATTTCATGTCCTGCCTGCGGTTGCCTTAGCAGGGCCAGACCAATTGATTCCACAGGCCTCATGGCCCGTGGGCTGGGCGTTAGTACCCTTGGTCTGCATCCTTCAGTAGCTGTCCTGAGTTACCTGAGACTGTACGAACTGTGGGCTGCAATCAAGCAGCACGGCAAAGAACGTGGCCCTCTAACTTTTTCCCCTGCTCTTAATTTCTCAGGCCCATAGGCTAATGTGTTGGAATTCATTCTTCCCTCTCTTGTTATGTTTGTTGATATGAAGAACAGAGAACATGGCTGGTTATCTTTTGGGTAGAACTGAACCTGCTACACTGGGCAGCCTCACCTCTACCCCACTCCATCTCTTCCTGTCACATGATATTGATCAGATGTGCCCCAGCTCAGTGGGATTGTTCCCTAATCAACTGACCATGGCTAAAAGAAACATTGAGTCAAATGGACTCTCTGCCTTATCCTTTTTAAAAAACATTTGCATTTTTAATGTATTTTCATTTATTTGAAAGGCAGAGTGACAGAGATCTTTCATCCTCTGGTTCTTTCCCAAACACTTAGAACAGCTACGGCCAGGCCAGGACTAAGGCACGAGTCTGGAACTCCACCTGAATGTCCTTCCGAAGGTAGCAGGGACCTAAGCATGCATTAGCAAGAAGCTGGATCAGAAGCAAAGCAGCCAGAACTTGAACTGGCACTCCTATATGGGATGTGGGTGTCCCCGTTTAGCTGCACCACAGTGCCCACCCTTGCTTTGTCCTTTTTTTGTTTTGTTTTGCTGTTATCAAGGAACTAAGGGCTTTAAGGAGTTAGTATCTGATATTGAGCTTTTAGTTCCTGTAGATAACAGTCTGGAAGCTAAGTTCAAGGTGAGAAAGCAACTGCATTGTTCTGACCTCCTAGGGAACTCTGCCTTCTAGGATTTAATCAGGCAATAAAATGCTCCCATTCCTTCTGTGTGTGTGAATTTCTTCCATAAATGAAACAAAACCCTCACTGACCAGACTTTCTTGAGGGATAAGACCCTGATAATACTCTTCTTTCCCAAGATAGGAGTGGGAATTACATAAACTAATTTGGATTTAAAAACCCTCTAAGTTCAGGTTGTACATGAAATCCGAGAGTTCACAAATTTGAATGTCTCCTATTTGTCAAGGATGCTACAGCGAGTAAGGCAGGTCCAGTTCTAGGCCTCATGGAGCTTTATAGACTAGAATTTGTTGGTCAGTGGCGAGCTTTTGTCATTCAGGATGGGACAAGTCTTACAGAACAATCCTGCACATTAATGGCTCCGCACATTTCTAGATTCTTTCTTGGAGGAAGGAGAGGGACAGTTCTACCCCTATTGAGAACCACTGATTAAATAGGGGGTACAATTTAAAAAACACCCTGGAGCCAGAATTGTGGTGCAGAGGGGGTTAAGCCACTGCTTGTGATGCCAGGTATCCCATATGAGTGCTGGCTGCTCTACTTTTGAACCAGTTCCCTGCTAATACACCTAGGAACACAGTGGGTAGTGGCCCAGGTACTTCGGCCCCTATCACCCACACGGGGGACATAGATGGAATTCTGGGTTTCTGGCTTCAACCTGGAACAGCCCTAGGCATTGCAGCCATTTAGGGGAGTGCACAGCAGATGAAGCATCCTCTTCTGTCTCTCCTTGTCATTCAGCCTTTCAAATAAATAAGTAATTTTTTTTTAATTAATCCTAGTGCTGTTTTTTAGTACAACTGTTATTTATGGCAGTCCTCCTAGGCTTTCTGTACATACATACTTTCTGTTTTGATAATAAACACAAGGTAGCAAATACTATTGGAACCATTCTGGCCCCCAGCTTTCTGGTGGGACTGGGGAAACCTCTGCTCCTGAGCCAAGGCCATCTGAGCAGTGCCCACAGATGGGACAGGAAAGTGTCTTTTTCATATTGAGATCCCGAGACTGAAAAAAAACAGTAGAAAGCATTTGTGACCTTCAGATGCTGACACTGGGAGGGACTTTGGCTTTCCTGTCTCCAAACTAGTATCCTTGGGCTGTTCAGCTAGATTTGACTTCTATCCCATTCCCTAAGGTGTGCTTCAAGTAGAAAATCCCAATAGAGCCAGTAGACTTTAGCAGGTAACTGCTTGTATCAGGAATGCTTTTGTTTGTAAGAAACAGCTCAGCAGTAATTTTAAATAAATACAGGCTTTTATTTTTTATTTCTTTAATCATATAAGTTTAGCCATGAGCAGCTGTGATCTCTTGTAGCTGGGGTTTCTGGGATTCTCCTGGCCTTTTTTCTTAAGCTCTAGTCATCATTTTCATGTTCCCCAAAGTTTTTCCAGAAGCCCCCATCTGACTCTCTTCCTGTATCTCATTTGTTGGAACTGGATCATACAATGGCCCCTCACTGCAAGGCAGTTTGAAAAACAGGATAGTTTTTTTTTTTTAAAGACTGACTTATTTATTTGAAAGGCAGAGTTACAGAGAGTGAGAGATCTTCAATCCACTAGCAAACTCCTCAGATAACCCCAACAGCCAGGGCTGGGCCAGGCTGTCAGGAGCCTGAAACTCCATCTAGGTCTCTACACTTGGGCCAACTTCTGCTTTCCCAGGCACATTAGCAGGGAGCTGGATCAGAAGTGGAGCAGCCAGGACTCAAACTAGTGCCGTGCAGAATTCGGGAGCTGCAGGCAGCAGCTTTTATGCTACACCACAATGCTGGCCACAGGGTAGTTCACTCTGTTGACCCAAACAGGTTTGGGTTCTTTTAGTAAAGAAGGAGAAATTGAATATTGATTGGATAAGCCACCATTGCAATGAGAAGTATTAGAAACTGTAGGATTGGGCAGATATTTGGCCCAGCAGTTAGGATGCCAGTTGCAACACTTGCATGCCTTGTCAGAGTGCCTGCGCTCAACTTCTGGCTCCAGTTCGTGATTGCAGCTTCTTGCCAATAGTGAACACTGGGAAGCTGCAGTGATGGCTTCTGTGGTTAGGTTCCTGCTGCCCACATGCCCATGTGGGAGATGTTGACTGAGTTCTCAGCTCTTGGCCTTGGCCTGGCCCAGCTCCACCCATTGCAGGCATTGGGGAGTGAACCAGTGGATAGAAGTGCTTTCTTTCTCCTTTTCTGTCTCTCAAATAAATAAATCTTTTTTTTTTTTTTTTTGCGGTGGAGAGGGGAGTGTAGGATTAAATGGGTATAGGACTATTTATCCCAATCTATCATTCATAATGCTGTGTTGAACGCTTTTACAGAAAAATGTTCAACTGCTCACATCAGTTTCTTTGAACCTCTGATTATTGTGAATATATTTCTCCCAAGCCGACTGGAGCCCTTCATTTGTTTGAGTTTCTCAGCCCAGGGAAGAAATACAAATACTGGGAAGGAGGTTTTATTTTAATTGCTTTTCCCCCTCCTTTAAAATGTTGTCTTGCCAACTTACCGGTCTGAGTTTCTCATTTTATTCTTCTGCCAGTCGTCCCACCAGCTGACCGACTGCTACTGCGCTCTGTCTGAATCCTCCTGCATCTGTCCTGCATTACAGATGCCTGCTTTGTATGCCAGCTAGTTGAAAGACTCCACAGTTATTTCTGGTACTCTACTAACCTTCCCTTTTTCTCTTTCTCCTCCTCTTTCTCCTCTCCTTTTCTTGTTTTCCCTTCTCTCCGTCGCTGCTGCAGAGCGTCTCTACAGCCAACTTGAGCGAAACCGCCTGCTTTCTAATGAGCTGAAGCTAACGCTGCATGATCTCTGTGACTGACGGGCTGGGCTCCCTGATGCCCATTAAACCGAGCTTACTGCTCACACCACTGACCTGGACCCCAGCCAAAGCTGATTGTCTTTCTTAAACTTCTTATAATTTGGCCCAAGCAATTGCTTTTTAAGTGGGGCAGTTAGAATGTTGTTGATTTCCTCACAGCACTGTGAAGCTGGAATAGTTAATGCTGTATTTCAATCCTTTTACAAGAGGTGATGGGTGACAGAGGGAGGGGCTGAAAGATTGCAGTGAAAAATCTTGGGAGAATTTTGTTTTCCACCCTTAATTGCTGCTCTTGCACTTGTGACTGTAGGATGTGTTCCCTTGCATGGCTGTTTTCTAACAATAAAAGGACTGACTTGGCAAGATATTGTAGCTGCTTCATCTGCAGGCCCAGGGATGGGCCTTTTTGACTGGGTGGAAAAAAGGGAAGGGAAAGAGGGTGTGGGCTGTGAATAGGGGTTTGTGTTGCTGTCGCCTTCTCTGAGTGTCTTCCCCTCACCTCCCTGGCGCACTCAGAGAGCTCTGCTCGCTAGGCAGGCGAGATGCTCTGTGGTGGTCAGCTGCTGGATTTCCTTCCACCTGACGTCTTCCCCTTTGACTCCTTTTCCTGGTTTTACGTTTAGTTGCAACTAACTGTCACAGGCTAGTTCTGGACAATAGCTTTGCAAAAATCTCAGGAATTTGCTTACAAGAATATGTTTGGGTAATATTTCTTGCCTTTGTTTTCTTTAAAAATTCTATGACTTCGCTATGAGGACTGTTGCTTTACCCCTCCTGTTCTTTTACTTCCTCTCTCCTTTTTGGAGAGACAGTGTAGAATCTGAGGACCTTCCTGTACCCCTTCTCAAGTTTAGATTATGTTGTTTATACTGATAGAAATGGCCATCCCTTGTTTGCAATGATCAAACTCCAGTGAGCCATTGCAAGTAAGCGCTGTCCTGTGGGCAAAGCCCTTAAGCATGGGCAACGATGTTATGAAGGCCTGCTTCTTCAGTGACTGAAAGCGGAAAGTGTGGTTGGGTGTGGGAGGGAGAGGAAATGGTTGACTGAGGTCCCTAGCTCCCTCCCCCAGGAAGTACAGCGACACTTGCAACTTAGTAGGCAAGCCAGAGGCCCTGCAAAACCCAGTGATGCGATAGCTCACTTCTGTGGCCAAGAAGGCAGCTGCTTTATTAACCTGCATCTTCCCTGCAACTGGAAAAAGTCTCAGAGTAGGCAGACCTTGAGATTTACCGTTTATAATTTCTCTCCTTTATCCCCATTAGATAAACTGAAATGCACCAAAGAGGAGCACCTCTGTACACAAAGGATGCTGGACCAGACTCTGCTTGACCTGAACGAGATGTAGAGCACCCCAGTCCCGCCCTGCCGCTGCTCCTCCCTCTGACCCCGACTCCACCTGAGGCCAGCCTGCCCGGAGCTGACCTCTAAACTGAGGGCTGATCTTTTAACTGGAAGGCTGCTTTCTCCTTTTGCCACCCACCTCCTCTGTCCTTAGACCCCGCCCCCGTGTCCTTTCACCAAACTGTCTCTGCCTCTTCCCAGAGATTCCAGTGGGACCAGAGGCTGAGCACTTTTGGGAACAACATTTAAGGGAATGTGAGCACAATGCAAAGTGTCTTTCAAAGCATGTTGTGATGTACACATTTTGTAATTACCTTTTTTGTTGTTGTAGTGACCATTTTGTAAAACATTCCAAGTAATTCCACACTCGGAAGGAGCAATCTAATACTTTTCTTACTTTTTGAAGGTAACTTTTCAGCTTAATGCATAGTGCCCTGTCCGCAGAGCAAGGAAAGAGGTGTTGGGCCTGCCTTACTGGGCGCCAGACAGAGCCCAGGAAAGACTCCTCTGTGGGGAACCTCACTGCTCTGTACAAAGCATCAGCCAAACCAGAAAGGTGATTCTGGGAGGAGTTGGCCAAAAACAAAAACCCCTCGCGCTGTTCAGGTTTACAGCTTTAAGGTATCTTTGGACACTGTTTTTGTTTTGTTTTGTTTTTTTCATTCATCAGAAGTGACCAAATTAAAATGGTAAGACCTCTGAGACCAATTTTTTGCCCCACCTCTGCCCCTTCCCAACAGCTTGCAGAATGGATCATGTGCCTCTTAGGTTGAGGTGATCACTTCACTGCTTTTCCTGCCTCCTTGAGAGAAAGAAAATTATGTTTTTGCCACTGATTTAGCCATATAAAACTCATCTCACCACCCTTTGCTGGGTCTGAAGCTGCTGTTTCTAAAAGTGCCATCTCATTGTGCTTTGTATCAGTCAGTGCTGGAGAAATCTTGAATAGCTTCTGTACAAAACTTTTAAAATTTTATATTATTTTGAAACTTTGCTTCTCTGGCCTTGGGGACCCTGGCCAGCCCTTCTGGCTGTGAGAGCATTCCACAGTCTGGGCTGGCAGTGTGCTAGTCTTTCCAAGTTCCTTCCCCCACCCCGTCCCCACTTTAGGTGAGGTTTCTGTGAGGTCTGTTAGGTGTACATCCTGCAGCTTATTGGCTTAAAATGTACTCTCCTTTGGTGTGGTCTCTTTGGGGCCTGTTGGGAGAAAGAAAAACCAATAGTGTAACTGTTTTGATACTGATTATTGACAATAAGTGTCTTTTTGAAATAAAGAACCAGTCCCTCCAACTCTCGGACCTACTTGACTTTTATTTTTTAAACCAAATGTGGTTTCTCCACAGAAGCTGTGAGGCTTGAGTTAAAAATCAGATCTTTGTGGTGGTAGCAACAGGGTTTAATGTAGCACATGCTTTGGAAGCTGACCAAAACTAGGCCCAAACTCCACTCTGAAATTCCTTATTACATGTCTCAATAGAAATAGTTTTGTTTTGTCATCTGTAAAATGGAGATAATATTTTATCAGAGTAGATGTGAAGATTTGAAATATTTATGGAGCAGCCTTTTATAGGTTAGGTTAATTTAACACTAGCATCTTCAGGCTGAACTGTGTTTTCTTGTACAACCATTATTATAATGGTTATTATAAACCATGGCTTTATTATGCTCCTTAAACCACTTAATATATATTGATCACACAGTACTATAAATGGTTTTAATAGACCATCTTTCAGTTAATACTCTGTTGTATATTTGGAAAAAAAAAGTTAATTTAACAAGAAGTGCTTAGCGAAGGCTGCATGCGGGGATGGCTTTCAAAGCTCAGTGCCTGGCATTTCCTGCACTCTGGTCTAAAGGCCGGACATGAATCCGACTTCCTAGTAAAATTACATGGCTCCCTTGACAAAGTCCAACTGTTTATACTACAGACTGGAAATTTTTCCATTTATAGGCCCAGACCAATGCTGACTGGAAATTATTGCATCATTTATTGCAATAAAAATTTTTATTTTGGTTTAGAAGCTTTACACAGTAGACAACAGAAGGAGAAATTAAATTGGTTGGTTTTTGAAGACTTTTTCTACTTGTTTCTTACTATTAAAAAAAGATCTGCCCTCCAATATTTGACAAAACAGTCCCGATGTGGCCCGTGCTGAGTTTCGAAACATTTCCTTGCTGAAAAGAGTTCCTAAAAAAACTCCCACAATTCCGAGCCAGACGGGGGGGGGGGGGCTCTGCTGACGTCATGCCTGTGGATTGGCTGGTGTTGGTGCTGAGGGCGGGGCTGTAGTTGAGCCGGAACCTGAACCCCGCAGTCGCCATGGCTGGTTCTGGGTGGGCCCGAAGCCTAAGGCCCTTTTTCCCGTGGGCTCTACACAGCCTCCTGTTGCCGCTTTTGGTTTTGCTTGGAACTCTGGCCAACAAACTTAACGTGCCTCAGGTGTTGCTACCCTTTGGCCGGGAGCCAGGGCGGGTGCCCTTCCTGCTGGAGGCGCAGCGGGGCTGCTACACTTGGTGAGGGGTAGGAGGTGTCAAGCGTATGGGCCCCAGTACCAGCCAGTAAGAACAGGAGGGATTACCTCTGTTAAGACCGCACTGGTGTGCTGCGTGATGGCGGCATGGAGGGGACTACGCCGCAGGGAGGAGGCCGTGGTGTCTGGGGTGGCGCAGCCCATATTCTTTGTATGGTGCCTGTGGTAGGCATGGGGGGATATCAGGTTAGGAGGCTCTGGCTGTGAGGCCGCCCTTTTCACTGTGTGTGTTGGGAGGGGTGGTCACTGGACAGCTACCAGGACACACGTATTGATGGCTCCTCCATATGAGGGATTTTAGGAGCGTGAAATAGCTAGAGTGATAGGGAGTTCCCAAGATCTGAGGAAAGTTCTTGAGGGGCGGAGAAGATGGGATGTGAGTGTCGCTCCCCCTCTTCGTGGAGGAACGACACAGGACCCTGCGCTGTTCTTTCGTCTGCTCGGCCCTCCCCGGGTTTGCTGCTGGTTCTTCCCGGGTTGGCTGCCGTCCCTTCCACCTCCGTGGAAGGCCGGTTCCCCCTGGCCACTTTCCCCACTTCCGCGGGGGAGCGGCACACCGCCGGCCGGCTCTCTCGGGGGCTGCACAGGTGTTCCTTCAGCTAGATGTTCCTGGTGCATGTTGTCTCTCTCCTCCTTTATAGTCCTCCTCCGCCAATCCTAACTCAGGTGCCCACACGCCGAGTACGCTGCTCTCCTCCAATCAGGAGCAGGATCAGCTCCTGGAGGTCATCACTCAAGTTGGCAAGAGGCAGCTGCGTAGAAGCTGTTTTCTCCTCTCCCAGCGCCATATTGTGGGAGAGCAGATGCATAGAATAAGTCTTAATTCCAGTAACTCAGTCCAGTCCGGGTTGCTCCCCACATGTGAGGTTCTCAATGTGAGGAGATTCTAAAAGAACTAATTTTGGGTACTTAACTAAGCACTGCGTTAACGAACTCATTCACTTTTTACAGCCTTATGAAGTAAGTACTCCTATTTTACCAGGAAACAGACCCAGAGACCGTGAAGTGGAAACTTTTTGAAATATCAGGGTTAATCGAGGGTGGAGAAGAGATCTCTATCTGTAGTATACAAGTTGCTTCTCCTACATGCCCCCTCTCCCCATAAGGGTAACCATCTGAAGTGGTAAGACCCAGGGGGACTCAGCTCTGGAATAATGGCTTCCAGACTGAAGGTGCAAAGACACGGTGTTCTGGGGTGAGAGGACCCGATGGTAGGTTGTATGGTTACCTAAAAACGGGGGGGAATCTAACCCAAGTGAGCTCCAAGATGGCAGGGCGTTCATTCTAAACAGTAAATTATCGTTTACCATCCCTTAAGAGAAGTAGTGAGGTTCAGAGTGAGAAGTTCACCTCCAATTTTATGAGGACATATTAGGAAGTTGGGCTTGTAAAATGACCCAGTGTGAGGTATTTCCTGAGTGGATGGCACAAGGGCTCTTTCTAGTATCAAAGCTGTTCCTTCCAACCTCCGGAAATATATTTTTTTTTTTAAGTTGCACTCACACCTCGGTAATTGAGGTGATTTTCCCTTCTTTGATAGCAGCAGTTCAGTTTCTAGGATTAGAAGAAATTCATTTCTCAGAGTATAAGAAAGTCCCATCTCATTGGAAATACGACATCCTATTTTTATACCATGAGAAGAGTGTAACAGTATCATTTTAAATATTGAGGGTCAATATAACACTTCTGGAGTTTTGCACACAAGAGATCATTGGGTAAAGGTTCTGATCAGTCTCTCCTACTTTAATTCTTGTGTCCCTAAGCAATGCTCCTACTTTAAAGATTGTCATTAGTAATATGTAACTGGAATATAAGGATTTGCTCCACCCAAAGTTAACTTTTTAACCCACGTATTTCAAACTCGTAAGCATTTTGTTCTGGCAGGCATTCCACCCATCATGATGCAGTTACTGTTGAGCCTTTATATGAAAATGGCACCTTGTGTTCTCAAAGAGCTGTACTCATTGCTGAATCTACCCAACCGATACGCCTCAGCAGTATTATTCTTGCTCGAGAAATAGGTATGTTGAGAGCAAAGACTAGGTAACACTCCATCTGGTAGAATAATCTAATAGCATGTATAGATGGTTAATACAATAGTGTTGGCTTTAACTGATGAGGTTAGAAAAAGGATTTCTGCTATATAAACCCTAATTATGGCATCCATCTGACTGTTTTTCTTTTTGGTATATTCAGCATCTGTCAGAGTACCTGATACCATGGAGACTGATTGAAACAATAAAGAATCATTCATCTGGAATTAATTTAGGTGTTAAAGGTTGAATTGGTCTGGAGTGAGCAATTAAAAAAAAAAAAAAAAGGCTGCATAAGACTATGAGTAGAGCGTCTCAATGCGGGTTTGAACACGAATCACCAGCATTGCCTGCATCCCCTGGTTTCTTATTAGAAATGTCAATTCCCAGTCTCCATCAGAATCTCTGGATGAGCCCCTAGGGGTGTCTATTTTAACAATCTCTCCAGATGATTTTTATACATACTTAAGTGTGAGAAGTACAATCATGTGTTTTAGTCTGGAGCAATTCAAGAATTGCTATTTCGGGCCAGCATTGTGGCACAGCAGGTGAAGCTGCTGCCTGTAATGCTGACATCCTGCATGTGTGCCGTTTTGTGTCCCTGCTATTCCACTTCTCATCGACCGTGGCCTGGGAAAAGCCCTGGAAGAGGGCCAAAGTGCTTGGGCCCCTGCTACCCACTTGGGAGACCTGGATGAAGCTCCTGGTTCCTGGCTTCGGTCTGGCTCAGCCCTGGCTATTAGAGGCCATCTGGGTAGTGGCCCAGCAGATAGATGGAAGATCTATCTTTCCCTCTCTTGAATTCTGGCTTTCAAAACTAAATAAATCTTTAAAAAGTTGCTATTTGTATCCCAGTCAGAGAAGGATTCTTTGTATCCCTGTGTTTTTGGTACATCATTACCATTCTGATAGACCGGAAATATCTGTATGGATTTTAATTATTTAATGAACGATTTAACTATAATGTAATTACTCAGAAATTTAGAATGTTTGGTATACTATATTTCATATAATTGAGGATGCCATGTATTATGAAGTATACATTTTATTTTAAGTAGCTAAGAAGGAAAAAGATTGCCAATTAAACTATACTTAAAATTTTTTTTCTCATTTATTTGAAAGGTACAGAGAGAGACTGACAGAGACAAAGAAGGCAGTGTCTTGCATCTTCTGGTTCACTCCCCAAATGCCTGCAATAGGGAGGGATGGGCAGCCAGAGCTGGGATCCAGGAACTCAATCTAGGTCTCCTGTGTAGGTGGCAGAGACCCACATGCTTGAGCTGTGTCACCTGTTGCTTCCCAGGGTGTGCACTAACAAGAAGCTGGAATCTGGAACAGAGCCTGGGTGCATCCCAAGCAGTGGCTTGGAAGCTGCACCATTCACCACTACTATGCTTTTATCCCACTTGCAATTTTTACTTTATACTTACAGAATGATTTCATTTAATTATATAATTTCTTTAATCTTGTATCACTCTGATGCCTAATGAAAAGGGATATATAGGGGGTAGACATTTGGCATAGTGGTTAAACTGCTGCCTAGGATAAAGGAGTTCTCTACTATTGTCCACCAGGTTTTCTTCCAAATGCTAATGCCTGTTTACAAATTTTGATGCTGGCCCTTTGAATGTTCTCCCACATATTGTCAGCAACAACAGTGTCATGACTGGCTTTTGACTGCAGTTAAATGTCATCAACTACATGATACGTCCCATGTTCAGAGATGTTAAAGTGTCATAAATGTCCAAGAACCAATGAAATATTAAGAAATTCTTGAAAATGAGATTGTTGGAGGACCATGTCATTCAAAGTAGCTACTAAAGATAGAAGAGGATACCATAGTCTTGAAAAGGAGCATTGATTTGGTTACATATGCTATTTTTTTAAAGTAATTACTCTTTACTATGTGAGATTGTAATTTTTTTAAAGATTTGTTTATTTGAAGGAGTTAGAGAGGTAGAGACAGAGAGAGAGGTCTTCCGTCTGATGGTTCACTACCCAATTGGCTGCAACGGCCAAAGCTGTGCCAATCTGAAACCAGGAGTCAGGAGCTTCTTCTGGGTCTCCCATGTGGGTGCAGGGGCCTAAGGGCTTGGGCCATCTTCTACTGCTTTTTCAAACCATAACAGCTGGATTGGAAGAGAAGCAACCAGGACTAGAACCAGCGCCCATATGGGCTGCCAGTGCTTCAGGCCAGGGCTTTAAACTGCTGCGCCACAGCGCCAGCCCCTGGTTTATTTTTTAAAGACTTATTTTTATCTGTTTGAAAGGCAGGGTAACAGAGATCTCCTATCCACTGGTTCATACTCTAAATTACCACACTGGCTGGGGCTGGGCCAAGCCAAAGCCAGAAGCCTGGAACTCCATCTTGGTCTCGTGTGGGTGGCAGGGGTTCAAGTATTTGGGCAATTTTCCAATGCTTTCCCATGCAGATTAGCATGGAGCTGGTTTGGAAGTGGAAAAACAAGGACTCAAACCTGTGCTGTGATAGGGGATTCTGGCATCAGGCAGCACCACTTTATCACATGCTGGCCCCCAAATAAGCATTTTGTGCACTGTGCTAAGCACATGGTAAGTGTTCAGAAAACAGGCACAGTAGGTAAGATGCTACTTGGCACTCCTGCATCCTGTATTGGAGTGCCCAGGTTTGAGTCTGGCAGTGCTTCCAATTACAGCTTCCTGGTTATGCACACCCCAAGAGGAAGCAGGTGATGGCTCAAGTATTTGGATTCCTGCCACCCATGTGGGAGACCCAGATTAAGTCTGGGCTCCTGGTTTTGGCTTGCCCAACCCTGCCTATTGTGGGCATTTGGGGGAGTGAACCAGAAGATGGAAGATCTCTCTTTCTCTCTTTGTCTCTTTGCCTTTCAAATAAAAATAAATATTTTAAAAATGTTCAGTGAATACTTATTGATTAATTGCAACAATTGAGTGTAATAAAGAGGAGCTGATTTGGAAACTAGTATAAATATGAAGGTCAGGAAAGGGAGGAAATCTTTGTCCTATCTGTTCCCTTTTTAAAAAGAATATTTAGGGGCTGGCGCTGTAGCGTAGCAGGTAAAGCCACCGCCTGCAGTGCTGGCATCCTGTATGGGCACCGGTTCAAGTCCTGCTTGATCCACTTCCAATCCAGCCCTCTGCTATGGCCTGGGAGGGCAGTAGAAGATGGCCCAAGTCCTTGGGCCCCTGCACCCAAGTGGGAGACCTGGAAGAAGCTTCTGGCTCCTGGCTTCAGATCAGCGCAGCTCTGGCTGTTGTGGCCAATTGGGGAGTGAACCAGCAGACGGAAGACTTCTCTTTCTCTGCTTCTCCTTCTCTGTGTAACTCTGATTTTCAAATAAAAAATCTCTTTTAAAAAATCTTTTTTTAAAATAGTATTTATTTGAAAGAAATTTTGCATCTGGGGCCATCGCCGCAGCTCACTTGGTTAATCCTCCCCCTGCAGCACCGGTTCTAGTCCCGGTTGCTCCTCTTCCAGTCCAGCTCTCTGCTGTGGCCTGGGAAGGCAGTGGAGGATGGGCCCAAGTGCTGGGCCCCTGCACCCGCATGGGAGACCAGGAGGAAGAACCTGGCTCCTGGCTTCGGATCGGCGCAGCGCCAGTCGTGGCGGTCATTTGGGGGGTGAACCAACAGAAGGAAGACCTTTCTCTCTGTCTTTCTCTCACTGTCTAACTCAAAAAAAAAAAAAAAAGGATGCTTTGTAAATCATAAAAAAAGCATTTAAAAAAAAAAGAAAGAAATTTTGCATCTGCTGGTTCCTCCGAAAATGTCTGCAACCATGGGGAAACCAGATTAGGTTTGCCTGACCTGGAAGGCTGGGTCGGAAGTGGAGGAGCCAGGACTCAGGCAGGCACTCTAATGTGGAATGCAGGCGTCACAACAGCATCCTGGTCACTGCACCAGACACCCATCTCTGCTCTCTCTTTTTGTCTCTGGCTTTGTGTCCTTTTGATTCTCTCAGTCCTACCTTCGTTTTTTCTCTCTCTCTCTTTCTCTTATCTTTTTTCTTTTCTTTCTTTCTTTCCTGTTTTTTTTTTTAAGAATTTAACTTTTGGGGCCAGTGTTTTGGCACAGTAAGCTAAGCCTCTGTCTGTGGCGCCGGCATCTCATATGGGCACTGATTTGTGTCCCAGCTGCTCCTCTTCTGATCAAACTCTCTGCTTTTGGCCTGGGAAAGCAGAGGAAGATGGCCCAAGTGCTTAGACTCCTGAGCCCACGTGGGGACCTAGAGGAAACTCCTGGCTCCTCGGGTTGGCCCAGCTCCAGCCATTGTGACCACTAAGAGTGAACCAGTGGATGGAGGACCTTTCTCTCTGTCTCTCCCTCTCTGTCTTTGTAACTCTGCCTCTGAAATAAATAAATAAAATCTTTGTTCTAAAAAAAAATTTAACTTTTTTTTTTGGGGGGGGTGGGCAAGGGGACACTTGGGCCCTCTTCCACTGCTTTCCCAGGGCATTAGCAGGGAGCTGGATTGGAAGTGGAGCAGAGACTCCAACCGGCGCCCACTTGGGATGCTGGCATTTCAGGCAGAGGCTTAACCCAGCCCCAATATTTCTTCATCTTGATAGATCATCTCTCTTATTTTTCTTTCTTTATTATCTGACACCAGTAGGAATCTGAGGTATACCTAAATAAGTAGGTAAGAATATTTGTTTTATTGTTAAAAATTTATTTGTTTGAAAGGCAGAGTTACAGGGTGGCGAGGCCCAAGCACTCGACTGTCTTCTGCTGCTTTCCCAAGCAAATTAGCAGGGAGCTAGATTGGAAGTGGAGCAGCCAGGACTTGAACCGGTGCTCACTCATATGGAAGGCCGGCATTGCAGGTGATGGCTTCACATGCTGCAGCACAATGCTGGCCCCTGTTGCATTACTTAATACAGTTATTTGTTTAGTTTCCACTTTAAAATCAGGTAAAGTAAATGTTTGCTGTTTTTCATAATTTAAGTCTGCTTTTAAGACATTCAACATTCAAGGTAATTTTTTTTTTTTTTGTCATGGTCAGTGCGTTGCATTGAAAAACTTCCTGCTGTTGAAGTAGTCAGATGAGTAAGCATTGTGTACACAAGGCTTTTCATATTTGTTAATGTAGGGTCATGGCTGCTTCTGGTCCATCATTGCCCTGCACATTTCTCCACTGAAGAAAGGGGTTTAGTTTCCCATTTAGCTAGTGCAAGGTTATCTGGTGTATCATATTATCAGCTCACCCTTCCTCCCTCCTCCCATTCCTTCCGTCTTTCCTTCCTGCCTTCCTTTGGCATCCCTTGAACACTTCCTTAATGATAATTCTACCAGCAGATTCTGGGAGACTTCGATTTCTATTGGTTCTTTTCATGGACCCCATGTCTTAGTCTTTAATTTTCTTCATTTTGTGTTCTGCTTTTCAGTTAAATATATTTTTTTGATAGGCAGAGTTAGTGAGAGAAAGAGAGAGAGAGAGAGAAAGAGAAAGGTCTTCCGCTGGTTCACCCCCCAAATGGCTGCACTGATCCAAAGCCAGGAGCCAGGTGCTTCCTCCTGGTCTCCCATGCAGGTGCAGGGCCCAAGCACTTGGGCCCATCCTCCACTGCCTTCCCAGGCCACAGCAGAGAGCTGGACTGGAAGAGGAGCAACCGGGACAGAATCTGGCGCCCCAACCAGGACTAGAACCTGGGGTGCTAGTGCCGCAGGTGGAGGATTAGCCAAGTGAGCCGCGGCACCGGCCTCAGTTAAATATTAATTGAATAGAATATTAACTTTTTTTAAGATTTATTTATTTATTTGAAAGAATTATACACAGAGAGGAGAGGCAGAGAAAGAGAGAAGTCTTCCATCCGATGGTTCACTCCCCAGTTGGCTGCAACAGCCGGAGCTGCGCCAATCCGAAGCCAGGAGCCAGGAGCTTCTTCCCGGTCACCCATGTGGGTGCAGGGGCCCAAGGACCAGGGCCATCCTCTACTGCTATCCCAGGCCACAGTAGAGAGCTGGATCAGAAGAGGAGCAGCTGGGACTAGAACCGGCGCCCATATGCGATGCCGGCGCTTCAGGCCAGGATGTTAACCTGCTGTACCACAGCACCGGTCTCTAGAATATTAACTTTTAAAAGTTTTAAATTTTGGAGTTGGCATTATGGCATAGCAGGTAAAGCTATCTCCTGTGGTGCCAGTATCCCATACGGGCACTGGTTCAAGTCCCAGTTGCTCTACTTCTGATCCAGCCCCCTGATAATGGCCTGGGAAAGCAGTAGAAGATGGCCCAAGTGCTTGGGGCTCTGCACCCACATGGAAGACCCCAGATGCAGCTCCTGGCTCCTGGTTTTGGATTGGCCCAGCTTCGGCTGTTGCAGCCATTTGGGGAGTGGGCCAACGGATGGAAGGTCTCTCTTTTCCTCTCTGTAACTCTGCCTTTCAAATAAATAAATGTTTAAAAGTGTTTTTTTTTTTTTAAATGTATTTATTTATTTGAAAGGCAGAGTTACACAGAGAGAGGAGAGGGAGAGAGAGAGAGAGAGTCTTCTGTCTGATGGTTCACTCCCCAATTGGCCGCAATGGCTGGAACTGTGCCAATCTGAAGCCAGGAACCAGGAGCTTCTTCTGGGTCTCCCATGCAAATGCAGGGGCCCAAGGACTTGGGCCATCTTCTACTGCTTTCCCAGGCCATAGCAGAGAGCTGGATTGGAAGTGGAGCAGCCAGGTCTGGAACCAGCACCCATATGGGATGCCGGCACTTCAGGCCAGGGCGTTAACCCACTGTACCACAGCTCTGGCCCCAAAGTTTTTTATTTTAAAATAATTTCAGATTTACAAAAGAGATGCAGAGATAGTGCAGTGGTAAAGTGCCCACTGCAGATGGCAGTTTTACCTGCTACACCACAGTGACAGCCCCTCCTTAGTCAATTCTGATCTGTGATATTTTCTCAGTCATATTTGACACTTTACTGTTGGCTAGAGGTTTTATACTCTTTCTCAAAACTTGAATTTGTCTGATGTTTCTCATGATTAGCCTGGAGTTGTCTATTTTGGGTGGGGGAACAGAAGTGAAGAGCCCTTCTCATTGCTTTATATGGAATACATTATGCCAGCATGGTTTATCTGATGTTAATCTTGATCACTTGGTTAAGGTGGTGTTTGTCACGTTTTTCTACTATGAAATTTCCATTTTCCTTCCTTTCCATAAGTTATTCATTAAAAGGAATCATGGGGTGGGCCTTCCTGATTCCAGCTCCCTAATAATGCATACTGGGGAGGCAGCTCCTGATGGTTCAGGTGGCTGAGTCCCTGCCATCCATATGGAGTTTTTGTTTCCTGACTTTGGCCTGGCCCAGTCCTGGCCCTTGAGAGCATCTGGGGAGTAAACAGGCAGATGGGAGATTCTGTCTCTCTCTCTCTTTCTCTACTTTTCAGACAAATAAAATAAATAAATAATTAAAAAAATGGTATCTGGGAAAGGGCCAGCTTTATGGTATAGCAGGTTAAGCTTCTGCCTGCAACATCGGCATCCCATATTGTCATTTGTTCAAAACCCAGCTGCTCCACTTCCGATCCAGTTCTCTGCTAATGTGCCTGGGAAAGCATCAGAAGATGGCCCAAGGCTTTGGACCCCTGTATCCACGTGGGAAACCCAGAAGGTGCTCCATGCTCCTGACTTTGGCCTGGCCCAGCCCCATCTGTCATGCCGATTTGGGGAGTGAACCAGTGGATGGAAAGTCTCTCTCTCTCTCCCTGTCTCTCTTCCTATCTGTAACTTTGCCTTTCAAACAAAACAAAACAAAACAAACAAACAAACAAACAAACAAACAAAAAAAACAGGTATCTGGTGCCAGGATTGTGGAGCAGTAGTTAAGTCACCATGTGGGATGCTCACATCTCCTATCACAGTGCTGGGATTGAGTCCTGCCTCTGCTTCCTGTCTGGTTTCCTGCTAATGTGCACCCTAGGAGGCAGAAGGTGATGGTTCAAGAATCTGTGTCCCTGCTACCCATGTGGGAGACCTAGGTGGAGATCCAGCCTCCTGGCTTCAGTCTGTTGCCAGTGTTTAGAAAGTCAACCAGTGAGTAGATGGAAGATCACTCTCTCTCTCTCTCTCTCTCTCTCTCTCTCTGTCATTCTGCCTTTCAAATAAATAAATAGTTTTTTTTTAAATCGCCCCCAATATTTTTATGAAAACTACTATTCTTTTTTTTTTTTTTTTTTTTTTTGACAGGCAGAGTGGACAGTGAGATAGAGAGAAAGGTCTTCCTTTTCCGTTCCATTGATTCACCCCTCAATGGCCGCTGTGGCCGGCGCACCGCGCTGATCCAAAGCCAGGAGCCAGGTGCTTCTCCTGGTCTCCCATGCAGGTGCAGGGCCCAAGGATCTGGGCCATCCTCCACTGCACTCCCGGGCCACAGCAGAGAGCTGGACTGGAAGAGGAGCAACCTGGACAGAATCCAGCACCCCGACCGGGACTAGAACCTGAGGTGCCGGTGCCGCAGGCAGAGAATTAGCCTAGTGAGCACCAGTGCCGGCCTATAAATAGTTTAAAAAATGGTAACAGGGCAGGCGCTCACTTGGCTAATCCTCCACCTGCGGCACCGGCATCCCATATGGGCTCCAGGTTCTAGTCCCGGCTGCTCCTCTTCCAGTCCAGCTCTCTGCTGTGGCCTGGGAAGGCAGTGGAGGATGGCCCAAGTGCTGGGGCCCTGCACCTGCATGGGAGACCAGGAGGAAGCGCCTGGCTCCTGGCTTTGAAATGGCACAGCGCACCTGATGTAGCAGCCATTTGGGGGGTGAA
Organism: Oryctolagus cuniculus; assembly: GCF_051225735.1. Taxonomy (NCBI): domain Eukaryota; kingdom Metazoa; phylum Chordata; class Mammalia; order Lagomorpha; family Leporidae; genus Oryctolagus; species Oryctolagus cuniculus. The sequence continues at coordinate 44,823,604 of NC_142873.1, forward strand.
CCAACGGAAGGAAGACCTTTCTCTCTGTCTCTCTCTCTCACATCTAACTCTATCTGTCAAATAAATTAATTAAAAAAAATGGTAACAGTACAAAGCTATCTTTATTTCAGCTTTATTTTCAATTAATGTTTCTGAATTTCACTATGGGTTTATTAACTAGAACTCTGGTTGTTCTGGAACCCTGGTTGTGTATAATACAGTGAGCCCAAGGGTTTTTAATCTCATAGTCCAAGGGGAAAATTATTGAAAAAAGAGTTTATTGATGGTAAGATATGGTTGCTACATTTACTTTACTAAATAAATACATTCAAACAAAATTTTTTTTTCATTTTATTTGAAAGTGGAGAGACAGAGATCTTCCATCTGCAGGTTCACTCCCCAGTTTCCTACAAAAGCCAAAGGACTGGACCAGACTGAAGCTAGGAGCTCAGAATTCCATGAGGTCTCCCACGTGGGTGACAGGGCCATCATCTGCTGCTTCCCAGGATTCTCATTAGCAGGAGCTGGGACTCTGATACGAAAGGGGACATCCCATGTGGCAACTTAACTGCTACACCGCTCACTAAATAAATACATTTCAAAAATCTGCTAATGCCATCATTTTGTGAAAGAAAAAATACTTTGCCACTCAAAAAAATAAAGTATGACAAAATGCATTTCTTTAAAGTGATTAGTTTAATTAATTAATAAATGGAATGATTAAACACAATTTAATTTTATTCACTTCTGAAATACTTATTTTCTCCTTTTCCATGAGTGAGTAAAAACATCATGGACGGTGTTTGAGAAGCGCTGGTCCAGTGCGTCTTCTTACAAACACAGAGCTGCGCTGTCTTTGTGGCACAGCAGGTTAAGCCAGTGCTTGTGATGCCAGCATCCTATATTGGAGCACCAGTTCCAGGCCCAAAGCTCAGCTTTTGATCCAGCTCTCTGCTAATGTACCTGGGAAGGCAGCAGAAGATGGTTCAAGTGCTTGGGTTCCTGCCACACACAAGGGAGACCAGAATGGAGACCCCAGCTCCTGCCTCAGACCTGTAGTGGCCTTTTAGGGAATGAACCAGCAGATGGAAGATCTCTGTCTCTCCCTTTGTCCATCCGCCTTTCAAATATACACAAATGACTAACTCTTAAAAAAAAAAAAAAACACAAACACACACAAAAAACCCACAAATTGATGTCTTCTTATTATGCTGTTTTCTTCCACAGGTAAAAGCAGTTGTCATGGTCTTTCTTTTTCATAAATATACAATAAGCTTTTAGTATGAGATTGAATAGAGTCATAATGAATTAAATCAAGTGCTCAGTGTTGGGTTCCTTGTAGTGACTGACCATGAGCTGCGCTGTGATGTCAAGGTCGATGTGATAGACAGCATTGAAATCGTATCTCGGACCCGAGAACTCTGTGTAGACGATTCACCACTGGAGCTGAGGGTGAGAGCCTTGGATGCTGCAGGTGAGAGCTTCAGAGGACTCACGACAGCCACCCAAAGCAAAGCAATGCACACTCGGGAACAAGGACTCGAGTGATAAAAGTGAACTGGAAACAGTGCTGATTTTCTCATTTGGAATTCATGTAGATGAGGAATTAATAATTCTGTATAATTCAATATATTAGCTATGTTATTTCATAGTTTTTCCTTGCTATTATTGTTATCTCTGAACTTTACTTAAATATCCAAATTCTGTCACTGAGCTTCTGCTGATTGCCCTTAGATCAACAATTAGGAACATGTCTTGGCAATTATTGCTAACTCTGTTTAAAACAATTAGTTGACTTTCTATAGGTCAGGAGGATTTAACGTAAACTTGTGAAAAGTTTCCTGGTTTTAAGTTAGTCTTTCTTGAGGATAATTTTATATTGCTTTTAATATATTATATAATGCTATAATAAGGCATTAAAGCACTTAAATTTATTTCCACTTTCTTTGTAAACTAGTAAAATGTAATTTTAAAATCTGAAGAATGACCTAGTTTTTATACAAATTTGAAGGAACCAAGTTTAAGGATGTTTATCAAACATCAGGTAGACATAAATACCCCTTTGTGTAGAAAGGAACAAAGAATGTGGCACAATTTTTGTGAACCAGAAGTTAATCAACTTGAGTCTTTCTTACTTTCAAAAAGTTTATGCAGCAGCATTTGTTTTGTTTGTGTAGGAGTCTTCCTCATGTCTGTGTTTTAATTCATTAATGAAAATACTTCAATTTGCTACTGAAAGCACCTAAAGATAATTTTCTAGTTAGGTTTCCCTTTCTTGTTGAAGAGACCTGTTTTGAGTATTTGATTCCGTCTTCTCTACTTTTGGCTTGCTCTGCAGGAAATACTTTCAGTAGCTTGGCAGGGATGACGTTTGAGTGGAGCATTGCCCAGGATAACGAGTCAGCAAGAGAAGAACTGTCTAGCAAAATTAGGTAAACTTGAAACCAAACAAATTATCTGGCTTTGAGGGAGACACCTGCCATTGAGTGGTACACAGAGCAGCAACCCTTTGTGTGGACTTTAATAGGCCTGCTGTCTGGACTTTTTTTTGACACAGATAATTCTCCAGGGGAAATGTCTTTGTTAGAATGACGTATGGTGTGGGTGTGGACCCCTTATGATAACTTATTTTAGGCCACTGTAAAGGAGTCCATGAACTCAGGAAGATACAGTTTGAGCCAGGTGCATCTTCTGGCTGTTTTGTTACCCGTGCTGAAATAGAGTAAGATGTTAGTGCGAAGTTTTGTCTTTAGTGCCAAGATAGAACTCAAACAATTCAAAGTTTAGTTGCACAACAGTTTTAACCATTACGTATTTTTCTTACAGTCTTTGTGGAAAACAAAAGTTAAAAAAAGACTTTTTACATTTTGTAGACATTGAAAAAACCATTTTAAAATTTTCTTAGGAACTTTCTTTTCTTTCTTTTTTTTAAATTATTTTATTTTATTTTATTTTATTTTTGACAGGCAGAGTGGACAGTGAGAGAGAGAGAGAGAGAGAGAGAAAGGTCTTCCTTTGCCATTGGTTCACCATCCAATGGCCACCCCGGCCGGCGCACCACGCCGATCCGATGACAGGAGCCAGGTGCTTCTTCTGGTCTCCCATGGGGTGCAGCGCCCAAGCACTTGGGCCATCCTCCACTGCACTCCCTGGCCACAGCAGAGAGCTGGCCTGGAAGAAGGGCAACCGGGACAGAATCTGGCACCCCAACTGGGACTAGAACCCGGTGTGCCGGCGCTGCAAGGCCGAGGATTAGCCTAGTGAGCTACAGGTGCCGGCTCTTAGGAGCTTTCAAAGACATTGTTTGAAATGTTGCTAGAAACAAATCTTATTTTATATCTTTAGGATTCTGAAATACTCTGAAGCAGAATATTCTCCCCCAGCCTATATAGTTGAAATGGAAAAAGAAGAGAAACAAGGAGATGTGATTTTGGTGTCTGGCATCAGAACTGGAGCTGCTGTTGTAAAAGTTCGAATTTTTGAACCATTCTATAAGGTGAAAAGTTTGTACAATAAACTTGCATTTAATAGTCTTGACTATAGAAAATATAGCTCCTTATATTTATCTATAGAAGTTCCCTTGCTTGATATGATTTTGGCCAATAGTGGGTCATTTCATTGAAAAGGTCATCTGCAGTGGATTAGCATAAAAATGCTTATCTTTCTTAAACATTTTATTACCTAATTAGAACTGCAAATATGATTGGCAGGTTTTTTTAAACCATATAGCTGGATTTTATTCACCAGTTCTTTATTGTAGGCCCAAGGCCTTGCTTTGACCGTGAATTCACTGATTAGAAATGTACACACTATTTGTTGCATAAGCTAAGTTTTCTTTGATAGTCAAGTGAAAATTTAGAATGTGTAAAGCAGATTGAGTACAGATTTTGTATTTTTCAAGGGTTTTTATGCAATCTTTTATATTTTTACATGTACCTAATTTGATACACAAGATAACTTCAAAAAGTTAGTGGAAAATAGAATTAAAATTAAGCTTACCAGGGCAGCTGTTTGGTCAACAGTGAAGACAACGACCCACATACCACATTGGAGTACCTGGGTTTGATTCCCAGACTGCAGCTCTGCCTCCTGCTTTCTGCTAATGCAGGCCCTGGGAGGCAGCAGTAATAGTTCACGTAATTGGGTTCCTGCCACCCACAAGGGAGACTTGAATTGCATTCCTGGCCATTTGCAGGCATTTGAAGAGTGAACTAGCAGATAGTTCTGCCTGTCACTTTGTCTCTGCCTCTCAAATAAATACATAAAATGAATTTTACAAAAAGTTTACTTAGGTACATTTTTGAAATCATTCATAGTTTTTCACAATAGCATTTTCCATGAACTTTTTGAAACCCCTTCATGTGCATGAATTTCAAAAATATTTTCCACCAAAGTAAATTTATCTCTTCATTCCATTTTTCCATGAACTTTTTGAAGTACTCTCATATTTGAAGCTCACCTTTAATCTCTTTTTAAAACATTTAACATTTTTGTAGGAGTAACAGCTCTTTTCACATCCATAATTTTTGTTTTAATGTGATTGTAATTACAAGTCCAACTGGCATAAAAAAGTTTGAAAAAAACAAGTAAGTATCTTTTGGTAAGCATTTACTTGAAGAGGCAGGAATACAAATAAATGTATATGCATTCTACAGAGCATCCTACCAACTTTGTGTTGGGTAAGTCTTCACTAGAATCGATATATTCAACAGGGAGTGAAAAGTAACAATCTGGCAAGTCTGTTAACTGAAGGTTTGTTGAAAAGAATTTTTGTAACATACAGCCATGTCTTACCCTTTCTCATTTCACCTTACTTGCCTTTTTATTTGCCTACTTCTCTTTAAGATTTTTCATTTTCTATTCTTAATCTGAGTGAGTTAGAAAGTTAATAAATGACTTAAAAAGTTTATATGGTATTGATTCATGATCACGTTTTCAGGCTAACTGAAGTTATGACTTACTTAGGAAGCATTTTATTTATCTTAAAAATGTTTTAATTTATTTTGTGAAAAAAGGTAAATGTTTAGCAAGGAAGGTAGCCTTGAGGATTTTGCCTATTAGAAACTTTGGTTTTTCTCCTTTCTCTTTTAGAAAGTAGCAGCAGCATTGATACGTCTTCTTGTTTTGGAGAATATATTTCTTATACCATCTCATGATATTTATCTCTTAGTAGGAGCTTTTATTAAATACCAGGTTGCAAAAATGGTTCAGGGAAGAATGACAGGTAAGATGATATCTTTTCCTCTGACTCACATTTCCCAAGTCCTTTCTGCTGACAAATTACTCCAAATTACATAAGAAAAAAATACTATTTGTGTTTTCAGATTTTGTGAGAAAGTATTTCTTTCTTTCTTCCTTTCTTTTTTAAAAATTTATTTGAAAGGCAGAGTTAAGAGGGATAGAAAGAAAGATCTTCCATCCATTGGTTCACTCCCTAAATGGCCACAAAGGCCAGGGCTGGGTAAGGCAGAAGCCAGGAGCCAGGAGCTTCTTCAGGTCTCCCAAATGGTTGCAGTGCCCCAGGGAACTGGATTGGAAGCAGAGCAGCCGGGACTTGAACTAGCACCCATATGAGATGCTGGCATTGCAGTCGGCAGCTTGATCTGTTATACCACAACGCCGGCCCTGAGAAAGTATTTCTTAGCCATCTTCTGCTACTTTCCCAGCTACGTTAGCAGGGGGGCTAGATTGGAAACCCAACAACTGGGACTCTGCTATGGGAGAGGGTATTGCAAGCAGTGGTTTAACCTGCTGTGCCACAATGCCAGCCTCACACACATCACTAGTTTTTAAGAACACAAGCATTACCAACAATAAACTCACATAATATTCCACTGCCCCAAATGGCTACATGTAGAAGTTCATCATTGTAGGAAAGAAATTAGAAGCAGATTGTTAGGAAAAGAGGTTTAGAATAGCCAGAGTGAATTTATTCAGAGAAAATAAATTCATAAAGGTGGGTGACCAACTGCCAGCGTTCACATTGATGGAACATGTGGCAGAAGGCTCTGACCACAGAGGCCGGGCCTTTTTATATTTTAGGTGGGCTAGGGGTGGGGGTAGCAGACAGAGGTGAATTCCTGGAACTGGTCTTTCAGGTGGCCATGTGGGGCCTTGGGAACCTGGGAAAGAATGCTGGGGTATAAAGGCAATAGGATGTGAGACCCAATTGAGACCCAAGGGCAAGGAATAAATTCCAATTCATCTCTCTTTTGGGCAATGAGCAAGAATGGCTAAGTCTTATGTCCTTGTTCCATCACAGATTTTAGGCCTGCTTCCCAATCTTCCTCTTATAATCAAACAATACACCATTATCTGCTGGATGGCTGCTGTCATTTTATCTATGTATTTTTCATATCTTAATAGAAGTGAAATTTCCCCTGGAACATTATACACTGGAATTGCAAGACCATAGAGTTGCACAAAACGGGTCTGTTTCTGAGAAAGTGGCTTTACTGGATGAGAAAACAGCCACTGTGACTGCCTTCCAACTGGGCCAAACTAATCTTGTCTTCGTCCATAAAAGTATCCTTTTGTTCAAGTTTTAGCTGCCAATCTACTCTTTTTGAGCATTCTAGTCATATTCTTTGGTAAAATAATTTATTAAGAGTGATTCTAATACTACTACACTGTTTTTCTATGGGTTTTATTTTTAATAAAGAACTATCAATTATCTTTGTCATAATTTCTAACAAGGGATAAGGGATAGGTAGTGAAATGGAGAATAGTTGGAGCTTAGGGTCTTTTAATTTCTTTTTTTTTTTTTTTCAGATTTATTTATTTATTTGAAAGGCAGAGTTACCCAGAGAGAGGAGAGGCCGAGAGAGAGAGAGAGAGAGAGAGAGAGAGAGAGAGAAAGGTGTCTTCCATCCGCTAGTTCACTCCCCAATTGGCCGCAACGGCCGGAGCTGAGCCAATCCAAAGCCAGGAGCCAGGAGCTTCTTCCAGTTCTTCCACGCAAGTGCAGAGCCCAAGGACTTGGGCCATCTTCCACTCCTTTCCCAGGCCATGGCAGAGAGCTGGATCAGAAGTGGAGCAGTTGGAACTTGAATTAGCGCCCATATGGGATGCCAGCACTGCAAGCAGTGGCTTTACTGGCTAGGCCACAGCACTGGCCCCTGCGATCTTTTAATTTCAATGCTAATTTGTAAGCTCCATCTATTATAATTTGTAGACTGAGGGAAATGAAATTTGAAGAAACATATGTGATTTTTATTTAACTTGTTCTTTCCCATTTTCACATGGTAATTGAGAAAATGTAGTGTTGTCTGCTGTGGATGTTTAATGATTTTTAAATTGAGTTGACAGTAATTTTAAAAAACTAACTAAACCTGTTCATTAGTGAGCAAAGAGCAGTACACAGTATTCTATTATAGTCAGTGAAAATTTAAATTCTCAGAACATTAAAAAATGATTTGGACTTCATTTCTCAGTGTTTAGTTTGTAAATATTTCCTGGTTTTGAATATTTGAATTAATTCATTCAGCAAATAGCTATTATACTACTACCACTTTGTTCTGGTTTCTGTGGATACAGACAGCTGTTTTAGCCAGGATAGTTAGGGAAGTCTTCTCTGACAAGGTGACATTGAGGCAATGAGCCATGCATATATCTGGATGAAAGAGCTCCGGGAAGAGGAGTCAGCAACTGCAGAGTTTCTGAAGCAGGAATGTGTTTGGCATGTTTAAAGAAGGACAAGGAAGACAGCAAGTCTGAGGTGCAGTGAATCGGGAAAGTAGTGGAAGAGATAGTAGAGTAGGGGAGGGCTAGATTATGTAGGGCCTAATAGGATTACTCTCAGTAAAAATCCATCAGACTTGAAAGAAGATACTACTCCTTGTACAATAGTGTTAGCTGTTTGTGTTATTTGTCTAACACATAATAAGGAGTTGTTTGTTCTTTAGTCATTTTAAAGTGTCTAGGACTTCTGTCAGCAGATACACTACTACCTATTAAAAAACTAAGTTGTTCAATATTTTTTCCCAAAGAGACCTTTTACTTAATTAATGCAAATTTCATAAGTACAACTTTAGGAATATAGTTATTCTTCCCACCATACGCACTCTCCCACCCACACCCTTCCTCCTCCCTCTCCCATTCTCGGTCCCATTCTCCATTAGGATTCATTTTCAGTTAACTTTATACACAGAAGACTAACTCTATACTAAGTTAAGATTTCAACAGTTTGCGCACACACACACTGTCACACACACACAGCCTGTTTGAGAACAAGTTCACGGTTTTGAGCCCCAGTTCTGTGTCAGGCACTGCCTTGAATTCCCCAGCCAGACTTACAATGAGCCTTTTGTCCTTCATATTCTCAGTTCACATTGTAATTTATTTCACAGTAGCAAATGCTAAAGTACATTCGATTTGCCTAATTTTTTAAAAAAGATTTATTTATTTATTTGAAAGTCAGAGTTACACAGAGAGAGAAGGAGAGGCAGAGAGAGAGAGAGAGGTCCTCCAACTGCTAGTTCATTCCTCAATTGGCCGCAACGGCTGGAGATGCACGAATCCAAAACCAGGAGCCAGGAGCTTCTTCTGGGTCTCCCACGTGGGTGCAGGGGCCCGAGGACTTAGGCCATCTTCTACTGCTTTCCCAGGCCATTGCAGAGAGCGGTTTCGGAAGTGGAGCAGCCAGGACTCGAACCAGTGCCCATATGGGATGCTGGCACTGCACATGGCAGCTTTACCCGCTGTGCCACAGAGCTGGCCCTAGATTTGCCTAATTTTTTATTTATTTACTTGAAAGACTTATTTATTTACTTGAAAGGCAGAGTTAGAGAGAGAGGAGAGACAAAGAAGGATCTTCCATCCACTGGTTCATTCCCCAATTAACCGCAATTGCCGGGGCTGGGTTAGGCCAAAGCCATGAGCCAGGAGCTTCATCTGGATCTCCCACGTGGATGGCAAGGGCCCAAGGACTTGGGCCATCTTCTTCTGCTTTCTCAGGCACATTAGCAGGGAGCTGGATTGGAAGTGGAGCAGCCAGGACTTGAAGTGCACCCGTATAGAATGTTGGCACTGCAGACAGTGGTTTAGCTGACTGTGCCACAGTGCCAGCCCCAAGATTCGCCTATTTTGTGTCTTTCTTGAGGACATGGATGATGACTATTTATCATTACCCAGAAGCTCCTGACTCCTGTCTTCGTATCAGCTCAGCTCCAGCCGATGTGGTCATTTGGGGAGTGAATCAGCAGTTGGAAGCCCTCTCTGTCTCTCTCTGTCTCTCTCTCTCTAACTCTGCCTTTGAAATAAATGAAAATAATTCTTTAAAAAGAAAAAAAAAAGGAATTTATTGGAGAATGTGTTCTGCTGCTAAGTAGACTTTTTAAAATTTGTTTACTCTTTTGAAAGGCAGAGTTACATAGAGAGAAGGAGAGAGAGAAAGAGAGATTTACCCACTGGTTCACTTTCCAGATGGCCACAATGAACCAGTACCCATATAGGATGCCAATGTCACAAACGATGGCTTTACCCACTACACACAGTCCCAGCCCCCCAACTAAATGGATCTTAAAAGTACAGAACATGATCTTTTTTTCCCCAATCCATCTCCTTCAAATTTGAATTCAAGAACAGCTGACTCTTGAAAAGACTGGAAGTGTACACATTCAAGTTATAGCTTTCAATAAAAAGTTTTTGTTTGTGGGTTTGTTATATTTTTCTTTGTAAATCACCTTTCTGTTTTCACTCAATTCTGGCTCATACAATTTCCTTAAGCAGAAATTAAGATGTCTATATGCGATCTGTGTCTGGACTCCCAAATTGCACCATATATGTTGTAGAGCCAGGATTTTTAGGTATTTTTATTTATTTAAATTTATTTAAACGTTTATTTACTTCTATTAATTGAGAGAGAGAGAGAGAGAGAGAGAGAGAGAGAGAGAGATTTTCCATCTTCTGGCTTACTTCCCAAATGCCTACAATAGCCAGAGCTGGGCCAGGCTGGAGCACGGAGCCAGGAACTCAATCCAGGTCTCTCATGTGAGTGGCAGAGACTTAGGTGCTTGAGCCATCACTTACTGCCTCTCAGGATGTGCATTATTAGCAGGGAGCAGAGTTGAGGCTCGAATCCAGGCATTCCAGTATGGGACGTAAGCATCCCAAGAAGTGTCTTAAGTACTGCACCAAATGCCTACCCCTTTTGGTATTTTTAGACAATGATATTTAAAAAGTTGAATGGCTTAAACAATTTCACCAAAATGAGTGTGTTAACAACTTAGATTGTATCTGCATCTTTTGAGACTTAACTGACTTTGAACTCACCTTTATTTGAACATATTTTCTCACATTGTTCATTGTAGTTAAATGTTATTTGCAAGAGTGAAACATCCTGAAATAGACTGAAAAAATGTGAAGATTCTTGCAATATAGTGTTTGAGTTAGGAAAAGAGACATCATAAAGGGAAAAAATGAATGTCAATGTCCTTACGCCCTATAAAACTGATTCTGACTGAAATAAGTTGCCAGCTTACCTGACACATTAGGAATGAGCCAAAATTGTGGTTTATTGTTGTCCACAAATTTAAGTCAGAGTCTTTATTCCTGAGATTTTTTGGAACTCCAGGTTACTTTACAAATTGAGAGAAGGAGCAAAAAGATCTTCATCAGAAACTACTCCATCTATTAGTGAGTCTTCTTGTCTGTATAGTTTCGTTGTAGAAAATTGTTGACCTCTTCTAATATTTTTGCTTATTGATTTGTGTATAGGTTTCACTGTCCAACCTGGAGGCCGTTGGAGTTTAGAGGTGGGACAGGTGTATGTCGTTACAGTAGAAGTGTTTGATAAAAGCAGCACAAAGGTCTATACTTCTAATGTGAGTCTCTCTTTTGTGCTTTTCTAGCTCTTTGAGTAACTTCTTGAATGTGCCATCTTTCTGGCCAAGAAGCCTTCTCTCTTTGTTTGCTTCCAGATTTACCCTTTAAAGTGCAAGTTTACTTTTTTTAGTTATTGTTATTAAATAGTTCCGTCCTTGAGGGATGCTAAGCTGGAAGTAGAAGATATAGTTCAGTTAGAATTATAGAAGAGTTGAAGAGGGGACCAGTGGTAAATCTGTGGAGGAAATCTTTATTCTACAACTTCACTTCAGAGGTGGTTACAAAGTTTTGTAGTGATTAGAGCAGCAGTGTGAACATCAGATGTGAAATGTTGTATTTGTTCTCCAGGGTCCTTTTTCTCCCCCTAAGAACTATCAACTTATGGAATGGCATTAAAATTACATCAAAATTTGCATACGCTTTGATTCTTGTTATTCGTGATGGATCTTTCAAAAACTTAGTACCATTTTAAATTACATCTTCCCAACTTCGAATTTCCATGAGGCAAAGATTGTGTTTTCATTTCTTTATATGCTGACTGCATGGACATTGTTTTATAAATGCTTTGTGATGAAGATGGCTTTAGGGGAAGAATGTATCTTCAGGTTTGTGTTGCTGTTGGGCTGACTTTCAGAATCTCAGGATTACATACGACTTTCCAAAGGAGTACTTTGAAGAGCAACTAACTTCTGTGAATGGATCTTACCATGTAGTCAAAGCCTTGAAGAATGGTGTTGTGGTGATAAATGCATCCCTGACTTCCATCATTTCCCAGGTAGGAAGTAAAAGAATGGTCTGTGTATCCATAGAGCACAGAAGAGGGTTGACAGACTTGCCAATTTGCAAGTAGACATACCTGAGGTCTTCGAAAACATCACTGAAAATGTACATTATGATAAAACCATATATGGATTTCTAAAAGTTTTTGCACTAAAGTAAACCTGTCTTTTATTCCATTTTCCCATAAATTTTTTTTTGAAAAAGATTTATTTATTGATTTGAAAGGCAGAGTCACAGAGAGGCAGATGCAGAAGGAGAGAGAAAGAGAGAGGGACCCTCCATCCTCTGGTTCACTCACCAAATGGCCGCAACTGCCAGAGCTGAGCCAATCCAACGCCAGGAACCAGGAATTTCTTCCAGGTCTCCCATGTGGGTGCAGGGGCCCAAGCACCTGGGCCATCCTCTATTGCTTTCTCAGGCCACAGCATAGAACTGGATCGGAAGTAGAGCAGCTGGGACTTGAACTAGCGCCCATATGGGATGCTGGCATTGCAGGCAGCAATCTTACCCACTACGCCATAGCGCTGACCCCTCTCATAAACTTTTTAAAATAATATTTATTTATTTATTTGAAAGGGAGAGTTACAGAGAGAGAGAGAGATCTTCCATCCACTAGATTTTCCATCTATCACTCCCCAAATGGCCACATCAGCCATGGTGGGGCCAGGCTGAAGTCAGGACCTGGAACTCTGTCCAGGTCTCCCAGGTGTGTGCACTTGGGCCATCTTCCACTGCTTTCCCAGGTGCATTAGCTGGATCAGAAGTGGAGCAGCCAGGACTTGAACTGGCACTCATATGGGATGCCTGCACTACAGGGCTTCACTATGCCATAGAGCCAGCACCCCCTTCCCAAACTTTCTGAAGTAACTTTGTATGGCATACACCACCTTTATCTCAAAAATGAAAAGGAAACTGGTAGACAGTACACTCAGTTTGTGCCTCTCCAAGTCTTCTGTCCAATCATTGTTATTCCATATCTGCATTTGTGGTCATGTGTATCATCTGGAATTCATTTAAGAAATGCACATTTTCTTTTTTTTTCCAGATCCAATTAATAGGTTTATCTATTAATTTCAAAATTTTCTCATACTGTTTGGGCAATATTTACATGCAAGTGATCCATATTCTAAGATTTTTCAAGGCAAATTTTAAGGCAAAAAGATGTTCAACTCCATAACAAGGAACAATTTTAAATCTAGAACTAAAACCAAATTCCATCAGTTCCACCATAATAAAAGTACAACAGATACACAGGTGTTCCTTGGTGGTGAAGAAGGGAAAATGCACATTTTTATAGGCGCATTTCCACATGTCATTGGCTCCACAGAGAGAACTTTTTATTCTAAAAATTGAGAGGGTTATTATGTCAATTTAGCCAAACCCCCAACATTGAAATTTTGCAATTCCAGGATTTTTACTATTGTAAATGGCATAACTGAGTATCTCTGACAGTTTTTCCTTTTGGTTAATTTCCATATGGTATAATGCCAGAAATAGATACGGAGTACAGGGATGAGGAACGAACTGTTTCTAATGCCTCAGAAATACATAAGTATACTGATTTTTTAAATTAATTTATTTGAAAGAGTGAGAGAGAGAGATATTCCATCTGTTGGTTCACTCCTCAAATAGCTGCAATGGCCAGGGGTGTGCCAAGCCGAAGCCAAGAGCTAGGAGCTTCCTCTGGGGCTCCCACATGAGCACAGGGGCCCAGGATCTTGGGCCATCTTCTGCTTTCCCAGGCACACTAACAGGGAGCTGGATCGGAAGTAGAGCAGCTGGGACTTGAACTGGCACCCATATGGGATGCCAGCACTGCAGGCTGTGGCTTAACCTGCTGCACCACAGCACCAACCCCCTGATTTTTTTGTTCTTGTTGTTTTTGTTTTCAAGAAAAGTGTGCTTTTGGTTTTTTGAGGGGAATTTTTTTTAAGATTTATTTATTTATTTGAATCTAAGAGTTACAGAGAGTGGGAGAGGCAGAGAGAAAGAGAGATCTTCCATGTGCTGGTTCACTCCTCAGATGTCCATAATGTTCAGGGCTGGACCAGATTGAAGCCAGGAGTCAGGAACTTCTTCCAGGTTTCCCACATGGGTGGCAGGGGCCCAAGCACTTGGGCTGTCTTCCACTGCTTTTCCCAGGCCATCAGCAGGGAGTTGGGTCGGAAGTGGAGCAGTATCCACATGGGATGCCAGCATAGCAAGCAGTGGTTTTACCTGTTATGCCAGCCCCAAGGTGAGTTTTTAAAAATACTTATTTATTTGTTTTCTTTTTTTAAAAAAGATTTATTTATTTTTTTATTTGAAAGTCAGAATTACACACAGAGAGAGGAGAGGCAGAGAGAGGTCTTCCATCTGATGGTTCACTCCCCAATTGGCCGCAACGGCTGGAGCTGCACCGATCTGAAGCCAGGAGCCAAGAGCTTCTTCCAGATCTCCCACATGGGTGCAGGGGCCCAAGGACTTGGGCCATCTTCTACTGCTATCCCAGGCCACAGCAGAGAGCTGGATCAGAAGAGGAGCAGCCGGGACTAGAACCGGCGCCCATATGGGATGCCGGCGCTTCAGGCCAGGGCTTTAACCCACTGTGCCACAGAGCACCGGCCCCTCAAATTCAAATTCATTCATTTTTTTACTATCTTCACTTTTTTCACCTAGACTTTCAAGGCAGGTTGCTGCCATTCTTTTTTTTTTTTTTTTTTTTTTGAAAGGTAGTGGGCCGGTGCTGTGGCTTAGCAGATAAAGCCGCTGCCTGCAGTGCTGGCATCCCGTATGCTCCACTTCCCATCAAACTCCCTGCTAATGCTCCTGGGAAAACATGCATCCATGTAGGAGACCCGGAAAAAACTCCTGGCTCCTGACTTCAGATCAGCACAGCTCCGGCTGTTGGCAGCCATCTGGGGAATGAACCAGCAGATGGAAGACCCCTCTCTCTCTCTCCACCTCTGCCTCTCTGTAACTTTGTCTTTCAAATAAATAAATAAATCTTAAAAAAAAAAAAGGCAGTTAAAGAAAAGCAGAGAGAGAGAGAGAGAGAGACAGAGAGAGAGAGAGAGACAGAGAGAATTGGCCCGACAGCTTCTCTAACTTCAGGTCTTGTCACTTTCCCTTTCCTGCGCTTTAGAAATACTGACCTTTCAAGTTCCTAGAAAATGTCTTGTTCCTGTTTATCTCTAAATTTTCAGTTGTTGTGGTTTCGGTTTCTATAAACCAAGGGTGGCATATTTTTTTTCCTGCCAAGGGCCATTTGGGTATTCGTAACATCATTAGCAGATGATACAAAATTATCAACTTAAAATTAGCCTGTTATAGATTCATTAAATTTCAAATACTGCCTACAGGTGCCTCGGCAGGGCCAGACCAAATGATTTCCAAGGCCTGTGGGCCGGATGCTCCTCACCCTTGCATAAATGCACTTCCTTTAGTCTACAGTACTTTCTCTCTGCCCACATAAAATTTCATAATCACCACACTTTTTTTTTTTTAGACAAATGGTTTACAAATATTCTCTTCCATGCTGTAGTTTTCTCCTGGTCTGGCTCTTTTTAAAAATTTTTAGTTATTTTTATTTGAAAGGCTGAAACACACACACAGAGAGAGAAAGAGATCTTCCATTCCCTGGTTAATTTCCTAAATGCCTACATGGGATGCCCATGTGGAATGCCGGCACTGCAGGCAGTGGCTTTACCTGCTATGCCACAGAGCCGGCCCTGGTGATCACCTGCTGCCTTCCAGGGTGCACATGACCTGGAAGCTGGAATCAGAAATGGAGCTGAGACTTCGAGCCAGGCAAGCATCCCATTCCTGTTTTCTTGACACAGATGTTTGGTGGACAAGAATTTTAAATTTTGATGAGGTCCAATTTAATTTTTATTGTTATTTTTGTTGATTCTTGCTTTAGGTCATGAAGATTTGCCCCTATGTTTTCTTCTAGGAATATTATAGTCTTAGCTCTTATATTTAGGTCTTTTATACCTTTTCAGTTAATTTTTGTATATGCTCATCATTTTGATTTTCTTCTCATTTTCTTTTTTTTATTGTTAATTTCTTAATGGATAAGGATTAATGGTTGCTGCCAGTGCTGTGGCACAGTAGGCATGGTGCAGGCATCCCATATGGGCGCCAGTTCTAGTCCTGGCTGCTCCTCTTCCTATCCAACTCTGCTATGGCCTGGGAAAGCAGTAGAAGATGACCCAAGTCCTTGGGCCCCTGCATCCGCATGGGAGACCCAGAAGAAGCTTCTGGCTCCTGGCTTCAGATTGGCACAGCTCTGGCTGTTGTGGCCATTTGGGGAGTGAACCAGCAGATGGAAGACCTTTCTCTCTGTCTCTCTCTCTCACTGTCTGTAACTCTACCTCTCAAATAAATAAAATCTGCAGTGCCAGCATCCCATATGGGTGCCGGTTGGAGTCCCGACTGCTCCCCTTCTGATCCAGCTCTCTGCTATGGCCTTGGAAAGCAGTGGAAGATGGCCCAAGTGCTTGGGCCCCTGCACCCACGTTGGAGACCTGGAGGAGGTTCTTGTCTCCTGGCTTTGGATTGGCCCAGCTCCGGCCATTGTGTCATTTGGGGAGTGAACCAGCAGATGGAGGACCTCTCTCTCCCTCTTTCTCTCTTTCTCTCTCTCTCTCTCTCTCTCTCTCTCTCTCTCTCTGTCTCGCTGCTTCTGCCTCTCCGTAACTCTGCCTTTCAAATAAAATCTATTTTTAAAAGATTTATTTATTTATTTATTTATTTGAGAGGTAGAGTTACAGACAGAGAGAGGGAAAGACGGAGAGAGGTCTTCTTTCCACTGTTTCTCTCCCCAAATGACTGCAACGGCTGGAGCTGGGCTGATCTGAAGTCAGGAGCCAGGAGCTTACAGCAGAGAGCTGGATCAGAAGAGGAGCAGCTGGGTCTCAAATCAGCGCCCATATGGGGTGCTGGGCCTCAGGCAGTGGCTTTACCCACAATGCCACAGCGCTAGCCCCACAAGACATTTTCTAAAATTGTAACAATCGGGGCCAGTGTTATGGTGCAGTGGATTAAACCACCGTGTGCAAGACCAGCATCTCCTATTGGAGCGCTTGTTTCATGGCTTCTGCAATTCCTAACCAGTTTCCTGCTCATGCTTTTGGCAAGGCATCAAAAAATAACCCAGTGCAGCCAAGCAGGGAGTGAACCATCGGGTGGAAGATCTTGCTCTCTGTCTCTCCGTATTTTTCTGTCATTCTACCTTTCAAATAAATAAATAAATCTTAAAAGAAAAAGTGAAGTTGTAGCAATCTGGTTTCAACTGATACAAACTTAGCTTCAGTAAGACACAAAAACTGCTCCTATAGAGCTCTGTTCCTACCTCTTTATGTTGTTGTTGTCACAACTTACATCTTTTTTCCCCCTATTTATTTATTTTTTTGATTTGAAAGGTATAATGACACACTACTGATATTCTATCTGCTGGTTCACTCCCCAAATGCCGGCAACAGCCAGGCTGGGCCAAGCTGAAACCAGAAGCCAGGAATTTCATCTTGGCCTCCCACATGGACAACAGAGACCCCAAGCACTTGGGCCATCATCTGCTGCCTTCTCAGGTGCATTAGCAGGAAGCTGGATCAGGAGCAGAGGAGCTGTGAGCTGAAGTGTCACTCTGATATGGGGTGCTTAACCTGCCTCACCCCAAAGCCCAGCCTACCGCTCACATCTTTGTACATTGTGTGCCCATTAGCATAGGTTCATAATTACTGTTTTCTGCATGTGTTTTTTGAGTCATCCAAGAAGGAAAAGAGTTTAAAACCAAAATGTAATCAGTCAGTCCTCTGTATCTGTGGTTTCCACGTGCATAAAATCAACCATGGATGGAAAAGATTGGGCAAAATAATTGTGTCTGTATTGAACATGTTCAGACGTTTTTCCCTGTTATTATTCCATGCTAGAGTGGGGAACCTTTTTACTTCCAAGAGCCATTTGGATATTTATAATATCATTCATGGGCCATACAAAATTGTCAACTTAAAAACTAACCTGCTGTAGACTTATTGAATTTCAAGACCTGCCTGCAATTGCCTTGGCGGGGCCAGACCAAAGGATTTCACAGGCCTTATAATGGCCCATGGCTGGACATTCCCCACTCTGCAACAACACATTGTAGTAAGCATTTGCATACCATTTACATTATATTAGGTTTCATGAGTAATCTAGAGATGATTTAAAGTATACAGGAGGATACACATAGGTTATAAGAAAAAACTAGATCATTTTATATAAGGTATTTGAGCATCTGCAGATTTTGATATCCATGGAGTTTTAAGAATCAATCCTGTCATTTCAGCTTAAAGGATTCCCTTTAATATTTATTTTAAGATTTATTTGTTTGAAAGTCAGAGTTACACAGAGAGAAGGAGAGTTAGAGAGACAGAGAGGTCTTCTATCCGCTGGTTCACTCCCCAGTTGGCTGCAACGACTGGAGCTGCGCTGATCTAAAGCCAGGAGCCAGGAGCTTCCTCCAGGTCTTCCCATTCAGGTACAGGGACCCAAAGACTTGGGTCATCTTCTACTGCTTTCCCAGGCCACAACAGAGAGCTGGATCAGAAGTGGAGCAGCTGGGACTTGAACTGGCGCCCACATGGGATGCCGGCACTGCAGGTGGTGGCTTTACCTGATATGCCACAGTGCTGGCCCCATCCCTTTAATATTTCTTTTTCTTTTTTTATTTGAGAGATAGAGTTAGACAGTGAGAGAGAGACAGAGAGAAAGGTCTTCCTTCCGTTGGTTCACTCCCCTAATGGCCGCTACGGCCGGAGCTGCACTGATCTGAAGCCAGGAGCCAGGTGCTTCTCCTGGTCTCCCATGTGGGTGTGGGGCCCAAGCACTTGGGCCATCCTCTACTGCACTCCTGGGCCACAGCAGAGAGCTGGCCTGGAAGAGGGGCAACCGAGACAGAATCCAGCGCCCCAACTGGGACTAGAACCCTGGGTGCCGGTGCCGCAGGCAGAGGATTAGCTGAGTGAGCCACGGCGCTGGCCTAATTTCTGTCTCAAGAGGCAGACATTTGGCACAATGGTTATATCACCACTCGGGACACTCCCATACCTGGTTTGAATCCCTTCTGATTGAGATTCCTGTGAATATACACGTGGGATGCAGCAGATAATGGCAAGAAAACTTGGGTTGCTATCGCCCACATGGGAAATCCAGGTTGAGTTCTGGTACAGGCTTTGGTCTGGCCCAGCCTTAGCTGTTACCAGTGTTTAAGAAGTGAACCAGCAGGTGGACGGTTTCTCTCTGTCTCCTGCCTTTCAAATAAAGTGGAAATTAATTAGTTAAAATATTTTTCTAGTTCTGCATTGATGCTGTGTATGTGACAAGATGTTGATCTCATCATGGTTTTCATTACTTCTATAAGCATATTTGAGATAATTTAAAATCTTCTAATAAGTCCAATGTCTGCTTCCTAAGTAACAATTTCTGTTAATGTCTTTTTTCCTGTGACTAGGCCATTCTTTTATTTTTTTTAAAGACTTATTTAGGGGCCGGCGCTATGACGCAGCAGGAAAAGCCACCAACTGCCGTGCTGGCATCCCACATGGGCACCAGTTCAAGTCCCGGCTGCTGCACTTCAGATCCAGCTTTCTGCTATGGCCTGGGAAAGCAGTAGAAGATGGCCCAAGTACTTGGACCCCTGCACCCATGTGGGAGACCCGGAGGAAGTTCCTGTCTTCGGATCAGCACAGCTCCGATCATTGCGGCCAACTGGGGAGTGAACCAGTGGATGGAAGACCTCTCTCTCTCTCTCTGCCTCTCCTTCTCTCTGTGTGTAACTCTGACTTCCAAATAAATAAATAAATAAATCTTATCTTTTAAATAAAATAAACCTTATCTTTTAAAGATTTATTTATTTATTTGAAAGGCACAGTTACAGAGAGGCAGAGGCAGAGGAGACAGAGAGGTCTTCCATCTACTGGTTCACTCCCCAGATGGCCACAATGGCCAGAGCTGAGCTGATCTGAAGCCAGGAGCCAGGAACTTCTTCCAGGTCTCCCACATGGGTGCAGAGACCAAGGACTTGGGCCATCTTTTACTGCTTTCCCAGACCATCATCGGGGACTGGATCAGAAATGGAGCAGCCAGGACTCAAACCAGCATCCATATAGGGATGCTAGTGCCAGAGACAGATGCTTAAACTACTATGCCACAGCGCTGGCAATAGGCCATCCCTTCATGTTTCTTTGCATGTTTTGTAACTTTTTTTGTCGAAATTTTGACATTTTTGTTTTTACAAAGTGGTAACTCTGGAAATCAGATTCTTCCCCTTCCCCAGGGTTTATTGTTGTTGCTTGCTGTGAGTTATAGTTTATATGCTTAGTGAGCTTCCTAAACTGTTTTTTAAGAGTATCTTCTTTGTCATGGTGGTCTCTGAGATCTCTGGTCCTTTGATCTGGTGTCAGCTAATGATCTGACAAACATTTTCTCAAGCTCCATGCTTATGTCACCTTTTTCTTGATTCCATGTTCACTTGCTTGCAATAAGCCTTTGGCAGTTTCCCAGAGTTCTGATATGGTTACTGTAAGAGTTTTTGCCCATCTTTTCTATGTAGGGATTCTTGTAACTCTGCACTTTGCCATTTTTGCTGATGTCTTCCGCCTGCTGGGATGTTTCATTGGGATTTATGACATTTTTATTTCTCTCTAATTATTTAAGAAATTAAAATTTTTAGTCCCATGCATTGGAAAGGACCCCTACTATAATGTGGAAAGAACCTCTACTAATTTGTGCTGTGCACTAACAAGAACCTGCTTTAAATTTCCATGCCAGTTTAGAACCCCCATACTGCACCAGGCAAGGTTAAAATACCACCAGGACAGGACTGTCCAAAGACCCAATCATAGTGTGTTAACTATGCATAAAAAAAAGACACTGTACAATTTAAAACAAATCTGACACAGCCTTATATTTAATTTTTTTCTTTAAAAGGAGTTGTGTACAGAAATGCTTCACAGACAAGAAAAAGAACTGTTCTAGAACCTACTTAATCATCACCATCCTCTTCATCTTCCTCTTCCTTTTCATGCATTTTGCAGCCCTGACAACTTCCTTTTTTGTTGTATGAGGTTTTCCTTTAGCTCAATATCAACAGTATCCTTTTCGTGTTTTGCCCTCAGCTTAGCATCCTTCTTTCTAGGGGACTGTCACCTGCTGCAGTGTTCTTCCACGTTTCTCCCTGTTTCTCTGCAGCACCACCAATGGATAGGCTGGGATGTTCCCTTTTGATTTGGGGCTATCAGAGAACGGAACAAGGAAGGCCAAAGGAGCCCTCTTGAGTGCCTGGGACCCTTGAACTTCTTTCTTGTTTCCCCTTTAGCAGGGAGATAGGCTTTTATTTCTCTTTCACAATGAGCCTTGTCTGCCTTTGCCATGTCTTCAAATTTTCCCTTCTCTTTAGCAGGCGTGAGAACTTCTCTGAGAACTTCTTAGAAAACTCTGAGGAGTTGACAGAAGCATCTGAATGTTTCTTGTTGTGCTGTCCCCAGCAAGTTTGCATGAAGAATGTGCAAACATGTCATCTCCTTTGCCCCTGTTTAGTTATTTTTCCTCGTGGAGGTACAGAGTCACCCAGTGCCTGTCTGGCTTTCACTTGTCCTGGCGCTGTCTCTTTGGAGCTCAGTGGACTGTGGGAGCAGGGCCAGACACAATATCTTTCCCTATAATTAACACGTTGTATTCGTATATTTGTCACAATTGATGAACCACACCTTGTTTCCCCTATTTATTTTTTATTTTATTTTTAAAAAATATTTATTTAAGGCCGGCACCGCGGCTCACTAGGCTAATCCTCCGCCTAGCGGCGCCGGCACACCGGGTTCTAGTCCCCGTCGGGGCGCCGGATTCTGTCCCAGTTGCCCCTCTTCCAGGCCAGCCCTCTGCTGTGGCCAGGGAGTGCAGTGGAGGATGGCCCAGGTGCTTGGGCCCTGCACCCCGTGGGAGACCAGGAAAAGCACCTGGCTCCTGGCTCCTGCCATCGGATCAGCACAGTGCGCCGGCCGCAGCGCGCAAGCCACGGCGGCCATTGGAGGGTGAACCAACGGCAAAGGAAGACCTTTCTCTCTGTCTCTCTCTCTCACTGTCCACTCTGCCTGTCAAAAAAAAAAAATTATTTATTTGAAAGGCAGAGAAAGAGAAGTGCAGGCGTGGGGAGAGAATCTTCCATCAGTTAATTTATTCCCCAAATGGCTGAATGAGCCGGATCTGGGCTTACCCGAAGCCAGGAACCAGGAGCTTCTTCTAGATCTCCCTCATAGATGCAGGGACCCAAGAGCTTCAACCGTCTTCTGCTGCTTTCAGGGAGCTGAATCAGAAGTGGGGCAGCTGGGACTTAAACTGGCACCCATATAGAATGCCGGCACCACAGACGGCAGCTTTACCTGCTGTGCTGCGGCACCAGCCTCTCCTCTGTCAAAGTCCCTCTCCTCCCAGCTTCTAGTAATCAGCATTCTGCATTCAGATTGAGGTTTTTGGTTTTATTTTTTTTTTAGCTCCTACAGATGAGTGAGAATATGCAGTGTTTGTCTTTCTGTGTCTTACTTGTTTCACTTAATATGGTGTTCTCTAGTTCCAGCCAATTTCATTTTTTATAACTGGTTAGTATTCTATATTATCTCTAACCATTCATCTGATGATGGACACTTTGGTTGATTCTATATCTTGGCTATTGAGAACAGTGCAATAGTAAACATGGTGGAATAGGTGTCTCTGATAAAATTTCATGTCTGTATATATATATGTATATATATATATATACACACACCCAATAGTGGGATTGCTGTACTGTATAGCAGTTCTATTTCTAGGCTTTTTAAAAAAATATTTATTTATTTATTTGAGAAGAGGCAGAGAGAGAGAGAGAGGTCTTCCATACACTGGTTCACTCCCCAATTGGCCGCAATGGCCGGAGATGCGCTAATCCGAAGCCAGGAGCCAGGAGCTTCTTCCAGGCCATAGCAGAGAGCTGGATCGGAAGTGGAGCAGCTGGGACTTGAACTGGCGCCCATAAGGGATGCCGGTGCTTCAGGCCAGGGCATTAACCCACTGTGCCACAGTGCCAGCCCCTATTTATTTATTTGTAAGACAGAGTTATGAGGCAGTAGGAAGGCAGAGAGAGGTCTTCCATCTGCTGGTTCATTCCCCAAATGGCTGCAATGGCCAGGGCTGGGCAGTCTGAAGTCAGGATCCAGGAGATTTTTCCAGTTCTCCCACATGGGTGCTGGGCCCCAAGCACTTGGACTACCACCTGCTGCTTTTCTGTGCACATTAGCAGGGAGCTGGATGGAAACTGGAGCAGCTGGGTTTGGTACTGTGGCATAACCAATAAAGCCACTACCTGCGGTGCTGGCATCCCATATGGATTCTGGTTCGAGTCCCAGCTGCTGCACTTCCAATCCAGCTCTCTGCTATGGCCTGGAAAAGCAGTAGAAGATGGCCCAAGTTCTTGGGCCCCTGCTGCACCCTTGTGGGAGACCCAGAAGAAGCTCCCGGTTCCTGGCTTTGGATTAGTGCAGCTCCAGCCATTATGACCACTTGGGGAGTGAACTAGCAGATGAAAGACCTCTATTTTTCTGCCTCTGCCTTATCTTTAAGTTTGCCTTTCAAATAAATAAATCGAAAGAAAGAAAGAAAGAAGGGAGGGAGGGAGGGAGGGAGGGAGGAGAGAGAGAGAGAGAGGAAGGAAGGAAGGAAGGAAGGAAGGAAGCAAGGAAGGAAGGAAGGAAGCAAGGAAAAGAGGAGCAGCTGGGACTTGAACTGACACCCATATGGGATGCCGGCATTTGCAGGTGACAGTTTTACTCACCATGCCACAGCACCTGCCTTGCTATTTCTAATTTTTAAAGAAATCTCCATAGAGGCAGTGCAGCAGGTTAAGCTACTACCTGCAGTGCCAGCATCGCATATTGGGTACGGTTTGTGTCCCTGCTGCTCCACTTGCAATCCAGCTCCCTGCTGATGGCCTGGGAGAAACAGATGAAGACGGTTCAAATGTTTGGGCCTCTGTCACCCAAATGGGAGACCTGGATGAAGCTTCTGGCTCCTGGCTTCAGCCTGGCCCAGCCCTGGCTTTTGTGGCCATCTAGGGAATGAACCAGTGAATGGAAGATCTCCCTCTCTATCCCTCTCTCTCTGTAACTCTGCCTTTCAAATAAATAAATAAACTAATCTTTAAAAAAAAAAAAAGAGGGGCTGGTGCTGTGGCATAAGATGCTAAGCCTCTGCCTGTGGCGTTGGCATCACATATGAGCTCCAGTTTGAGTCCCAGCTGCTCCACTTTTGATCCAGCTCTCTGCTTATGGCCTGGGAAAGCAGTAAAAGAGGGCCACTGCACCTGCATAAGAGACCCAGAAAAAGCTCCTGGCTCTGGCTTCAGATCAGCTCAGCTCCAGCCATTGTGGAAGTGAACCAGTGCATGGAAGATCTTTCTCTCTGTCTCTCCCTCTGTCTGTCTGTAATTCTACTTCTCAAATATAAAATCTTTCAAAAAATAATTTCCCTTTAAACTTTGTCAATAAAAATTATAAATCTTCAAAACTAAAGCAAAAAAAAGAATTCCCCATTCTCTGTCCTCACCAGCATTTGTTCCTTTCTGTCTTTTTGATAATAACCATTCTAACAGGAGTGAGGTGATCATCTCCTTGAAGTTTTGATTTGCACTTCCCTAATGGCTAGTGATACTGAGCATTTTTTCATGTATTTCTTCTTTAGAGAACTCTTTTTTGTTAAAGATTTATTTATTTTACTTAAAAGAGTTACACAGATGGCCAGCGCCGTGGCTCAGTAGGCTAATCCTCTGCCTTGCGGCGCCGGCACACCGGGTTCTAGGCCAGCTCTCTGCTGTGGCCAGGGAGTGCAGTGGAGGATGGCCCAAGTGCTTGGGCCCTGCACATTCATGGGAGACCAGGAGAAGCACCTGGCTCCTGCCTTTGGATAGGCGCGGTGCGCCAGCCACAGCGTGCTGGCAGCGGCGGCCATTGGAGGGTGAACCAATGGCAAAAGGAAGACCTTTCTCTCATCTCTCTCTCTCACTGTCCACTCTGCCTGTCAAAAAAAAAAAAAAAAGAGTTACACAGAGAGAGAAGGAGAGGCAGAGAGAGAGAGAGAGGTCTTCCATCTGCTGGTTCACTCCCCAGATGGCCGCAACAGCTGGAGCTATGCCGATCTGAAGCCAGGAGCCAGGAGCTTCCTCTGGGTCTCCCACATGGATGCAGGGGCCCAAGGGCATGGGCCATCTTCTACTGCTGCTTTCCCAGGCCATAGCAGAGAGCTGGATAGGAAGTAGAGCAGCCGGGACTAAAACCAGTGACCTTTAGAGAACTCTTTGTTCAGGTTCTTTGCCCATTTCTTTTTTTCTTTCTTTCTTTCTTTATTTGACAGGTAGAGTTATAGACAGTAAGAGAGACAGAGAGAAGGGTCTTCCTTCCATTGGTTCACTCCCCAAATGGCCGCTATGGCCAGCGCTGCGCGAATCCGAAGCCAGAAGCCAGGTTCTTCTTCTTGGTCTCCCATGCGGGTGCAGGAGCCCAAGCACTTGGGCCATCCTCTACTGCCTTTCTGGGCCACAGCAGAGAGCTGGACTGGAAGAGGAGCAACCAGGACTAGAAATGGCGCCCATATAGGATGCCGGCACCACAGGCGGAGGATTAACTAAGTGAGCCACAGCGCCGGCCCCTTTGCCCATTTCTTAACTGGATTGGTTTTCTGTTGATGTTGAGTTTTTTGAATTGCTGGTATATTCTGTATTATTCCTTTGTCATATAAGTAGCTTGCAAATATTTCTCTCATTTTGTTGGATGTCTCTTCACTTTATTGATCGTTTCCTTTGCTATGCAGAAGCTTCTAATGTTGATATAATCCCATTTTCCCAGTTTAGCTTTTGTTGCCTGCACTCTTGGGGTCTTATCCAAGAAATCATTGCCTATACCAAGTCTTAAATTAATTCCTCTATATTTTCTCATTTTTAGAAATTAAAAAATATTATATGAAAGACAGGGTTACAAAAAGAGAAGAATAGAGAGAAATCTTCTATCTGCTGGTTCATTCCCCAAATGGCTGCAATGGCTGAGGCTGGGGCTCAGCCAGGCTGAAGCCAGGAGCTTGGAATTCATCCCTGTCTCCCATCTGGTGCAGGGGTCCAGGGACTTTGGCCATCTTTCACTGCTTTCCTAACTGCTTAGCAGGGCTCAAAACAGCACTCATATGGAATACACCAGCTTAACCTGCTGTACCGCAAAGCTGCCCCACCTGTAAGTTTTTTTCTATTGAGTTCATAGTTTCAGTTCTTACATGTAGATCTTTGATCCACCTGGAGTTGCCTTTTTTTTTTTAAAAAAAAAAAAGGATGTATTTATTTGAAAGGCAGAGTTAGAGAGAGAGAGATCTTCCATCTACTTGTTTGCTCTCTAAATGGCCGCAATGGCCAGTACGGGGCCAGGTTAAAGAGAAGATCCAGGAGCTTCATCTGTCCAGGTCTTCCATGTGAGTGCAGGGGTCCAATCACTTGGGCCATCTTTGCTGCTTTCCCAGGCACATTAGCAGGGAGCTGGACTAGAAGTGGAGGAGCTGGGACTTGAACCGGTGCCCATATGGAATGCTGGTGTCACGAGTAGCAGCTTAATCTGCTATGCCACAGTGCCAGTCCCTGGAGTTGATTTTTGTATATGGTGAGAGGTAGGGATCTCATTTCCTTCTTCTACATATGTATGTCCAATTTTGCCAGAACCATTTATTAAAAATAATATGCTTTCTGTAATGAGTGTTCTTGACATTTTTGTTAAAAATCAGTTGACTGTACATATGTGTATTAATTTCTGGGCCCTCTATTCTGTTCCATTAATCTGTATGTCAGTTTTTAATGCCAATATCATATTGTTTTATTACTATAGCTTTGTAGTATGCTTTGAGATCAGATATTGTCATCTCCATCTTTATTTATTTATTTGCTCAAGATCATTTTGGCTGTTCTGGGTCTTTTGTGGTTCCACTATAAATTCTGGGATTGTTTTAATAATTCTGCAAAGAATGTCACTGGTATTTTTGTTTTTTGGTTTGTTTAAAGATTTAGTTATTTATGCCGGCGCCGCGGCTCACTAGGCTAATCTTCCGCCTAGCAGTGCCGGCACACCGGGTTCTAGTCCCGGTTGGGGCGCTGGATTCTGTCCCGGTTGCCCCTCTTCCAGGCCAGCTCTCTGCTGTGGCCCAGGAGTGCAGTGGAGGATGGCCCAGGTGCTTGGGCCCTGCATCCCATGGGAGACCAGGAGAAGCACCTGGCTCCTGGCTCCTGCCATCGGATCAGCGCGGTGCGCCGGCCACAGCGCGCCGGCCGCGGCAGCCATTGAAGGGTGAACCAACGGCAAAGGAAGACCTTTCTGTCTCTCTCTCTCACTGTCCACTCTGCCTGTCAAAAAAAAAAAAAAAAAAAAAAAAAAAAAAAAAAAGATTTAGTTATTTATTTGAGTCTGGTACCTTAGACTGCTCAACCATCCTGACACCATTTGCTTATTTGAAAGGCAGAGCAAGAGAGAGAGAGAGAGAGAGATCTTCCATCTGCTGTTTTGCTTCCCAAATCACCCCACCAGCCAGACCTGGGCCAGGACATAGCCAGGACCCAAAAATTCCATCATGGTCTCTCACATGAGTGGTACTTGAATCATCTTCCACTGCTTTTTTCAGTAGCAGTATCAGGAAGCTGGATCAGAAATGGAGCAGCTGGGACTTGAACTAGCACTCTTATATGGGATGCCAGCATCGCAAGGGATGCCCCAACCCACTGTGCCACAATGCTGGCCCCTATCATTGGTATTTTGATAGGGATTGCATTGAATCTGTAGATTGCTTTAGGTAGTATGGAAATTTTCACAATATTAATTCTTCCAATCTATGGGTAGGGAATATCTTTCCACATTTTTGTGTGTATCATTGATGATTTCTTCCATAGTGTTTTATAAATTTTCATTAGAGATCTTTCACTTCTTTGGTTAAATTTATTTCTAAATATTTAGTTTTTTTTGTAGCTGTTGCAAATGGGATTTCTGCCTTGATTTCTCCTTCAGCAAGATCACTATTGGTGTATAAAAATGCTATTTATGTTGATTTTGTATCCTACAGTTCTGCTGAATTGGCTTATAAGTTGTAACAGCTTTTTGGTGGAGTTGTACAAAATCATGTCTTTTGCAAGCATGGATATTTTGATTTCCTCTTTTCCAATTCTGCTGCTCTTTCTTTCTCTTCCCTAGTTTCCCTTCTAATACTTTCCATACTGTATTGAATGAGAGTGGTAAAAGAGGACATCCTGGTCTTGTTCCAGATTTGGGGGGAAATGCTTTCAGCCTTTCCCCATTTAGTATGATATTGGTTTGCCATATTAGTCTTTAAGATTTTGAGGAATGTTCCCTTTGTACCTAATTTGTTGAGGGTTTTTTTAAAATATTTATTTATTTATTTGAAAGTCAGAGTTACACACAGAAAGAAGGAGAGGCAGAGAGAGAGAGAGAGAGAAAAGGGGGGGGGGTCCTCCATCTGCTGGATCAATCCCCAGAGGGCCACAAGGGCCAGAGCTGTGCTGATCCAAAACCAGGAGCCAGGAGCTTCTTCTGGGTCTCCCACACAGGTGCAGGGACCCAAGGACTTGGGCCATCTTCTACTGCTTTCCCAGGCCATAGCAGAGAGCCAGACAGGAAGTGCAGCAGCGGGGACTTGAACACACGCCCACATGGGATGCTGGCACTGCAGGTGGTGCCTCTACCCACTACACCACAGCGCCCACCCTGTTGAGGTTTTTTATAATGAATTGATGTTGAATCTTATCAAATGCTTTCTCGAAGTGTCAATTTCATTTCTATAGATTTTGTTTTAGGTGCTCTGTTGGTTCTCACGGGTCAGGGAAAACGTATGGTATTGTCCCTTTGGGACTGGCTATTTCACTCAGTATGTGTTCCAGTTTTCTCCATCTTGTTGCAAATGACCAGATTTCTTTTTTTTACCACTGTATAATATTCCATACTGTACATATCCCATAATTTCTCTATCCAGTCTTTGGTTGATGGGCATTTAGGTTGATTCTGTGTCTTAGCTATTGTGAGTTGAGCTGCAATAAAAGTGGAGATGAAGATCATTTTTTTGTTTACTGACTTCGTTTCCCTTGGGTAAATTCCCAGGAGTAGGATGGCTGGGTCATATGGTAGGTCTATATTCAGATTTTGGAAATATCTCCATACTGTCTTCCATAGAGACTTTACCAGTTTGCATTCTCACCAAAACTGGATTAGGGTACCTTTTCCCCACATCTTTGCCAGCATTTGTTGTTTGTTGATTTCTGTATCAAAGCTATTCTAACTGGTTTCTAACTGAAACCTCACTGTGGTTTTGATTTGCATTTCCCTGACAGCTAGTAATCCTAAATATTTTTTCATGTGTCTTTTGGCCATTTGGATTTCCTCTTTTGAAAAATGTTTGTTTGGGGCCGGCGCCGCGGCTCAATAGGCTAATCCTCTGCCTGCAGCGCTGGCACACCGCGTTCTAGTCCCGGTCGGGGCGCCGGATTCTGTCCCGGTTGCCCCTCTTCCAGGCCAGCTCTCTGCTGTGTCCTGGGAGTGCAGTGGAGGATGGCCCAAGTGCTTGGGCCCTGCACATGCATGGGAGACCAGGAGAAGCACCTGGCTCCTGCCTTCGGATCAGCGCCATGTGCCGGCCTCAGCGCACCGGCCGTGGCGGCCATTGGAGGGTGAACCAACGGCAAAAGGAAGACCTTTCTCTCTGTCTCTCTCTCTCACTGTCCACTCTGCCTGTCAAAAAAAAAAAAAAGTTTGTTTGGGCTGGCGCTGTGGTGCAGCGGGTTAACGCCCTGGCCTGAAGCGCCGGCATCCCATATGAGTGCTGGTTGTAGTCTCAGCTGCTCCTCTTCCAATCCAGCTCTCTGCTATGGCCTGGGAAAGCAGTAGAAGATGGCCCAAGTCCTTGGGCCCCTGCACCCATGTGGGAGACTTGGAAGAAGCTCTTGGCTCCTGGCTTCAGATCGGTGCAGCTCCTGCTGTTGCGGCCATCTGGGGAGTGAACCAGTGGATGGAAGACCTCTCTCTGTCTCTACCTCTCTCTGTAACTCTGTCTTAAAAAATAATAAAAAAAAAGAAAGAAAGAAACGAAAAATGTTTGTTTAAGTCCTTGGCCCATCTCTTAACTGGGTTGTTTGTTTCATTGTTGCAGAGTTTCTTGAACTCTTTTTATATTCTGGTTATTAATCCTTTATCCGTTGCCTAGTCTGCAGATAATTTCTTCCATTCTGTCAGTTGCCTCTTCACTTTCCTGAGTGTTTCTTTTGAAGTACAGAAACTTCTCAATTTAGTGTAATCCTTTTGGTTAATTTTGGTTTAGATTGTACCTCTGGGGTCTTTTCCAAGAACTCTTTGCCTATGCCAATGTCTTTCAGGATTTCCCCAATGTTCTCTAATAATTTGATGGTTTCAAGTCATAGATTTAGATCTTTAATCCATGTTGAATGGATTTTTATGTAAGGTATAAGATAGGGGTCTTGTTTCATACTTCTGCATGTGGAAACCCAGTTTTCCCAGCACCATTTGTTGAAGAGACTGTCCTTGTTCCAGGGATTGGTTTTAGCTCCTTGGTCAAATATAAGTTGGTTGTGGATACTTGGATTGATTTCTGGCATTTCTATTCTGTTCCATTGGTCTATCTATCTGTTTTTGTTTTTTTTTTACCAGTGCCAGGATATTTTGATTATAACTGCCTTGTAGATTGTCTTTTTTTTTAATTTATTTGTAAGAGTTACACAGAGAGAAGAAAGGCAGAGAGAGAGAGAGAGAGAGAGAGAGAGAGGTCTTCCATCCACTGGTTCACTCCCCAGTTGGCCACAACGGCTGGAACTGCCAATCCGAAGCCAGGAGCCAGGAGCGTCTTCGGGTCTCCCACACGGGTACAGGGGCCCAAGGACTTGGGTCATCTTCTACTGCTTTCCCAGGCCATAGCAGAGAGCTGGATAGGAAGTGGAGCAGCTGGGTCTCAAACCAGCACCCATGTGGGATGCCAATGCTTCTGGCCAGGGCATTAGCCAGCCCCTTATAGTATGTCTTGAAATCTGGTATTATGATGCCTCAAACTTTTTTTTTATTGTATAAGATTGCTTTAGCTATTTGAGGACTCCTGTGCCTCCATATGAATTTCAGCATCATTTTTTCTAGATCTGAAAAGAATGTCTTTGGTATTTTGATTGATATCACATTAAATCTCTAAATTGCTTGCAGAAGAATGAACATTTTGATGATATTGATTCTTCCAATCCAAGAACATGGAAGATTCTTCCATTTTTTTGTATCTTTTTCTATTTCTTTCTTTAATGTTTTATGATTCTCATAGTAGAGATCTTTGACATCCTTGGTTAACTTTATTCCAAGATATTTGATTTTTTTTGTAGCTATGGTGAATGGGATTGATTTTAGAAACTCAATCTCAGCCTTGGCATTATCTGTGTATACAAAAGCTGTTGGTGATTTTTATGTATTGACTTTATATCCTACTGCTTTACCAAACTCTTCTATGAGTTCCAGTAGTCTCTTAGATGTGGGGAAAAAGGTACCCTAATCCAGTTTTGGTGAGAATGTAAACTGGTAAAGTCTCTATGGAAGACAGTATGGAGATATTTCCAAAATCTGAATATAGACCTACCATATGACCCAGCCATCCTACTCCTGGGAATTTACCCAAGGGAAACAAAGTCAGTAAACAAAAAAGTTATCTTAGAGGAGTCTTGGATCCCTTATATATAGAATCATATCATCTGCAAATAGGATAGTTTGACTTCCTCCTTCCCTACTTGTATCCCTTTGATTTCTTTTTCTTGCCTAATGGCTCTGGCTGAAATTTCCAGGACTATCTTGAATAGCAGTGGTGAGAGTGGGCGTCCTTGTCTGGTACCAGATCTCAATGGGAATGCTTCCAACTTTTCCCTATTCAATATGATGCTGGATGTCATATTACATTATTAATCTTTTGATGTCTGCAGACTCTGTAGAGATGTCTCCTCATTCATTCTAATATTGGTAATTTCTGTCTCTCGTTTACTTTATGAATCTAGCTAGGAATCTATCAATATTATTGTTCTTTTCAAAGAACAAGCTGTTAGTTTCATTTTTTTCTGTTTCATTGATTTATACTTTTATTCTACTTAATTTGGATTTAATATGTTTTTCTATTTTAAAGTTTCTTATCGTAGAAGAATCTTTTGAAGATAATTGGCTTTATATCTTTCTTCTTTTCTAATATAAGCACTTATGCCATATTCTATTGGTCATTTAGATCAATCTTTTTTTTTTTTTTTTTTTTTGACAGGCAGAGTGGACAGTGAGAGAGAGAGACAGAGAAAGGTCTTCCTTTGTTGCTGGTTCACCCTCCAATGGCCGCCGCAGCCGGTGCGCTGAGGCCGGCACATGGCGCTGATCCGAAGGCAGGAGCCAGGTGCTTCTCCTGGTCTCCCATGGGGTGCAGGGCCCAAGCACTTGGGCCATCTTCCACTGCACTCCCGGGCTACAGCAGAGAGCTGGCCTGGAAGAGGGGCAACCGGGACAGAATCCGGCGCCCCGACTGGGACTAGAACCTGGTGTGCTGGTGCCGCAAGGCGGAGGATTAGCCTAATGAGCCGCGGCACCGGCTTTTTTTTTTTTTTTTTTTTTTTTTTACAGCAGACAGGCAGAGTTAGTGAGAGAGAGAGTGATAGACAGTGA
This sequence comes from Oryctolagus cuniculus, assembly GCF_051225735.1. Taxonomy (NCBI): domain Eukaryota; kingdom Metazoa; phylum Chordata; class Mammalia; order Lagomorpha; family Leporidae; genus Oryctolagus; species Oryctolagus cuniculus. The sequence goes on from NC_142873.1 coordinate 44,855,937, forward strand.
GAGAGAGGGAGACAGAGAGAAAGGTCTTCCTTCTGTTCGTTCACTTGCCAAATGGCTACTATGGCCGGCGCTGCACTGATCCAAAGCCAGGAGCCAGGTGCTTCCTCCTGGTCTCCCATGCATGTGCAGGGCCCAAGCACTTGGGCCATCCTCCACTGCCCTCCTGGGCCACAGCAGAGAGCTGGACTGAAGAGGAGCAACCGCAACAGAACCGGCGCCCCAACTGGGACTAGAACCCAGGGTGCTGGCGCTGCAGGCGGAGGATTGGCCTAGTGAGCCGCAGCGCCAGCCAAACTTTTTTTTTTTTAAGATTATTTGAAAGTTAGAGCAACAGAGAGAAGGAGAGAGATATACAGAGAAATCTTTTGTCTGATGGTTCACTCTCCAGACAGTTGCAACAACCAGGTCTGGATCAGACTGAGGCCAGGAGCCAGGAACTCCACACGACTGACAGAGTCCCAGGTATTTGGGTCATCTTCAACTGCCTCCCCACGCACATCAGCAAGAAGCTAGACCAGAATTGTAATAGTCAGGACTTGAAGTAGCACTCCAATGAGGGATGTTGGTATCACAAGCATTGGCTTAATCCATTGCACCACAAGACCTGCCCTTAAACTAAACTTTTTTTAAGAAAATAATTTTTAAAAGATTTATCTATTTATTTGAAAGGCTGAGTTATAGATAGGGAGGGAGGGAGGGAGGGAGGGAGAGAGAGAGAGAGAGAGAGAGCTCTTCCATTCACTGGTTCACTCCCCAAATGGCCACAATGGCCAGGGCTGGTGCAGGTTGAAGCCAGCAGCCTGGAACTCCATCTAGGGATCTGCTGTTTTCCCAGGTGCATTAGCAGGGAGCAGCAGGAGCTTGAACTGAGTCCCATATGGAATTTCAGCATCACAGGCTGCAGCTTAACCCACAGCACTCTCCCCAGAGCAATCTTGATAAAATGTAGAGGGACCTACACAAGGATATGAATATTAGGGGTCAGAGATCATTGGGAGCCATCTTGTAGGCTAATTATTATTAATAGGTTCTCTGTCGATTCTTGGGACTCTAATATATATTATTAGACTAAACATACTAATGGTCCTGTTTCCAGTGATAAAGTAAGTACTGGCATTCCACAGCGTGCAACAGCAACACAGCTATTTAAATTATCACTTGAAGAAAATGCTGTCACAGGGGCTGGTGCTGTGGCATAGTAGGCTAAGCCTCTGCCTGTGGCACTGGCATCCCATATGCGTGTTGGTTGGAGTCCCAGCTGCTCCTCTTCTGACCTAGCTCTCTGCTGATGGCCTGGGAAAGCAGTGGAAGATGGTTCAAGTGCTTGGGCCCCTGCACCTGCATGGGAGACCTGGAAGAAGCTCCTTACTCTTGGCTTTGGATCAGCGCAGCTCTGGCCCTTGCAGCCCTCTTTGGATTGAGCCAGTGGATGGAGGATCTCTCTCTCTCTCTCTCTCTCTCTCTCTCTCTCACTCTAACTCTTCTTTCAAATAAATAAATAAATAAATGTTTAAAAAAAAAAAAAAAGAGGGGCCGGCGCCGTGGCTCATTTGGTTAATCTTCCACCTGCAGTGCCAGCATCCCATATAGGTGCTGGGTTCTAGTCCCGGTTGCTCCTCTTCCAGTCCAGCTCTCTGCTGTGGCCCGGGAGGGCAGTGGAGGATGGCCTGAGTACTTGGGTCCCTGCACCCACATGGGAGACCAGGGAGAAGAACCTGGCTCCTGGCTTTGGATTGACACAATGCTGGCCGTAGTGGCCATTTGGGGAGTGAATCAACAGAAGGAAGACCTTTTTCTCTGTCTCTCTCTCTCTCTCACACTGTCTGTAACTCTACCTGTCAAATAAATTAAAAAAAAGAAAGAAAGAATAAGAAGAGGCCGGTGCTGTGGTGTAGCAGGTAAAGTCACCACCTTGCAGTGCTGGCATCCCATATGGGCACCAATTTGAGTCCTGGCTGCTCCAGTTCTGATCCAACTCTCTGCTATGGCCTGGGAAAGCAGTAGAAGATGGCCCAAGTCCTTGGACCCCTGCATCCATATGGGAGCCAGAAGAAGCTCCTGATTCCTGGCTTCAGATCAGCACAGCTCTGGCCATTGTGGCCAATTTGGGAGTGAACCAGAGGATGGAAGACCTCTCTCTCTCTCTCTCTCTCTCTTTCTCTGCCTCTCCTCTCTCTGTGTAACTTTTGATTTTCAAATAAATAAATAAATCTTTCAAAAAATAATGAAAGAAAATGCAGTCACATATAGAAGGCAAGGCCTTGGGTAGCCAAGTGTTTGCTGACAACATATTTTAGTGAAGGGATGATACTGATTGTTACTTCTATAATAGGCTTGTGCTGCATCATATGGGGAAAGAAAATTATTAGATCAGAGCTTTAAATTTCCAGCTCAGTATCCATTTAAGAGATCCGAAAAGCTTCTATGATTACCCTTATTCTGAAATCACAATGCAATTAAAATCAACAATAGGGGTGGGCATTGTGGCACAGCAAATTGAGCCACAACTTGGGACACCTGCATCCCATATGCCAGTGCTGGTTTGTGTCTCAGCAACTCTGATTCTGATTCTACTTCCTGCTGATGCATCCTGGAAGGTAGTAGATGAGGATTCAAGTGCTTGAGCTCCTGCCACCCACATGGGAGACCCAGATAGAATACCTGGCTCTTGGCTTCTGCCTGCCCCAATCCTGGCTGTTGTGGCCAGTTGGGGAGTGAACCAGCAGATATAAGATATCTCTGTCTCTGTCTCTGTCTCTCCCTCTCTCTGTCACTCTTCATTTCAAATGAATGAATGAATTAATGTGGGACTGGCATTGTGGCACAGTGTGTTAAGCCACTGCCTATGTCATTGGCATCCCATATCAGAGCACCAGTTGGAGTCCCTACTGTTCCACTTCTGATCCAGCTCCATGCTAATGCACCTGAGAAAGCAGTGGGATATGGCCCATGTGGGTTACCAGATGGAATTCCTGGCTCCTGGGTTTGTCCTAGCCCAGTGTTTTGGGGAGTGAACCAGCAGGTAGAAGATCACTTTCTGTTTCCCTCTGTCCCTATGTCTTTCAAACAAATACATCTTTAAAAAAAAAAAAACTTAAAAATAATGTTATCCTCTACCTTTTATATACTATCTTCTCCCTTTTTTTCTCTACAGTGTAAAATGTCTTCTTAGAATCAACTCATTATATTATTTTTTTAAAGATTTATTTATTTATTTGAAAGTCAGAATTACACACAGAAAGAAGGAGAGGCAGAGAGAGAGAGAGAGAGATCTTCCATCTGCTGGTTCACTCCCCATTTGGCTGCAACCACTGAAACTGTGCCAATCTGAAGCCAGGAGCCAGAAGCCTCTTCCAGTTCTCTCATACAAGTGCGGGGGCCCAAGGACTTGGGCCATCTTCTACTGCTTTCCCAGGCCATAGCAAAGAGCTGGATGGGAAGTGGAGCAGCCAGGACTTGAACTGGTGCCATATGGGATGCCAGCACTGCAGGCGGCGGCTTTACACAATACGCCACAGTACCAGCTCCTCATTATATTCTGTTACTTTATTCTTGAATTGTAAGAGTTCAGTCAAGGGGCCGGGGCTGTGGCTTAGTGGGTAAAGCCTCTGCCTGCAGGGCCGGCATCTCATATGGGTGCCGGTTCAAGTCCTGGCTGCTTCACTTCCCATCCAGCTCTCTGCTTTGGCCTGGGAAAGCAGTAGAAGATGGCCCAAGTCCTTGGGCCCCTGTACTCACATAGGAGACCCAGAAGAAGTTCCTGGCTCCTGGCTTCGGCCATTGCAGCCATTTGGGGAGTGAACAAGTGGTTGGAAGACCCCTCTCCCTCTCCCTCTCCCTCCCTCTCTCTCTCTCTCTCTCTCTCTCTCTCTCTCTGCCTTTGCGTCTCTGTAACTCTGCCTTTCAAATAAATAATAAATAAATATTTTTTTAAAAAGAGTTCAGTCAAGACCTAGAATATGATGCCTGCTCCCAATAGATTTCTTCTTGGTGTCTGTCCCTCAGTAGTGACCTAAAAACCATTAAGAGTGTTAGCATTGTGGTGCAACAGGTTAAGCCCCCACCTGCAAGGCCAGCATCATATGTCAGAGTCCTGGCTGTTTTGCTTCTGATTCAGCTCCCTGCTAACACACCTGGGAAAGAAGCAGCAGATGGCCCAAGTACTAGGGTCCCTGCCACCCTCGTGGGAGACCTGGAGGGAGTCTCAGGCTCCTGGCTTAAGCCTGGATCAGCCCTGGCTGTTGTGGCCATTTGTCATTCTGCTTTTCAAATATGTGCCTTTTTTTTCTTTTTATTAATCTTTTTTTCTTTTTCTTTCTTTGTTTTTTTGTCAACACAAATGTATTATCTTACAATTCAAAAGTTTAAAAATCCAAAATAAGGGGTGGGTGTATGGCCCATCTGTTAAGACACCAGTTACAATATGCACATCCCATGTTGAGGGGCCTGTTTGACTCTCAGCTACAGCTCCTTGTTCCAGCTTCTTGTTAATGTGAACCCTGAGAGGCAGCAAGTGATGGCTCAAGTAAGTGGGTCCCTGTCATCACATGGGACACCTGGATTGAGTTCCTGGCTGTTAACCTTGTGTTCATCTGGAAAATGAACTACTGTCTAGTAGGAGCACTCGCTCTCTCTGGAAGAAATTTTTTAAAAAAATTTAGTTATAAAATCAATTTCAGTGGACTAAAATTTTCTTTTCAACCAAAAGACTTGTTTTCAGTTTATAATTCAGCTACCTTAAGAGAATGAAGAGAGGGGGCCAGCATGGTGGCACAGCAGGTTAAGCTTCCAGCATCCCATAAGGGCACCAGGTCGAGACCCAGCTGCTCTCCATAGAATCCAGCTCCCTGCTAATGTGCCTGGGAAAGAAGTGGAAGGTGACCCAGGTGCTTGGGCTCCCGCCAGCCAGAAAGCCAGATGAAGCTCCTGTCTCCTGGCTTCAGCCTGGCTGAGTCTTGGCTGTTGTAGTCATCTGGGGAGTGAACCAGTAGATGGAAGATATCTCTCTGTTTCTTTCCCTCTCTCTGTAACTCTGCCTTTCAAATAAATAAATAATCTTTTTTAAAGAGAGAGAGAGAAAGAGAATGAGGAGAAAGTCATGGCCATCATTACAGATATGTGACTGTTGATAAATATTTCAGGGATTCTCAAAAGATAGATTATAGACATAGTTTAAATTTTGCCTTCAAAGAGAAAATGTCAATATAACTCTGAGGATTTAAATTTTACCTCAACACCTTTATGGGTGCTCTTTATTTTCTCCTGAGTGGGTTGTAATATTCCTTTCCCTTTATAGTTTATTAATTTTACTGAAGGATATCTTTTTAAAAAGATTTTATGTATTTATTTGAAAGACAGAGTTACGGAGAGGCAGAGGCAGAGGTCTTCTATCTGCTAGTTCACTCCCCAAAGGGCTGCAACAGCCAGAGCTGTGCCAATCTGAAGCCAGGAGCCAAGAGCTTCTTTCGGGTCTCCCACATGGGTGCAGGGGCCAAGGACTTGGGCCATCTTCTGCTTTCCCAGGCCATAGCAGAGAGCTGGATTGGAAGTGGAGCAGCTGGGACTCCAACTGGTGCCTATATGGGATGCCGGCTGAAGGCGGCGCCTCTACTCACTCTGCCACTGCACTGACTTCAGGATATATTTTTTTAAAGATTTATTTCATTTATTTGAAAGGCAGAGTGACAGAAAGAGAGAACAAAGCGAGAGAAAGAGGGAGAGACACAGAGAGGTCTTCCATCTGCTGGTTCACTCCCCAAATGGTACAACGGTGGGCCTGGGCCAGGCAACAGCCAGGGAGCCTCTTCATGGTCTTCCACGAGGGTGCAGGAATTCACCGCTGCTTTCCTGGGTGCATTAACTGGGAGTTGGATCAGAAGTAAAGCGGTTGAGACTCAAATCGGTGTCCATATGGAATGCCAGGGATGCAGGCATGGCTTAACCCGCTATGCCACAGTGCTGGCCCCATGAAGGATATCTAAGGTCCTTTCTCTCTAAAACTACAATTTCCTGTGTTGATAAAACTTTAATTTCAGGAACCTTTTAACTGTGATAATTCGCAAATTTCCTTTATTATCAGACATAGTAGCTGTGCTTCTTCACTGAAGAGTAAATTATTTTGTTCATCAAAACTGCTTGAGTAATTACACCACTGAGTATATGAATATGTATTTAAGAACAATTCTTACAAAATCTACTTTGTTCATTTTTTCCTGTTCTTTATAGACTAAAGATATTAAGCCTGTAAAATTTCTAATCAAACACCAACAAGAAGTAAAGATTTACTTCCCCATCAAGCTGACACCCAGCTTCCTGGCATTCCCTCATCATGCTATGGGAATGTTGTATCGTTATAAAGTGCAGGTATGGTGTCCTGTAATGTAAGAATTCCCAAAGAGGTAAGGATTAACATTTGGTTAATGTTACATTTTACTGTCCCCATTCCTAATACTATAAATCAGTTTTTGGTGACGACTGTATCATGCCTTTGAATGTTATCATCTGAAGCGAAGCTTGGTGTGCTTTCTGTCTGTCTTCCACAGACTCTTTCCTTGTGAGTTTTCTTGCTTTGTCAAGTTCCCTTGTGAGCTTTTTTGACCTTTTGTGATGCCATCACTACTCAATCTTCCTTTTGTATTTTTCTTGCCCATTTAGTTACTTTTCTATAGTGTTAGAGTTTCTTAACATATACAGAAATAGTTTATTCTATAGTTTTATTGTCCCTAAACACTGTTTCACCAGTTTTTACATTTTCATTTATCCTCCTATGGTAATTAAATACAAGGCTGTGCTTTTTCACAGGTGGAGGGTGGTAGTGGCAACTTTACCTGGACCTCCTCTAATGAAACAGTGGTCATGGTAACCACAAAAGGAGTGGTGACTGCAGGTCAGGTCAAGGGGAACAGTACTGTTTTGGCCCGAGATGTACAAAATCCCTTCCGATATGGCGAGATTAAGGTAAGTAATTCTCCAAAGAACCTTCTTATCAAACCTGAGACATCACTATCTAAATTTAGGCACAGCAGTACAGTTGAAAATATTTCTAGGAGCCTGCATAGTGGCATAGCAGGCTAAGCTGCTGCCTGTGACATCAGCATCCCATTTGAGAGCTCTTTTAAGTCCAGGCTGCTCCACTTCTGATCCAGCTCCCTGCTAATGCACCTAGGAAAGCAGCGGAGTATGATCTAAATGCTTCAGCCCTTGCCACCCATGTGGGAGACCAGGATGGAATTTCTGGCCCCGTGCTACCCCAGCTGTTGCAACCATTTGTGGGAGTGAACCAATGCAAGGTCTGTCTGTCTGGGGCCGGCAGTGTGCCTGCATAGAAGGTTAAGCCTCTGCCTACAGTGTCAGCATCCCATACAGGCACTGGTTTAAGTATTGACTGCTGTACTTCCTATCCAGCTCCATAGGAGACCTGCAAGAGGTTCCTGGCTCCTGGCTTTGGATCTGCCCAGCTCCAGCTGTTTCTGCCATTTGGGAGAAAACCAGCAGATGGAAGACCTCTCTCTCTCTTTCTCCCTTCATATCTTTCCCTTTCAAATAAATAAATCTTTTTTATAAAATGTTGCTCAAATTCACGGTGGAAGTATGTATTCCTTAAATATTTCTGAACCTGGACCAAATCCTGTTTTGTTTAATAGACACTTACTTAGTATCTATATTTGTTTCTCCATCTCTAAAATGGAGATAATATTAGTATAGTTCAAAGGGTTATTGTCGGAATTTAATAAGATAATGTTTACCCCAGTGTTGGTATATATTCAATAATTAATATTAGGTGTTTTTATTATAAAACCCTGTTTTTATTATAAAAGCCCTGTTATTATAAAGCCCTGTTTGTGTTTTTTAATAATAAAAATAAATAAAATAAATATTTTATTTATTTAATTATTTGAGAGAGAGAGTTACAGAATGAGGGAGAGGCAGAGAGAAAGGTCTTTCATCTGCTGGTTCATTCCCCAAATGGCCGAAACAGCTAGAGTGGGCCGATCTGAAGCCAGGAGCCAGGAACTTCTTCCAGGTCTCCCACAATGGTACAGGAGCCCAAGGATTTGGGCCATCTTCTACTGCCTTCCCAGGTGTATTAGCAGGGAACTGGACCGGAAGTGGAGCAACCAGTACTCCAACTGGCACCCACATAGGTTGTGGCTTTACCTATTATGGCACAGTGCCAGCCCCTCTTTTTTTTTTTTTTTTTTTACTCAGGATCACTAGTCATCAGGGAAATGCAAATCAAAATCACGATGAGGTTTCACCTCACCCCAGTTAGAATGGCTCTCATACAGAAATCAACAAACAATAAACGCTGGTGAGGATTTGGGGAAAGAAGTACCCAAAACCACTGTTGGTGGGAATGTAAACTGGTACAGCCACTGTGGAAGACAGTATAGAGATGCCTCAGAAAGCTAAAAATAGATATACCATGTGACCCAGCAATCCCACTCCTAGGAATTTACTCAAACAAAATAAAATCAGCATATGAAGGAGTTATCTGTACCCCATTGCTTATTGCAGCTCTATTTACAATAGCTAAGATATGGAATCAACCCAGATGTCCATCAACTGATGACTAGATAAAGAAATTGTGATTTATATAATGGAATACTACTCAGCTATAGAAAAGAATGAAATACTGTCTTTTGCAAAAAAATAGATGCAACTGGAAACCATTATACTTAGTGAAATAAGCCAGTCCTGAAAAAACAAATACTATATGTTTTCCCTGATCTGTGGTAACTAATAGAGTACCAAAAATGTAATGTATAAGAGTGAAATTCACATTCTGAGATTTGATGATAGTTTACAGGCCTTCTCTCTACTGTTGAGGAACAGTGTTTTTTTTCTTATTTCTTTTTTTTTTTTAAGATTATTTATTTATTTGAGAGGTGGAGATACAGACAGTGGGAGGGAGAGACAGAGAGAAAGATCTTCCATCCACTGGTTCACTCCCCAAATGGCCGCAACGGCTGAAGCCACTGATCCAAAGCCAGGAGTCAGGTGCCCCTTCCTGGTCTCCCATGCGAGTACAGGGGCCCAAGGACTTGGACCATCTTCTACTGCTTTTCTGGGTCATAGCAGAGAGCTGGATGGGAAGAGGAGCAGCCGGGACTAGAACAGGCACCCATGTGGGATGCTGGCGCCCCAGGTGGAGAATTAACCTACTGCACCACAGTGCCGGCCCTTTACTATTTGTCGAACTCTTTACTTAGCATAGAGTTAATCTTGTGAGTATACAGTGGACTGAAAGTAGATCATTGTAAAAATTAAGAGAAGGAATAAGAGAGGAGGAAAGATAGGAACGTGGGCAGGAGGAAGGGTAGGGTGGGAAGTATCACTATGTTCCTGAATCTGTGTATATGAAGTACATGAAGTTTACCTTAAATTTGAAAAAAAAAAATTCTCTCTCTCTGGCTCTGCCTTTTTTTAAAAGCTAAAGGAAGGGTCAGCGCCGCGGCTCAATAGGCTAATCCTCCGCTAGCGGCACCAACACACTGGGTTCTAGTCCCGGTTGGGGCGCTGGATTCTGTCCCAGTTGCCCCTCTTCCAGGCCAGCTCTCTGCTGTGGCCAGGGAGTGCAGTGGAGGATGGCCCAAGTGCTTGGGCCCTGCACCCCATGGGAGACCAGGAGAAGCACCTGGCTCCTGGCTTCGGATTAGCGCGATGTGCGGGCTGTAGCGCGTGGGCCGCGGCTGCCATTGGAGGGTGAACCAACGGCAAAGGAAGACCTTTCTCTCTATCTCTCTCTCTCACTGTCCACTCTGCCTGTCAAAAAAAAAATAATATATATATATATATTTATAAGGCAGTTACAGAGAGAGAGAGATGAGAGATCATCCATCTGCTGGTTCACTCTCCAAATGTCTGAGATCACTAGAGCTGGTCCTAGACGAAGCCAGGAGCCAGCAACTCCACCCAGGTCTCCCGTGTGGTTGTCAGGAGCTCTAGTACATGGGCCTTCTTCTACTTTCCCAGACGCATTAGCAGGAAGCTGAACTGGAAGCACAGCAGCATTGAACCAATGCTCCAATATGGGATGCTGGTGTTGAAAGCTACTTAATCCACTATGCCACAGCACTGGGCCTAAATGCAGCATTTTCCCCAAATATTTTAAGTTCACCAAAGGTTGAATCTGTGGATATGGAATCTAAGGATATTAGTTCTTATATATAATATAAATAACATAATGGAACTTCAAAAATTTTTGTGGACCATGTGGGAGACCTGGATGAATCTCTTTGCTCCTGGCCTTGGCCTGGCCCAGCCCTGGCCATTGCAGCCATCTGGGGAGTGAACCAGCAGATGGAAGATATCTCCCTCTCTCTCTGTCACTCTGACTTTCAAAATAAATTAATAAATCTTTAAAACAACAACAAAATTTTATGAAAAAGTGGAATTAAAAGTGAGTTAATTTTGTTGCAAAATTTCTTTTCACAATTGTAAAATGTATATTAGGAAAATGCTATGTATGAATTTCAAAATTTTTACACTAAATTATCTTCTAATGTTATTTTCCATGAACTTGGAAGTACTCTAATAAATGCTTTTATCTACAAACATATGTCTCTTTGTGTGTGTGTGTATATATATATATTTATAATCACGTGTTTAAATAATCAAGGAATGATTTATTCTGAGACATTAATAACATAACGTTTTTGACAGATGAATTATTTTCCCTTCCAGATATATGTCCTGAAACTGAACAAAATGGAACTGTTACCATTTCATGCTGATGTGGAGATTGGTCATACTATAGAAATCCCCATTGCAATGTATCACGTAAATAGGGAGACCAAAGAGGCCATTGCATTCACAGACTGCTCTCACTTGTCCTTGGGTCTGAGTATGGATAAGCAAGGAGTCTTTACTCTTTTCAAAGAAGGTAAGAGTAGACTTTCTATTTTCTCCTTCCTTTTTTTTTTTTTTATTTGACAGGTAGAGAGATAGTGAGAGAGAGAGAGAGAGAGAGAAAGAGAGAGAGAGAGAGAGAGAGAGAGAAAGGTCTTCCTTCCGTTGGTTCACCCTCCAAATGGCCGCTACAGCCAGCGCTGCGCCAATCTGAAGCCAGGAGCCAGGTGCTTCTTCCTGGTATCCCATGCAGGTGCAGGAGCCCAAGAGCTTGGGCCATCGTCCACTGGCCTCTGGGGCCACAGCAGAGAGCTGGACTGGAAGAGAAGCAAATCGGGACTAGAACCCGGCGCCCATATGGGATGCCGGCACCGCAGGTGGAGGATTAACCAAGTGAGCCACGGCACTGGCCCCCATCCTTCCTTTGTTTTTGAACTGAAGAACTAATCATCAAATCAGAAACTGTCATTTGTAGTCTAGACTCACATATTATCTTTCTCTATAATGTTTGTTTATGCTGACAACTACTCTGCAGTAGGTATTATCCTCATCTTACAGATGTGAAGACAAGGGAACATAAATAACACTGTGGCCAAGCAATATCCATTTCCAGCTCCTGGTGAGATCTGTCTCCAGCCTCAGCTCCTCTCTCCTTTCTTTCTTTAATATTTCTCTCTGGAGAAGGCATTTAGTACAGTGATCAAGATGCCACTTGGGATATCCACATCCCACCTCATAGTGCCTGGGTTCAAGTCCCAGCTCCACTCTGGATTCCAGCCTCCTTCTAATGTGCACCCTAGGAGGCAGCAGGTGATGGCTTAAGCACCTGAGCCCTGCTACCCTCCTGGGAGATGTGGATTGAATCCCCGGCTCCTGGCTTCAGCCTGGTCCAGCCCCAGCTGTTGTGGGCATTTGAGGAATGAACCAGCAGATGGAAGATCTCATTTTCTTTGTATGTTTCTGCCTTTCAAACGAGATTAACATAAATAAATAAAATGTTTAAAAATACATATAGAGGCTGGCGCTGTGTATAGCATGTAAAGTCAGTTCAAGTCCTGGCTGCTCCATAATACGCCTGGGAAAGCAGCAGAATATGGCCCAAATATCCACATGGGCCCCTGCACCCACGTGGGAGACACAGAAGAAGCTCCTGGCTCCTGGCTTCAGATTGGCCCAGCTCTGGTCTTTGTGGCCATTTGAGGAATGAACTAGTGGGCGGAAGACCTCTCTCTCTCCCTCTCTGTGTCTCTCTCTGTCTCTCTGTCTCTGTCTCTCTCTGTCTCTCTCTCTCTCTCTGTCTTCCTCTCTCTGCAACTCTTTAAAATAAATAAAAAATAAATCTTTAAAAAAATACTGAATCTAGAACTCCCCATGGATGACAAGGAGGCAACTCCTTGAGCCATCACCTTGCTACCTCTCAATGCATGCATTAGCAGGAAGCTGGAATCAGAAGTAGAGCTGGTTTTGAACTCAGGTACATAGGCATTTTGACTACTAAACTAAATGCCCACCACCGAACATATTTTTATATCAACCTGATATGAAAAATTGAGGCCTAGTGGATAGTTACATAAGCTTGATATGACTTTTTAAAATTTATTTTAAATAAATAAAGTACTTGGGCCATCTCCTGCTGCTTTCCAGGCCATTAGTGTGGAGCTAGATTGGAAGTGGAGCAGCCAGAACTTGAACTTGTGCCCATATGGGATGCCAGAGTGGCAGGCAGTAGCTTACCTCTACACCACACCACTAGCTCCCAAGATGATATTTTAATGTATGAAAATTCTTATACTTGTGGCTGGCACTGTGGTGTAGCCAGTTAGGTCACTGCCTGCAATGCTGGCGTCCCATATGAGTGTTGGTTGGAGTCCCAACTGCTTTGCTTCCAGTCCAGCTCCTTGCTGTTGTACCTGGGAAAGCAGTGGAAGATGACCCAATTGTTTGGGCTCCTGCCATCCATGTGGCAGTCCCAGATGAGTTCCTGGCTTCTGCCTGGCACAACCCAGATCATCACGACCAGTTAGGGAGTGAACCAGCAGATGAAGATCTCTGTCTCTTTCTCTCTCAGTCACTATGCATATTAAATTAAGCCTCTGCCTGTGGTGCTGACATCCCATATGGGTACCCATTCAAATCCTGGCTGCTCCACTTCTGATCCAACTCTCTGCTAATGGCCTGGGAAAGCAGCAGAGGATGGCTCAAGTGCTTGGGCCCCTGCACCCATGTGGGAGACCCGGATGGAATACCAGGTTCCTGGCTTCAACCTGGCCCAGTGCCAGCGATAGCAGTCATTTGGGGTGTGAACCAGCAAATGGAAGGTATCTCTCTCTCTCTCTCTCTCACCCTGCCTTTCAAATAAATAAAAATATTTTTTAAAAGGAAAATTCTTTTTTTTTTAATTTATTTGACAGGTAGAGTTATTGTCAATGAGAGAGAGAGAGAGAGAGAGAGAGAGAGAGAAAGGTTTTCCTTCCATTGGTTCTTTCCCCAAATGGCCACCACAGACGGCACTGCGCTGATCTGAAGCCAGGAGCCAGGTGCTTCCTCCTGGTCTCCCATGTGGGTGCAGGGGCCCAAGGACTTGGACCATCCTCCACTGCCCTCCGGGGCCACAGCAGAGCTGGACCGGAAGAGGAGCAACCGGGACTAGAACCCGGAGCCCATATGGGATGCCAGCACTGCAGGTGGAGGATTAACCAAGTGAGCCACAGCGCCGGTCCTAAAAAGGAAAATTCTTGTATTAGTTTAATCTAGTTTCCTTGAGGACTAACTACTTATTAGCTTACTGATACCATGTTTTTGATTGAAAGGTATTCAAAGATCTGGATCAGTGTACTGTTCAAGTACACACATAACTGCCAAGTCATTGGGCCATAGTCTGGTGACAGTGAGTGTGACTGAATGTGAGGAGTACTTGGAGAGCAGTGCCACATTTGCCGCTTATGAACCCCTAAAGGTGAGGTAATTCATGGTATGAAACTGGCATTTCTTCTCACAGACATAGCTATGCTAACTCCAGGCTTCCAACCTGTCTGTGGTCTCTAGTATGAATGAATGATATTTGTATTCTCTTTATTTACTGTTTTATTTTAGTGGTATTCAGTAATAAATACAATTGACTAGTTCAAGAAAAAGTACTAAAGCATGATTTGCTTACATTTTTAGAATAATTGCTTCAACTTTACTTCATTTTATGACTTGGTCACTGTTGTAGACACTGTGTGCCATATTAAAAATAACCTATACTGTGGCTGGTACTGTGGTGCAGTGGGTTAAAGCCAGAATCCCATGTGGGTGCCAGTTCCAGTCCCAGCTGCTCCACTTTTGATCCAGCTCTCTGCTATGGCCTGGAAAAGCAGAGGAGGATGGCCCAAGTCCTTGAGCCCATGCACCCATGTGGGAGACCTAGAAGAAGCTCCTGGCTCTAAGCTTCGGATCAGCTCAGCTCTGGCCATTATGGCCATTTGGGAAATGAACCAGCAGATGGAAGACCTCTCTTTCTGTCTCTACCTCTCTCTGTAACTCTGTCTTTCAAATAAATAAAATAAATCTTTAAAAAAGATAACATATACTTTGAGAATACTTAATTCCCCTAATATCAGTTTCCTCATCTATAAATGGATACAATTCTTCTGTATCCTGGAGTGAATAGCACCTGTCATGTATTAGGTTGTAAGGATTTTTAAGAAATAGAACGGTGTATGAATGTATTATTTCAATATTTTTGGGGTAAAAATCCTTTGATAATTTAGTGAAATATTTATTTTATTTTATTATTTTTTTTTGACAGGCAGAGTGGACAGTGAGAGAGACAGAGAGGAAGGTCTTCCTTTGCCGTTGGTTCACCCTCCAATGGCCGCCGCGGCCGGCGCACCGCGCTGATCCGATGGCAGGAGCCAGGTACTTATCCTGGTCTCCCATGGGGTGCAGGGCCCAAGCACCTGGGCCATCCTCCACTGCACTCCCTGGCCACAGCAGAGAGCTGGCCTGGAAGAGGGGCAACCGGGACAGAATCTGGCACCCCGACTGGGACTAGAACCCGGTGTGCCAGCGCCACAAGGCAGAGGATTAGCCTAATGAGCCATGGCGCCAGCCAAAATATTAATTTTAAATGCTTATGTTTTTATTTATGCATTCTCTTTTGTATGCCCCACATTGTGCTAAATCCCTAAAGAAGAGATTTTTTTAAATATTTATTTATTTATTCGAAAGTCAGAGTTACACAGAGAGAGGAGAGGCAGAGAGAGAGGGGCTTCCATCCTCTGGTTCACTCCCCAATTGGCTGCAATGGCCGAAGCTGTGCCAATCGGAAGCCAGGAGCCAGGAGCTTCTTCCAGGTCTCCCACATGGTGCAGGGGCCCGCGGACCTGGGCCATCTTCTACTGCTTTCCCAGGCCATAGCAGAGAGCTGGATTGAAGTGGAGCAGCCGGGTCTCGAACCGGCACCCATATGGGATGCCAGCGCTTCAGGCCAGGGCATTAACCCACTGTGCCACAGCACTGGCCCCAAGAAGAGATTTTTAAAAAGTAAGTATAATATATTCTCTCCTTTTTAAGAGGCTTATAAAACTAGAGAACACAAAAATTATTAGACTTATACATAGGATTTGACAAATTTAATAGCATTGGAGATGAACAAATACTAATGTGTGGTCGAGATAAAGACTGTAAGAGCTTAGAGGATGCAGAAGTGGCCATGGTCTGGAATGACTGGTCACAAATGAACAGATAAGATGACACGTCCATTAGGCTTGAACGATAGGTGGTGTCTAAATTGCTACAGAGGTTGGGAAGCATTCCAAGTGAGGGGAATGGCACACATGTCACTTAATTTAGGAAGTAGGTTTAGCATCATTTTCAGCATATTCAGATAATTCATTTGTCACTTTAGAAAACTATTGAATTCCCTAACAAATCCAGAATTGACTTCTTTAAACCTTATCAGGCTCTAAATCCCATGGAAGTGGCATTGGTGACATGGCAATCTGTCAAGGAAATGATATTTGAAGGAGGCCCTCGTCCATGGATCTTGGAACCCTCCCGATTTTTTTTGGAGTTGAAGGTGGAAAATTCAGAGAAGATTGAAGTAACACAAGTCCGGCTTCCAGCTAAAAGAAAGCAGAACCAGTACATCTACAGGGTTCTGTGTCTGGATTTAGGAGAACAAGTAGGACAACCTTCTTTTTCTGACCTTTCTTTTACTATAATGCTCCACATCTTTGGTACTTCCAGCCATTCCTTTTCAGATTCCAATGAATTTAGTTTATGAAACAGGTAAGAAAATTCTAATTATTGATGAAAGGATTTTCTTCTGAAGCTTACTGTCCTTTAAGTGTACGGGGGATGGGGGTTGGGGTGGGGATGGGGATGTGCTTGGCATAGCAGTTATGATGCTGCAAAGGATGCCCACATCCCATATGGGAGTGCCAAGCTCAAGTCCTGGCTCCATTTCTTGTTTTTTTTTTTTAATAAATAATATGATTTTTATTTTTAAAAAAGAAGAAGAGGAAGGCTGATTGGAAGCAATCCTCGGCTCCACTAAGCCAGATTTGCATTTCCAAGGAGTCTGGTTCCACTTCTGAGTCCAGCTTCCTGCAAATGCACACTAGGAGGCGGCACATAAAGTTTTAAGTAGCTGGGTCCCTGCCACCCACATGGGAGACCCAGACTGAATCTCTGGCTCCTGGTTTCAGCCTCCCTCAGTCTCAGCCTTTGTGGGCATTTGAGGTGTGAACTAGAAGATGGGAGATAACTTTTCCTCTCACTCTGTCTCTCAAATAATTAAATCAATTTTGGGGGTCAGAGGAAGAGGTTTATTTCAAGAGTAAATAAAAATTTTAATGTACCTAGGGTTTTGGCTTGCTCATCTGAGGATTCTAATAGTTCACTAACAATTCAAAATCTACTTATTGAAATGAACTTATTTCACACTATTTTACATTATTTTATCACAATGATTTAGTTCCTTTTTGTTTAGAGCAGAGAATATTTTGTTTACCATCTTCAAAGAATTTAAGGTAGAGAAACTGTTAAGTGTCATCTATGATCAGCAATTTTGAAGAACCAGTTAGGTCTGCCCTGATAAGAGTAATAAGTATGTTGCCTTCTATCAGTTTAATTAGTTTTGATTATCTTTAGGGGCAGTAATAGGTTTACATAATTCTCATTCACGACTGTGGCCTGCCACTATCAAAACCAGTATCAAAGGTTTGCAGCTGGACTACGATTGAGAATTCTGTATATGACTGTGTGAAACCCAGCATGCTAACTAGCCCACAGGAATCAATGCAAGATTTTAACTTAATAAGAACTGTGCTGGGGCCGTCGTTGTGGTGAAGCAGGTAAAACTGCCGCCTGCAGTGCCCACATCCCATGTGGATGCTGGTTCAAGTCCCAGCTGCTCCACTTCCTATCCAGCTCTCTGCTATGGCCTGGGAAAGCAGTAGAAGATGGCCCAAGTCCTTGGGCCCCTGCACCCGCGTGGGAGACCTGGAAGAAGCTCCTGGCTCCTGGCTTTGGATCCGCCCAGCTCTGGCTGTTGAGGCCATCTGGGAAGTGAACCAGCCGATGGGAGATTCATTCTCTCTCTCTCTCTCTCTCTCTCTCTCTCTCTCTGCCTTTCAAATAAATAGATAAATAAATCTTAAAAATAAAACTGTGCTGTAGGGCCAGCATTGTGGTATAGAGGGTAAAGCTGCCACCTGCAACATCCCATATGGGTGCCAGTTTGTGTCCTGGATGTTCCACTTGTGATCCAGCTCCCTACTAATGGCCTGGAAAAAGCAGCAGAAGATGGCCCAAGTGCTTAGGTCCCTGCCTAAGAAGAAGCTGCCCTGGAAGAAGCTCCTGACTCCTGGCTTTATCTTGGCCCAGCTCCAGCTGTTGCACAATCTGGGGAGTGAACCAGCAGATGGAAGACCTCTCTCTCTTTCTCTCTCTCTGTAACTCTCACTTTTTTTTTTTTTTTTTTTTTTTTGACAGGCAGAGTGGACAGTGAGAGAGAGACAGAGAGAAAGGTTTTCCTTTTGCCATTGGTTCACCCTCCAATGGCCACCACGGCCGGCGCGCTGTGGCCGGCGCACCGCGCTGATCCGATGGCAGGAGCCAGGTACTTATCCTGGTCTCCCATGGGGTGCAGGGCCCAAGCACTTGGGCCATCTTCCACTGCACTCCCTGGCCACAGCAGAGAGCTGGCCTGGAAGAGGGGCAACCGGGACAGAATCTGGCGCCCCGACCGGGACTAGAACCTGGTGTGCCGGCGCCACAAGGCAGAGGATTAGCCTAGTGAGCCGCGGCGCCGGCCCAATAACTCTCACTTTCAAGTAAATAAGGAAGAACTGTGCTGTAATCAGTTAAGTTTCTTTGTGATATCTGTAGTGAACTCGTCTATTGTATATAACTAGCTAATAATAATTTCAGGATTAGTTACCTCCTTTTTCCCTAATTCTTTTTTTGATATTTTAAATTAAATTATTTTATTGATCACATTTCAGATAGTTTAGTTAGTATATACAAACTCTACTGATTTTTGTATTTTTTGTCTTTTTATTTTGATATATCTCAAATAAAATAGGAAAGTACAAAGAAGAGTTCAAACAAGCACAAATAGATTTAACAATTAACATTTTGCCATATTTACTTCATATGTATACCTTATATGTGTACACATACTATTTTAAAGCTAAAGTGGATATATTAATATCACATAACATGGAATTCATGACAAAGATCAGAAAATGAAGCAAGAAGGTTGTATTAACTTTGATTTCATACCTTGCAACTTTACTGAATTCATTAATTAGCTCTACTGGGTTTTTTGTTCAGTTTTTTGGGTTTTCTATGTTTAAAATTCTGTTGTCTGTGAGGAGATTTAACTTCTTCCTTTTCACTGTGGACACCTTGTTTCTCTTTCCCCTCCCTAGTTGAACAGGACTTCTAGTACTATGCTAAATAGAAGGGGTGAGAGTAGGCATCATTTTCTTTTTCCTGATGTGTGAGGAAGAGCTTTTGACTTTTTGCCATTCACAATGATACTTGCTCTGAACTTCTAATACAGTGCCTTTATTGTGTTGAGATTCAGTCCTTCTGTGGCTAATTTGTTGAGAGTTTTCATAATGAAGGGGTGCTAAATTTCGTCAAATTGATATCGGAATATGGGATACCACACAATATCACCGTGTGCTTATTAATAAATTCCCAGTATTAATAAGCCTGAGTGGGTTCTTGCCCAATATTCAGAAAAGAATTCTGAATACCGGCATAAATGAACGAGGCAGCATGGTACAGTTTAAGCTTTTATTCAGTTCCCCTAATTCTTTATTGTGGTAAAATATATCTGTATATAACTTACCATCTTAACCATGTTTTTATAAAATTTGTTTATTTATTTGAAAGGTAGAATTACAGAGAGAGGGGCCAGCACTGTGGCACAGTGAGTTAAAGCCCTGGCCTGAAGTGCCAGCATCTCATATGGGCACCAGTTCCAGTCCCGGCTGCTCCTCTTCCAATCCAGCTCTGGTATGGCCTGGAAAATCAGTAGGAGATGGCCCAAGCCCTTGGACCCCTGCACCCACGTGGCAGACCCAGAAGAAGCTCCTGGCTCCTGGCTTTGGACTGGCGCAGTTGCAGCCATCTGGGGAGTGAAGCAGCAGATGGAAGACTTCTCTCTCTCTCTCTGCCTCTCCACTCTCTGTAACTCTGTCTTTCAAATAAATAAAATAAACCTTAAAAAAAAGAATTAGAGAAAGAGAGAGAGAGAGAATATCGTCACTCTTGTGGTTTATTCCCCAAATGGCCACTAAGGCCAGGGCTGGCCTACATTGAAGCCAGGAGCCTGGAATTCCATTTGGATCTACTGTGTGGGTGGCAGGGGCTTAAGCACTTGGGCCATCTTCTGCTGCTTTCCCAGGCACATTAACAGGGAGCTGAATCAGAGGTGGAGCAGCCAGGACTCGAACTGGTGCTCATATGGGATGCTGGCATCGTGGGTGGCAGCTTAACCCCCTGTGCCACAATGCCAGCACCACAGTTCAGTGATATTAAGTAAACTCATAATGTTGTGCAACCATCGCCACTACCCATCTCTATAACTCTTATCATCTTGTAAAGCAGAACCTCTACACTTATTGAAAAGTCACTCTCCCTCCCTACTTCAGCCCCTACTTTCTGTTCTTATGATTTCTGACTTCTTTGAGTACCTCATGTAAATGGAATCATATAGTATTTGATTTTTGTGACTAGCTGTTTTCACTTAGCATAATATCCTCAAGGTTCATCCATGTTGAAGCCCATGTCAGAATTTCCTTCTTAAGGTTGTGTAATAGTCCATTATATGTATATAACACATTTTGCTTATCCATTCAGCCATTGATGAACATTTCAGTGTTTCAGTGACTATGAATGATACCGTTATGAACATGGATGTAAAAACACCTCCTCAGGACCCATCTTTCAGGACTGGCATTGTGGCACAATGAGTTAAGCTATTACCTGTGACACCAGGATCTTTCTCCCTCTCTGTCACTCTGCCTTTCAAATAAATAAATAACTCTCTTTTTTAAAAGACCCTTCTTTTCAATTCTTTTGGCTACACATCTGCAGGTGGATTTTCTGGGTCATATAATAATCCTATTTTAACATTTTGAAGAACTGTCATACTAGTTTCTTTTTTTTTTTTTTTTTTTTTTTTTTTTTTTTTTTTTTTACAGGCAGAGTGGACAGTGAGAGAGAGACAGAGAGAGAAAGGTCTTCCTTTTGCCGTTGGTTCACCCTCCAATGGCCGCCGCTGCAGCCGGCGCACCGTGCTGATCCTGGCAGGAGCCAGGAGCCAGGTGCTTTTCCTGGTCTCCCATGGGGTGCAGGGCCCAAGCACCTGGGCCATCCTCCACTGCACTCCCTGGCCATAGCAGAGAGCTGGCCTGGAAGAGGGGCAACCGGGACAGAATCCGGCGCCCCAACCGGGACTAGAACCCGGTGTGCCGGCGCCGCAAGGTGGAGGATTAGCCTATTGAGCCACGGCGCCGGCTCATACTAGTTTCTGCAGCACCTATGCCATTTCACATTCTTTCCTATCAGCAGTGCACAAGGGTCTCCATTTCTCCATATCCACATCAACACTTGTTATTTACTTTTTTTATACTAGTCCTCCAAATGTGTATGATGTATTTTCATTGTAGTTTTGATCTGCATTTCCTATTGATTGGTGATGTAGAGCATCTTTTCACACCTTATTGGTTATTTGTATATATTCTTGGAGAAATATAATAACAATATTAAATCTTCCACTCCATATGCATGCGATGTTTCCATTTATTTATGTCCTCTATTTCTTTCAGCAATGTTTTGTCATTTTCATTATTCAAATCTTCCACCTCCGTCATTAGGCTAATTATTCATTATTTTATTGTGTTTTTTTAAGATTTATTTTATTTATTTGAAAGACAGAGTTACAGAGAGAAGTAGAGACAGAGAGAGAAAAGTGTTAAATCCGCTGGTTCTCTCTCCAAATGGCCACAACAGCTGGAGCTATGCCAATCCGAAGCCAGGAGCTTCTTCTGGGTCTCCCACATGAGTACAGGGGCCCAAGGACTTGGGTTATCCTCCACTGCTTTCCCAGGAACATTAGCAGGAAGCTGAATTGGAAGTGGAGCAGCTGGGACTCGAACCAGCTCCCAAATGGGATGCCAACATTGCAGGCCAGAGCTTTAACCTGCTGTGCCACAGCATCGGCCCCTATTTTATTGTTTTTAATACTAATGTAAGTGAAATTACCTTTGTAATTTCCTTTTCAGATTGTTCATTATTTATGTTCACTGTTAGTGTATAAATATGCAACTGATTTTTGTTTGTTAACTTTGTATCCTGCTACTTTGCTGAGTTCATTTATTAATTCTAACATTTTTTGTCGAAAAAAATCTTGTGGGACCATATCATCTGCAGACAAACATAATTTTACTTCTTCTTTTCCAATTTGGATGCATTTTATTTCATTTCCTTGCTTAATTACTCTTGCTAACAATTTGTAGAACAATGTTGAGTAGAAGTAACAAAGGTGGGGATCCTTGCTCTTTCTTCTATTTTTAAAGATTTATATATTTTATTTGAAAGGCAGAGTTACAGAGAGTCTGAGGTGGGGGTGGGGGTTGTCTTCCATCTGCTGGTTCACTCCCCATTTGGTCACAATAACTGGAGCTGCGCCAATCCGAAGCCAGAAGCCAGGAGATTCTCCCGGGTCTCCCATGCAGGTGCAGGGGCCCAACGACTTGGGCCATCTTCCACTGCTTTCCCAAGCCATAGCAGAGAGCTAGATCGGAAGTGGAGCATCTGGGACTCGAACTGGTGCCCATATGGGATGCCACCACTGCAGGTGGCAGCTTTAACCGCTATGCCACAGCACTGGCCCCATCCTTGCTCTTGATCCTAGGTGAAAAGCTTTCAGTCTTTTACCATGAAGTATGATGTTAGCTGTGGGTTTTTCACATAAGGCTTCTATTATGTTTAGGTATTTTTTTCCTTGTTTGTTGAGTGAAATATTAGACATTTCAGGATGAATTAGCCCCCACTTGGCATTCCCTAACTTATTTTTACTTGCACATTCTGTTATTCATTGGTACTTCCTCTATAGACAAGTTGAAACAAGATTAGCTTTTCTACTTTTTACCAACTGATAACAAAAGATGTGGTGGAATTGAAAATGCTGAGTGCCTGTGTATTCATCTCACTTTCTAAATAAACCTTATGCTGGGGGGATAAAACACACTGAAATAATTGGTCAAAGTGGATTTTTTCTTAATGTTCCATTTCATCTCAAATTTCCATGATGCCCTAATGCCCGTAGCACAATTATGAACTATAATGCCTATATGCGGTTTCTCTGATTATAGTGTCCAAAGGGCACTGTGTGTGCTAGAATTTGAATAATAGTAACATTTAAATTGGCGTGACTGACATCAAATGTCTACCTAAGTTTTCTCCTGCTGTTATATTCCCTTTAAGGTTCTCACATTTCGAATTGGAAATCACCCAGGTGTGCTGAACCCTAGTCCAGCTGTGGAGGCTGTGCAGGTGCTCTACATATGTGCCCACCCTGCCAGTATGTCCATCACCCCTGTGTACCAGGTGCCAGCCAGAGCCCAGCCGTGCCCTCTGCCACAGCACAACAAACAGCTGGTAAGTACAGACAGCGCTTCCAGTCAACCTGTTGCTTCCAGCTTCCATGCGTTAAGGACAAAGGGTCTGAAGGATAGCTTATGTTTTGTTCAAGTTAGGGGAACTATTTTTTTTTTTTAACTTTTTTTTTTTTTGACAGTCAGAGTGGACAGTGAGAGAGAGAGACAGAGAGAAAGGTCTTCCTTTGCCATTGGTTCACCCTCCAATGGCCGCCGCGGCCGGCGCGCTGTGCTGATCCGATGGCAGGAGCCAGGTGCTTCTCCTGGTCTCCCATGGGGTGCAGGGCCCAAGCACTTGGGCCATCCTCCACTGCACTCCCTGGCCACAGCAGAGAGCTGGCCTGGAAGAGGGGCAACCGGGACAGAATCCGGTGCCCCGACCGGGACTAGAACCCTGTGTGCCGGCGCCGCAAGGCGGAGGATTAGCCTAGTGAGCCGCGGCTCCGGCTTAGGGGAACTATTTTGTTTGTAACTCATTTCCTAATAGTGTCTGAGAAGAGGTGAATAACCTGAGTTAGAACTGGCTACACTCTGTGACGTGATTCTGCTTGCTGTGTGTAGGTACTTAGTTTGTGATTGTGGCGGTGGGTAACTGAGATCTCTCTAACTTTCAGTGGTTTAGCTAATATCTATCTCTACCAAATCTTTTATTAGAGTTATCAATAAGTAATAAATTTTATCTCTACTCCAAACCTACCATGAAAAATAGTGATAAGTAATAGTATAGCTAGTAGGTAAGGAACGGATAATGGGGAATAAATAAATTGTCTAACCTAGAAACTAAAACATCAGACTACGTGATACATGAAGTTAACTGTAATTCCAAGCATGAGAGAACAGAAATCTTGGAGGGGCCGGCACTTTAGTACTGAGGGTTACTGGCTGCTCCACTTCTTGCCCAGCTCCCTGCTAATGGCCTGGCAAAGCAGCAGCAGATGGCCCAAGTGTTTGGGACCCTACCACCCGTGTGGGAGAACCAGATGAAGCTCTTGGCCCAGGAGAGTGAGCCAGCAGAAGGCATGTCTCTTTGCCTCTCTCTGTAGTTGCCTTTCATGTAAATAAATAAATCTTTTTAAAAAATCATATTGGAAGTAAAGATACAGGCCGGCGCCGCGGCTCAATAGGTTAATCCTCCGCCTGCAGCGCCGGCACATCGGGTTCTAGTCCCGGTCGGGGTGCCGGATTCTGTCCCGGTTGCCCCTCTTCCAGGCCAGCTCTCTGCTGTGGCCAGGGAGTGCAGTGGAGGATGGCCCAAGTGCTTGGGCCCTGCACCCCATGGGAGACCAGGAGAAGCACCTGGCTCCTGGCTTTGGATCAGCACAGCGCGCCGGCTGCGGCGGCCATTGGAGGGTGAGCCAACGGCAAAGGAAGACCTTTCTCTCTCTCTTTCTTTCTCTCACTGTCCACTCTGCCTGTCACCAAAAAAAAAAAAAAAAAAAAAAAAAGATACAATGAAATTGTACCAAACAGAATCATTGATTTTTCTCATTTTACAAATGAGGATACTGAGACTCCTGGAAGTTGAATGACTTTCTTAAAGTCATAAAACTAGAAAGTGGCTCATTTTGTCTGACTCCAAAGAAGTATTGTTAGCCTTACCCTATACCACAGCCTTTTCTTATAGAAGAACAGGATGAGATGTTATAAGTTGGAACTCCATTTTCTTTTTCAGAATCAAATTCTATATTAAATAATATTATTAGTTATGAATGGTTCACTTTTTAAAAAGCACTGAGAGTGGAGCAGAACAAAATGTATCCCCTATAACATCACTCATTGAATGTCATTTTTCTTTTCATTTGAAGTCATTTAAATTTTCGGAGTAGTTGTCAGAAAAATACAACTTTTTTCTTCTGGACCATTTGAGAGTTAGACGTGATTCTCCATTTATCTGACCCATATTCATAAGCATATGTTTCTTTTATTTTTTTATAATTGATATACAACTCACATACCATAAAACTCAGATACTTAATGTGTACAAGTCAAAGTTTTGCAGCTATCACCACTATCTAACTCCAGATTATTTTCAGTTTCCCACAAAGAAATTCTATACCCATTAGTAGTTACTCCCCATTTCCTGCTCTTGCAAGCTCCTGGTAACCACTAATACACTGTCTCTATGGATTTGCCTATTCGGACATTTCATATAAGCCATACAATACAAGTTCTTTGTGCCCACCATCTTAAATTTATCATATTTTCAAAGTTCATCCATGTTTTAGCATTTATCAATACTGCATTCATTTTTTTTTAAGATTTTATTTATTTATTTATTTGAGCATCAGAGTTAGAGACAGAGAGAGGGAAAGACAGAGAGAAAGGACTTCCATCCACTGGTTCACTCCTAAAATGGCTGCAACGGCTGGAGCTGGACTGAACTGAAGCCAGGAGCCAGAAGCTTCTTTCAGGTCTCCCATATGGGACACCGGTACCACAGATGGAGGCTTAACCTACTATGCCACAGTGCTGGCCCCATGCATTCTTTTTTAAACTGAATAAAATTCTGTTCTACAGATATACATTTTGTTTATCAGTAGGTGAATATATGTGATCTTTATACTTTTTAGCCATTGGGAATAAATTTTTTTAAAGATTTATTTATTGGCCGCCGGCGCCGCGGCTCACTAGGCTAATCCTCCGCCTAGCGGCGCCGGCACCCCGGGTTCTAGTCCCGGTCGGGGCGCTGGATTCTGTCCCGGTTGCCCCTCTTCCAGGCCAGCTCTCTGCTGTGGCCAGGGAGTGCAGTGGAGGATGGCCCAGGTGCTTGGGCCCTGCACCCCATGGGAGACCAGGAAAAGCACCTGGCTCCTGGCTCCTGCCATCGGATCAGCGCGGTGCGCCGGCCGCAGCGCGCCGGCCGTGGCGGCCATTGGAGGGTGAACCAACGGCAAAGGAAGACCTTTCTCTCTGTCTCTGTCTCTCACTGTCCACTCTGCCTGTCAAAAAAAAAAAAAACAAAAAAACAAAAACAAAAACAAAAAAAAAAGATTTATTTATTGGGGCCAGTGCCGTGGCTCACTTGGTTAATCCTCCGCCTGTGGCACCGGCATCCCATATGGGCACTGACTTCTAGTCCCGGTTGCTCCTCTTCCAGTCCAGCTCTCTGCTGTGGCCCGGGAGGGCAGTGGAGGAGGGCCCAAGTGTTTTGGCCCCTGCACCCACATGGGAGACCAGGAGGAAGTACCTGGCTCCTGGCTTTGGATCGGCGTAGTGCTGGCCGTAGTGGCCATTTGAGAAGTGAACCAACAGAAGGAAGACCTTTCTCTCTGTCTCTCACTGTCTATAACTCTACCTGTCTAATAAATAATAAATAAATATTTATTTATTTATTTGAGAGGTAGAGTTATAGACAGAGAGAGGGACAGAAAGGTCTTTCATCCACTGGTTCACTTCCCAGTTGCCTGCACTGGCCAGGGCTGGGCCAGTCCGAAGCCAAGAGCCAGGAGCTCCTTCCAGGTCTCCCATGCTTGTGCAAGGGCCCAAGGACTTGGGCCATCTTCTACTGCTTTCCCAGGCCATAACAGAGAGCTGGATCGTAAGAAGAGCAGCCAGAACTCTTACTGGTGCCCATATGGGATACCACAGAGGCATAATCCACTATGCCATAGTGCTGGCCCCTATTCTGCCATGAACATTCATGTACAAGTGTTTCTGTCAATATATGTTTTCATTTCTCATTAGTGTATTCTGAGACATAGAATTGCTGGGTCATATGTTAACTCTATTTAGTCTTTTCATTAATTTGCAGCTGTATTCTTTTAAAAAAAAAAACATTTATTTGAAAGAGTTACACAGAAAGAGAAAGAGAGGCAGAGAGAGAGACAGACAGACAGACAGACAGGTCTTCCATCTACCGGTTCAGTCCCCAATTGGCTGCAATGACTGGCTGCACCAATCTGAAGCCAGGAGCCAAGAGATTCTTCCAGGTCTCCCACGTGGGTGCAGGGGCCCAAGGACTTGGGCCATCTTCTACTGCTTTCCCAGGCCATAGCAAAGAGCTGGATCGGAAGTGGAGCAGCCAAAACTTGATCTGGCACCCATATGGGATGCCGGCACTGCAGGTGGCAACTTTACCCTCTACTCTACAGCATCGAGCCCTACAGCTATATTCTAAAGTGGCTGTGTCATTTTACATTTCCACTAGCAGTGTATGAGGGTTCCAGTTTCCCTACATGCTTGCCAACACTTGTTTGTTACTTTGATTACAGCCTTCTTACTAGGTATGAAGTGGTATCTCACTGTGGTCTTGATTTGCATTTCCCAATGACTCATTATGTTGTGTATCTTTTCATGTGTTTATTGGCTATTTGTATACATTCTTTGGAGAAATGTCTTTTCAAATCTTTTGTCAATATTTTTGTGAAGTTATTTTTCTTTTTACTGAGTTGTATAAGTTCTTCATTTCATACGTTCCAGAGATGATCATAAATACAATTTTCAAAAAATTTCTCCCATCTGGTTGATTGTCTTTTATTTTCTTGATGGCATCTTTTGAAGCACAAAAAGTTTACGCTTTTTAAATTTTAGATTATTTATTTGAAAGGCAGTGTGACACAGCGAGAGGAAGACACAGAGAGAAAGAGATCTTCCATCTGCTGATCCACTCTCCAGCCTTTGGTGGGCCAGGCTGAAGCCAGGAGCCAGGAGCTTCATCTGGGTCTCCCACGTGGTGCAAGGGCCCAAACATTTGGGCTTTCTTTCACTGCCTTCCCAGGCTCATCAGCAGGGAGCTGGATTGGAAATGGAGCAGCTAGGAATTGAACTAGCACCCATATGGGATGCTGGCATTGCAGGCAGTGGCTTAATGCAGCAAGCGACAGCACCGGCCCCTCCAGCTTCATTCTTTGCATGTGAATATCCAATTGACCCAGCACCATATGTTAACAAGATTGTTTTTTTCTTCTTTGAGGTGCCTTGGCATTCTTCCTGAAAAGCCTATTAACCATAAACATGAATATTTCTGCACTCTGAAATCTATACCATTAATATATATGTCTCTGTTGTATGCCAGTACCACATTATCTTGATTACTATAGCTTTGTAGTAAGTTTTGAAATTGGAAAATGTGAATCTTCCAACTTTCTTTCTTTTTCTAGATTTTTTGGGTCTATTCTGGATCTCTTGCCTTTCTACATGAATTTTAGAATCGTTTGTCAGTTTCTGCAAGGAAGTCAGCAAGAATTTTGATAGGGATTGCATTGAATCTGCAGATCAATTTGGGAATTTCTATCTTCGTATTTTCTAATTCATGAATATGGGATATCTTTCCATTTATTTAGGGCTTCTTTAATTTCTTTCAGCTATGCCTTCTGACTTAACAGTGTGTAAGTTTTGTGCTCCTTTCATTAGATTTATTTATGCCTAGAGGCAGGTGTTGTGGTCACAAGGGACAACACATCCTGTATTGGAATGACTGGGATCAAGTTCTACCTCCGCTTCTGATCCAGCTTCCTGCTTATGTGCACTCTAGGAGGCAGCAGGTGATGGCTCAGGAACTTGAGTCTCTGCCTCCCACATGAGACACCTGGATAGAATTCAGCCTGGCCCAGCCCCAGCTGTTGCAGACATTTGGAGGAGTGAACCAGCAGATGGAAGATATCTCTCTATTTCTCTCTTTCTCTTTCTGTCATTCTCCCTTTCAGAGAAGCTTTGGGAGCCGGCGGGGTGGCTTAGCAGGTAAAGCTGCCGCTTATAGTGCCAGCATCCCATATGGGCACTGGTTCGAGTCCTGGCTGTTCTACTTCCAATCCAGCACCCTGCTAATGTGTCTGAGAAAGCAGCAGAGGGTGGCCCAGGTGCTTGGGCTCCTAACCCCTGCACCCACAAGGGAAGCCTGGATGAAGCTCCTGGCTCCTGGCTTCAGCCTGGCCCAGCCCTGGCTGTTCTGGCCATTTGGAGGTGAACCAGTAGATGGAAGACATCTCTCTGTGTCTCTTCCCTCTCTTTGTAACTCTGCCTTTCAAATAAATAAATAATAAGCTTTTTTAAAAAAAGATGTATTTATTCCTAAATATTTTGCTCTTTTTGATACTATCATAAATGGAATTATTTCCTTAATTTAATTTTCAGATTGTTCATTGCTGGTGCATAGAAATGTAAATGATTTTTGAATATTGATCTTTTTAAAGATTTATTTATGGCCAGCGCCGCCATAGCTCAATAGGCTAATCCTCCGCCTAGCGGCGCCAGCACACTGGGTTCTAGTCCCGGTTGGGGCGCCGGATTCTGTCCCGGTTGCTCCTCTTCGAGTCCAGCTCTCTGCTGTGGCCTGGGAGTGCAGTGGAGGATGGCCCAAGTGCTTGGGCCCCGCACCCGCATGGGAGACCAGGAGAAGCACCTGGCTCCTGCCTTCAGATCAGTGTGGTGCGCTGGCCGCAGCAGCCATTGGAGGGTGAACCAACGGCAAAGGAAGACCTTTCTCTCTCTCTTTCTCTCTCTCACTGTCCACTCTGCCTGTCAAAAAATAAATAAATAAATAAATAAAATAAAGATTTATTTATTATTTGAAAGGCAGAGTTACAGAGAGAAAAGGAGGGAGGGAAGGAGGGAGGGAGGGAGAAAGAGAGAGAGAGAGAGATTCCATCCACTGATTCACTCCTCAAATGACTGAAACAGCCAGGGCTGGGCCAACCCAAAGCCAGGATCCTGAAACTCCATCTGTGTCTCTGACAAAGGTGGCAGGAGCCCAAGTACTCTGACCATCTTCCATGGCCTTTCAAGGCACATTAACAGGGAGCTGGATCAGAAGTGGAGCAACCAGGACTTGAACTGGTGCTCATATGGGATGCTGATGTCACAGGCAGTGGCTTAACATGCTGGGCCATAACACCAGCCCACTGAATCATTTTTCTAACAGCAAGTAATCACTCCAGATCTTGGTGAAGGAGTGACTTGATTGTCTGTAGTCCTGGGGTGTCTATCTAGTGTGGTTGTTTCTGGGGGTCGGTTGCCCAAGGTTCTTGTCTTCTCTCAAAAAGGAATTCAGACATGAGACAGAGTAGCAGTAAGCATGCTAGCAAAGTTCAACGAAGAGAAATAAGAGAGTACACCTGACAGACCAGGTGAGCATCTCAGTAAAGAATTGAGAGCTGCGTATTGATCTTGTATGCTGCAGTATTACTGAACTCATTTATTAGTTCTAGTAGTTTTTTTTAAGATTTATTTATTTATTTGAAAGGCAGAGTTATGGAGAGTCAGAGGCAGGGAGGGAGAGACAGGAAAAAAAGAAGTCTTCGATCCATGGTTCATTCCCCAATCGGCCACAACAGCCGGAACTGCAACATCCTGAAGCCAGGAGCCAGGAGCTTCTTCCGGGTCTCCCACATGGATGCAGGGGCCCAAGGACTTTTGCCATCTTCTGCTGCTTTCCCAGGCCATAGCAGAGAGCTGGATTGGAGTGGAGCTGCTGGGACTTGAACTGGCACCCATATGGGATGCCAGCACTGCAGGTGGCAGCTTTACCCACTACGCCACAGCGCTGGCCCCTCTAATAGTTTTTTTAATGGATTCCTTAGGATTTCTATAGACAAGATCATGTCATATGAAAATAGAGAAGTTACAGTTCTTCCTGTCCAGTCTAGATGATTTTGTTTCATTATCTTTCCTAGTTGCCCTGGCTGGAACATTCAGTATGATGTTCAGTAGAAGTAGTGAGAGCAGACATCCTTCATGTTACTCCTGATCTTACAGGGAAAGCCTTCACTCTGAACCATTAAGTATGAGACTTGTTCTGTGTTGAACCATGTTCTACCCTGGAGAATGTTCCACATGCACCTAAGAAGAGTGTATCTTGGGGGCAAGCATTTGGCATAGCAGTTAAGACACTGTTAAGTATCTGCATCCCATACTGGAGTGCCTGTGTTTGAATTCTGGCTTGTCTCTTAATTCTAGCTTCCTGATAATGTGCACACTGGGAGGCAGCAGGTGATGGCTCAAGTGTTTGGATCTCTGCCACTCAATGTGGGAAGCTCCTAGCTTCAGCCTGACTACGCCCTAGCTATTTTTTTTTAATTTTATTTATTTTTTATTTGAGAGGTGCAGTTACAGACAATGAGAGAGACAAAGAGAGAGGTCTTCCATCCACTGGTTCACTCAATTGGCCGCAATGGCCGGAGCTGCGCCAATCCGAAGCCAGGAGCTAGGTGCTTCTTCCCAGTCTCCCATGTGTGTGCCGGGGCCCAAGCACTTGGGCCATCCTCCATTGCTTTCCGACACCACAGCAAAGAGCTGGACTGGAAGAGGAGCAGCCAGGACTTGAACTGGCGCCCATATGGGATGCCAGCGCCACAGGCGGAGGATTAACCCACTACACCATGGCACTGGCCCCCGCCCTAGCTATTAAAAGCATTTGGGGAGGGGTGGGGTAGAGAGTAGGGGGCGGTAGTTGGGGGTGGTGGGAGAAGGAGGAGGCGGTTTTAAATGGCGCCCAAGCAGGACCCAAAGCCTAAATTCCAAGAGGGTGAGCGAGTATTGTGTTTTCATGGGCCTCTTCTTTATGAAGCAAAGTGTGTAAAGGTTTCTATAAGGACAAACAAGTGAAATATTTTATACATTACAGTAGTTGGAATAAAAATTGGGATGAATGGGTTCCAGAGAGCAGAGTACTCAAATATGTGGACACCAATCTGCAGAAACAGCGAGGACTTCAGAAGGCCAACCAGGAGCAGTATGCAGAGGGCAAGATGAGAGGGGCTGCTCCAGGAGAGAAGACATCTGGTCTGCAACAGAAAAATGTAGAAGTGAAAACCAAAAAGAACAAACAGAAAATACCTGGAAATGGAGATGGCGGCAGTACTAGTGAGACCCCTCAGCCTCCTCGGAAGAAAAGGGCCCGTGTAGATCCTACTGTTGAAAATGAAGAAACATTCATGAACAGAGTGGAAGTTAAAGTAAAGATTCCTGGAGAGCTCAAACCATGGCTTGTTGATGACTGGGACTTAATTACAAGACAAAAACAGCTGTTTTATCTTCCTGCGAAGAAGAATGTGGATTCCATTTTGGAGGATTATGCAAATTATAAGAAATCTCGTGGAAACACAGATAATAAGGAATACGCTGTTAATGAAGTTGTGGCAGGGATAAAAGAATACTTCAACGTAATGCTGGGCACTCAGCTGCTCTATAAATCTGAGAGACCACAGTACGCTGAAATCCTCGCAGATCATCCTGACGCACCAATGTCCCAGGTGTATGGAGCACCACATCTACTGCGATTATTTGTGCGAATTGGAGCGATGTTGGCCTATACACCTCTGGATGAGAAGAGCCTTGCTTTGTTACTGAATTATCTTCATGATTTCCTAAAGTACCTGGCAAAGAATTCAGCAACTTCGTTTAGCGTCAGTGATTATGAAGTGGCTCCCCCTGAGTACCACCGGAAAGCTGTGTGAGAGGCGGCACACTCACTCACTAATATTGGTATCTCTGTAAACACATTTTTGTTTTCAGTCCTTCTCTTGTACAAATGATGTACTTTGAAGATGTTAGTGTATAACAGAATTGATGTTTGTTTTCTGTTTGATTTTGAACAGAGAAAATAAAAGGGGTTGCAGCTCCTTTTTTCTTTTCTTACTTTTTCTTTTCAAAGTTGCTACCAGTGTATTCATTCAGTGATGGACAACAGAAGGACATGCTGTATAGTGTTTTATTGCCTAGTCGACAAAGCTGCTTTTGAATGCTGGTGGTTCTATTCCTTTGACACTACGCACTTTTATAATATGTGTTAATGCTATATGACAAGATGCTCTGATTCTTAGTGCCAAAGGTTCAATTCAGTGTATATAACTGAACACACTCATCCATTTGTGCTCTTTTTTTTTTTTAATGGTGCTTAAAGTAAAGAGCCCATCCTTGGCAAGTCATCCATGTGGTTCCTTAGGCATTTTATCTTTGCTCAAATTGTTGAAGAATGGTGGCTTATTTCATGGTTTTTGTATTTGTGTCTAATGCACGTTTTAACACAATAGACACAATGCATTGTGTAGGTACAGTTTTCTGGAAAAGTTGATCTTTTAGGAATTGTTTTTCAGATCTTCAATAAAGTTTTTCTTTAAATTTCAAAAAAAAAAGCATTTGGGGAGTGAACTAGCAGAAAGAGGCCTGATATGTGTGTGTATGCGTGTGTGTGTATGCACACACCTCTCAAAGAATTAATTTTTATTTTTAAAAAATATTTATTTATTTATTTATTTAAAAGGCAGAGTCACAGAGAAGCAGAGAGAGAGAGGTCTTTCATCTGCTGGTTCACTCTCCAGTTGTCTGCAACAGCTGGAGCTGGACCGATCTGACGCCAGGAGCTGGGAACTTCTTATGGGTCTCCCATGTGGGTGCAGGGGCCCAAGGACTTGGGCCATTTTCCATTGCTTTTCCAGGCCATAGCAGAGACCTGGATGAGAAGTGGAGCAGCTGGGATTCAGACCAGCGCCCATATGGGATGCCGGCGTTTCAGGCCAGGGCGTTAACCCACTGTGCCACAGTGCCTGCCCCCCATTAATTAATTTTAAAAAGAAGAGTGTGTCCCACTGTTGTTGCATGGAGTGTTCTATGTCTGTTAGATCTGCTTGGTTTACAATGCTGTTCCGGTCTCCCACTTCCTTGTTGATCTTCTAATTGTTTTATCTATTAATGAAAGTGAGGTATTAAAATTTCCAACCAGGGGCCAGCGTGTGTAGCAGGTAAAGGTGCTGTCTGCAGCACCAGCATCCCTCTGGGTGCCAGTTCAAATCCTGGCTTCTCCACTTCCAAACCAGCACTCCACTAATGCACCTGGGAAAAGCAGCAGAAGATGGCTGAAGCACTTAGGCACCTGCATCCACCTGGTAGACCTGGTGAAGCTCCTGGCTCCTGGCTTTGTCCTGGCCTAACCCTGACCATTGTGGCCATTTAGGAAGTGAACCAGTGGATGGAAGGCCTCTCTTTCTGTCCCTCCCTCTCTGTCTCTGTAACTCTGCCTTTCAAATAAACAAAAGATTTATTTTATTTTATTTTATTTTATTTATTTGAAAGACAGAGTTACAGAGAGAGTAGAGACAGAGAGAGAGGTCTTCCACCCGCTGGTTCACTCCCCACATGGCCGCAATGGCTGGAGCTGCACCAATTCAAAGCTAGGAGCCAGGAGCTTCTTCCAGGTCTCCCACGTGGGGCCCAAGGACTTGGGCCATCTTCTAATGCTTTCCCAGGCCATAGCCAAGAGCCAGATTGGAAGAGGAGCAGCCGGGACTAGAACTGGTGCCCATATGGGATGCCGGCACTTCAGGCCAGGGCTTTAATCCACTGTGCCACAACACTGGCCCCAATAAATCTTATTTTTATAAAAATAATAGTCTCCAACTGCTATTGTTTTTCTTTATTTCTTTTCATTTTATTTGAAAGACAGATGGAGAGAAATCTTCCATCCTCTGGTGCACTCCCCAAATACCCACAATAACTAGAGCTGGGCCACTATCTGGATCTCCCACATAGGTGAAAAAGCCCAAGTACTTGAGTCATCACCTGCTGCCTCCCAGAGTATACATTAGCAGGAAGCTGAATCAAAAGCAGAGTACCAGGATTGAATTAGACATTCCAATATTTGTGGTGGAGATCCCAAGAAATTACTCACCTGCAGCACCACATACCTGCCCCCCAACTATTATTATTTAATTGTCTATTTCAACCTCCAGTTCTGTTTTTGCTTCATGCATTTTGGGGCTCTGATATTAGGTGTATATGTGTTACATTTATATCTTTTTAATATCTTGACTTTCTACAATACCACAACATAATTCAAACACAACTATGCAGAATTAACTCAGACTCTACAGTTATAAAGGCATAGTCCCCTGCAAGACTACTGTTTTGTAAGATAATGGCCGTAAGTTGAGGGATCACAGGTCACAGGTCACTCATACTCCTCAGAAGCAGGTTTATTTTAAAGATTTATTTATTTATTTGAAGTGTGTATGGGGAGAGAGAGAGAAAGAGAGAGAGAGACCTTCCATTCACTGATTCACTTCCCAAATGGCCACAATGGCCAGGGTAGATCCAGGCCAAAGACAGGAGTGCAAAGCTCCATCTAGGTCTCCTACATGGGTAGCAGGGGCCCAAGTATTTGGAACATCAAATTTTATGTCACTAACGTGCAATAACCTGATATTATGTGTGCAATGTGCTAGTAAATGTTGAACAGACTCTCGAAAATTAAGAAGCAGAATGAAGAAGGATTGAATTTGTAACATGTGCCAATTATCCACGGTATTAATACTTCCTTCATTGCTGATATCAAGCTAACAATATGGCATCATTATTCTCAGAGTCAGGAAGAGAAGTTAACAATCAGCTTGAGGCTGGAGCTGTGGCGTAGTAGGTAAAGCCACCACAGCTTGCAGTGCCGGCACCCCTTTTGGGTGCCAGTTCAAGTCCCAACTGCTCCACTTCTGATCCAGCTCTCTGCTATGGCCTGGGAAAGCAGTAGAGGATGGCCCAAGTCCTTGGGCCCCTGCACCTGCGTGGGAGACCCAGAAGAAGCTCCTGGTTCTTGGCTTCAGATGGTGCAGCTCTGGTCGTTGCAGCCATCTGGAGAGTGAACCAGCAGATGGAAGACTTTCTCCTTCCCTCTCACTCTCTCCCTCTCTCTCTCTGTCTCTGTCTCTCTCTGTGTCCTCTCTCCTCCCTCTCTCTCTCTCTCTCTCTGTCTTTGTCTTTTTGTAACTCTGCCTTTCAAATAAATAAATCTTTTTTTTTTTTTTTTTGACAGGCAGAGTGGACAGTGAGAGAGAGAGACAGAGAGAGAAAGATCTTCCTTTGCCGATGGTTCACCCTCCAATGGCCGCCGCTGCAGCCGGCGCACCGCGCTGATCCTGGCAGGAGCCAGGAGCCAGGTGCTTTTCCTGGTCTCCCATGGGGTGCAGGGCCCAAGCACCTGGGCCATCCTCCACTGCACTCCCTGGCCATAGCAGAGAGCTGGCCTGGAAGAGGGGCAACCGGGACAGAATCCGGCGCCCCAACCGGGACTAGAACCCGGTGTGCCGGCGCCGCAAGGTGGAGGATTAGCCTATTGAGCCACGGCGCCGGCTCAAATAAATAAATCTTTAAAAAAAGATTTTTTAATCTGAATGTAATCATAAGGAAACAGAAATACAAAATATGTTACATTCAACAAGAAAAGTAGCCTGGACTCTACAGAAAGTTCAATGTCATGAAAAATAGTAACATAAATAGGGCAAATGTGTCCTTTCTAGATTAAAAGAGAAGTAAGCAACCAAATACAATACATGCACATTGATTGGCTTCTAGATCAATACTAAAAGCAAGGCTGGCATAGTGGCACATCCAGTTTTGGAGTACCTGAGCTTGAGCCCCAACTCTACTTCCTTTTTTTTTTAAGATTTATTTTATGTATTTGAAATATAGAGTTACAGAGAGAGAGAGAGAGAGAGAGAGAGAGGTCTTCCATCCGCTGGTTCACTCCCCAAATGGCCACAACGGCGGGAGCTGCACCAATCTGAAGCCAGGAGCCAGGAGCTTCTTCCAGGTCTCCAATACAGGTGCAGGGGCCCAGGGACTTGGGCCATCTTCTACTATCCCAGGCCATAGCAGAGAGCTGGATCAGAAGAGGAGCAGCCGGGACTAGAACCGGTGCCCATTTAGGATGCTGGCGCTTCAGGCCAGGGCGTTAACCTGCTGCGCCACAGCGCCGTCCCCCCAACTCTACTTCCAATCTAGCTTCTTGTTAATGCACATCATGGGAGGCAGCATGTGATGGCTCAAAGATTTGAGTTCCTGCCACCCACATGGGAGATCCAGATGAGGTTCCAAGCTCTTCTGTCTTCAGCCTGGACTAGCCCCAGCTATTGTGGGCATTTGAGGAGTGAACCAGCAGGTGAAAGCTCTCTCTCTCTCTCTTTCCCCCTCCCTTCCCCCTTCCCCATCTCTCTCTCTCTCTCTCTCTCTCTCTCTCTCTCTCTCTCTCTCTCTTTTGCTATGCCGTTCAAATAAACAAAGCTTTTTTTAAAAACTAGAAAACAGACATAAAAGACATTTTAAAATGTTTATATATTTTGGAGCCTGCACTGTGGCACAGCGGGTTAAAGCCCTGACCTGAAGCGCCAGCATCCCATATAGGCGCCGGTTCTAGTCCCAGCAGCTCCTCTTCCGATCCAGCTCTCTTCTATGACCTGGGAAAGCAGTGGAAGATGGCCCGAGTGCTTGGGCCCCTGCACCCACATGGGAGACCCGGAAGAAGCTCCTGGTTCCTGGCTTCAGATCAGCATAGCTCCAGCCATTGCAGCCATCTGGGGAGTGAACCAGCAGATGGAAGACCTCTCTCTGTGTACCTTTCTCTGTAACTCCATTTTTCAAATAAATAACATAAATCTTAAAAAATAAAATGTTTATATATTTTAATCTACTTGAAAGGTAGAATGACATAGAGAGGTGGAGAGAGAGAGAGCTCCTCCATCCACTGATTGACTCCCCAAATGCCTGTAATAGCCAGGGCTGAACCAGGCCAAAGCAAGGGACCTAGAATACCATCCAGGTCTCACATGTGGGTGGCAGGGGTCCAAGCACTTGAGCCATAGTCTGCTACCTCCCCAGGATGTTAGCAGGAAGTTGGATTGGAAGTAGAGGTGCCAGGACACGAGCTGGCACTCTGATGTGAGATGCAGGTGTCACGAGCAGCAGCTTCACCCACTTGTGTCACAGTGCTCCCCCAGAGACATTGACCACAACTGATGACACTGAATTAATGTTAGTATTTTTATTGTGATGATACTGCTTTCTTACAGAGCAGACTGTTCTCATTCTTAGGAATGCATACTGAAATATTTATGGGTGAAGTGCTATAATATCTACAAAATATTGAGTTACTGGTTTTTAAATTTCTTTTCATTGCTTTTTGTTTTAATGCAGATTCCTGTATCAAGCCTGAGGGATACAGTCCTAGAACTAGCAGTGTTTGATCAACATAGGAGAAAGTTTGATAATTTCAGTTCACTAATACTAGAATGGAAATCCTCTAATGAAACACTAGCCTACTTCGAAGATTATAATGCAGTGGAGATGGTAGCAAAAGATGATGGCAGTGGGCAGACCCGGTTACATGGTTTGTGCAAATTGACGAATCCTTTTGTATATTGTACCTGTTAAATGATTCTACACTAGATATTTCCTTATGGGCAAGGATTTAATTTGGATTTTATCGTTTATCTCCTTTAATTTTATTTATTTTTAATTATTTGTTTACTTTTATGTTTTGAAAAAAGATTATTTGAAAGACAGAGTGACAGAGTCGGAAAGAGATCTTTCATTTGCTGGGTCGCTCCCCAAATGTCCACAACTGTGGGCATTGGGCCAGTCTGAAGCCAAGAGCCTGGAACTCCATCTGGGTCTCCGACATGGGTTGCAGGGGCCCGAACACTTGGGCCATCTTCTGCTTCCTTCCCAGGAGAATTAGCAGGAAACTGGATCAGAAGCAGAGCATCTGGAACTCAACCATT
Source organism: Oryctolagus cuniculus (assembly GCF_051225735.1). Taxonomy (NCBI): domain Eukaryota; kingdom Metazoa; phylum Chordata; class Mammalia; order Lagomorpha; family Leporidae; genus Oryctolagus; species Oryctolagus cuniculus. The sequence goes on from NC_142873.1 coordinate 44,894,434, forward strand.
GCTGCAATGGAATGCTGGCGTCACAGGTGGCTGCTTCACCTCCTGCACCACAATGGCCCCTTATTTTTATTGTTACTTGAAAGGCAGAGACAGAGTAATTTGGGGCTGGTGCTGTGGCACAGTGGGTTAAAGCCCTGGCCTGCAGCACTGGCATCCTATACAGGCTGTTCTACTTCCGATCCAGCTCCCTGCTGGTGCCCCTGGAAAGGCAGTAGAAGATGGCCCAGGTGCTTGGGCCCCTGCACCCACATGGGAGACCTGGAAGAAGCTCCTGGTTTCTGGCTCCTGGCTCCTGAGTCCTGGGTCCTGGCTTCAGATTGGCCCATGTCTGGCTGTTGTGGCCATTTGGGGAGTGAATCAGCAAATTAAAGATCTCTGTCTCTCTATATATATATATAACTCTGCCTTTCAAATAAATAAATAACTCTTTTTTAAAAAAAAAAAAAAGAAAGAAGAGAAAAAGAGAGAAAGATGAGGGGGAGGGGGAAGAGTAAGAAGGGAGGAGGAGAGGGAAGGAGGGTCACATTACAGATTATAGAAGACTTCAAATACTAGCTGCAGAGCTTGAATTGACCTAATAAAAGCAGTTAGCCATTTAAAATGTTTGAGTAAATGATTGTAGATACACATATGTATATGAAGATAGACATCTACATATACAGAACGGTGTAGAAGAGTGGAGGGTCCCAAAAGACTGTCCGTGTATTTCTTGTTCCCATTTGTAGGTCAAACAAGAACTCCTCATACATTTGTTGAAATCCTATTTTTGGACTCAGTGATCCTCACAAGTGGAAAGAACTGTAGTTTTGCCTGGCCCATTCCCTCATTTAATAAAGACACTGAGGGGCCAGCACTGTGTCGTAGTGGGTAAAGCCACCACCAGCAGTGCCGGCATCCCATATGGGTGCCGGTTCAAGTCCCAGCTGCCCCACTTCTGATCCAGCTCATTGCTATGGCCTGAAAGCAGTGGAAGATGGCCCAAGTCCTTGGGCCCCTGCACCCATGTGGGAGACCCCAGAAGAAGCTCCTGGCTCCTGACCTTGTATTGGCACAACTCCAGTCATTGTGGCCATTTGGGGAGTGAACCAGCGAATGGAAGACCCCTCTCTCTCTGCCTCTGCCCCGCCTCTCTGTCATCCATGTCCCACATTGGAGTGCCTAGGTTTCTAGTCCCTGTTCTGTAACTGATTCTAATTTTTCCTGCTAATGGATACACCGTGAGGCAGCAGGTGATTGTGCAAGTACTTGGGTCCCTGCAACTCACATGAGGAACCCAAATTGAATTCCTGGCTCCTGAGCATTTGAATGTAAACCAACAGGTGGGAGGTGTGTGTGTGTGTGTGTGTGTGTGTGTGGCAAATAAAATAAATTAGAAATTTTCAAACAAGTTCATAAAAATTGTGCATTGTTTTTAGAACTATGAATTTCAATTTTTTTACCAAATAAGTTTACTTTTTAATTCTACTTTTCCACAAATGATTTGAAATATCTCCATAGTGGCAGAGTTAACACTGAGTTAGAATGTAGTTTTCATTTCTCATGTATTCCCCCCATTCAGTGTTTTCCTCCTCTGCAATAAAACACCATTTGGAAAAGATTGGGACAAAATTTGGTGTTCTGGAGATACTTTTTTATGGTTTTTTAAATTTATTTATTTGAAAGGTGGTGTTACGGAGAGGCAGAGAGAGAAAGAGAGAGTGGTCTTCCATCTGCGGGTTCACCCTCCAAATGGCCACAACGGCCAGAGCTGAGCCAATCCGAAGACAGGAGCCAGGAGCTTTTATATTCTACATGTTAATGGCTTTTTTTTGTATTTTTGTATTTTGTTTTTTTTTTTCTGTATGTTATTGTATGTATGTTATTGTATTGTATTTCTGTATGTTTTCAGGTCATCAGGTCCTTAAAGTACATGGGATAAAAGGGACGGTACTCATTGGAGTCAATTTTGTGGGCTATTCAGCAAAGAAAAGCCCAAAGGTAAGTGAAGATTATGAAATAAGATGTATAAATTGGGCCAGCGCTGTGGCACATGGGTTCAAGCCCCAGCCTGCAGCTCTGGCATCCCATATGGGTGCCAGTTCAAGTCCCGGCTGCTCCTCTTCTGATCCAGCTCTCTGCTATGGCCTGGGAAAGCAGTAAAAGATGGCCCAAGTCCTTGGGCCCCTGCACCCGCCTGGGAGACCTGGAAGAAGCTCCTGGCTCCTGACTCCTGGCTTCAGATCAGCTCAGCTCTGATCGTTGTGGTAATTTGGGAAGTGAAACAACGGAATGGAAGCCCTCTCTCTCTGGCTCTACCACTCTCTCTGTAACTCTGTCTTTGGTATAAAAAAAATAAATCTTTAACAACAAAAAAAGATTTGTAAATTAGGGGTGGGCATTATGGAACTCTGGGTTAAGCTGCGTCTTTGGATGCCAGTATCCTGTACATGCCTAAGATCAAGTCCCACCGCCGTTTCTGATCCAGCTTCTTCAGAGCACCTCAGAGGCAGCATATGATGGCCCAGGTACTTGGGCTCCTGCCACCCACCTGGGAAATCTGGATGGAGTGCTGGGCTCCTGACTTCTGGCCAGCCCCAGCTGTTTCAGGCATTTGGAGAATGAACCAACAAATGGAATCTCTCTCTCTCTCTGCCTCTCTCCCTCCTTCCCTCCATCTCTGTTTATCACTCTGCCTTTCAAATTAAACAATTGGCCGGCGCCGTGGCTCAATAGGCTAATCCTCCACCTTGCGGCGCCGGCACACCGGGTTCTAGTCCCGGTTGGGGCGCCGGATTCTGTCCCGGTTGCCCCTCTTCCAGGCCAGCTCTCTGCTATGGCCAGGGAGTGCAGTGGAGGATGGCCCAGGTGCTTGGGCCCTGCACCCCATGGGAGACCAGGAAAAGCACCTGGCTCCTGCCAGGATCAGCGCGGTGCGCCGGCTGCAGCGGCGGCCATTGGAGGGTGAACCAGCGGCAAAAAGGAAGACCTTTCTCTCTCTGTCTCTCTCTCACTGTCCACTCTGCCTGTCAAAAAAAAAAAAAAAAAAATTAAACAATTGAACCTTAAGGCTTTGTTTTTTTCTTTTTAAAGATTTATTTTATCTGAAATACAGGGTGATAGAGAGAGAGGGGGAGAGAGAAACAGAGAGGGAGAGGGAGAGAGAGAGAGAGGGAGAGAGAGAGAGGGAAAATCTTCTGTCCACTGATTAACTCTCCAAATGACTCCAAAGGCCAGTGCTGGGCCAGGCTGATGCCAGTAGCTTCATCCAGCTCTCCCACATGGATGCAGGGGCCCAAAGACTTGAGCCATCTTCCACTGCTTTTCCCAGGCCATTAGCAGGGAGCTGGAGCAGAAGAGGAGCAGCTGGCACACAAACTGGTGCCCACATGGGATGCCGGCACCGCAGGCAGAGGCGTAGCCCACTATGCCGCAACACCAGTCTTGAGAATTATGCACTTCTGTGATTCTGTAACCTTTGGCACCAATGAGTACAGGAATTTTCTCTCACTGAGCTGAGAAATGAGAAATTGTGTGATTCTCCTTACATTTCTAGGAAATTTCCGACTTGCCCAGATCTGCAGCTGTGGAACTGCTCCTGGTGGATGATGTAACTGTGCTGCCTGAGAATGCTACCATCTATAATCATCCTGATGTGAAGGTAGAAGCTGTATGGGTCTTGTGAAAGGGAATCATGTTGGAGGGGAGATTATCAAGAGTATGAGAAAACACTCACTTGGGGCAAGCATTTGGTGGCTAAGCTCCTCCTGGGATGCTCACATCCCATGTCAGAGTTCCTGGGTTTGGGTCTGGTTTCATTCTCCACTCCAGCTTCCTGCTAAAGCACACCCTGGGAGGCAGCAGGTGATGACCCAAGTAGTTGGATCCCTGCCACCCATGTGGGAGAACAGGATGGAGCGCCTGCCTCCTGGCTTCCGCCTGACCCAGCCCACGTTGTGGCAGGCATCTGGGTAGCTTAGCAGCAGATGGGTGATCTCTCTCTATCTCTCCTGTCTTTCTGCCTTTCAAATAAATTAAATAAACAAATAAATTTTGAAAAACATTCACTTATGTGTTGAAAATCGCATTCATATGTATAACACATATATAATAATTAGCTGTAATATTCTTAAGGTATATTTAATAATATTTTATATTGTGTCCATTAACTTTAATATTTTAACTCCACACCCTTTTAGATAAGTGGAAGCCATTCCCTTTGAGCTATTTATAAACTGAATGGAATAGAATATTGTTGTCTGATTGTTCCACAGGAAACATTTAACCTCGTGGAAGGGTCTGGTTATTTTTTGGTTAACAGCAGTGAGCAAGATATTGTCACCATCATTTATATGGAAGCAGAAAGCTCTGTCCAGGTGAGTTGTGGAGCTATTCCCAGATTGATGGTCTCAGGCCAAGTTCATTGTTAGGCAAATCATTAAAAATTTCACTGTGTGTCTAAAACTTGTTACAAAAGTAACATTTTCCTTTTTTTCTTTCTTTCACCTAATTGATTCTTCAACCAAAAATAGCTAAAATACTGAGCAAGTTTTGCTTCTATCTGAACTGAGAACAGTATAACATACATCTAGATTAGATTTCCATTAAAAAGAAGGCTAATTTTCATAGGTTTTAAAATGTATACCTGTGTAGATAATTAAATATACTAATGACTTTATAACTTGAGTATATCATGTTTTCAGGCAGAATATGAAAACTGGAAATATTAAGCTGACCCCACAGACAGTATGCCAAAGAACTTGTTTTTAGTTGACCTGCAGTAATAAAAACACCTAAAGATAATATTTATACTTATATATCTTTCTAAGAGCTCAAACAACTTCAGATGTCTTTGTTTTAAAAAAAAAAGGGAGTCAGGCACTAGGTGCTGACAAAAGATGTGAAAAAACATGCTGTTATTCAGAGCTGTAGTACAAGGAGGAAGAGTGAAGTGTCAGTCAGCTCCTAGTGGTGATCTCAACACCTGTAAATGGACTTGATTCTCTTCTTGAAATTCTTTCCTTGTCCATACTTAACAAGCTGGATACGTATGTTAGATTCTGCTTGAATTCAATCAACTTAAATTCTACTCTGTCAGTCAATATTTATTAAGGTACTTTGCCATGAAATGAAACATCCTGTTAAGAATACACACTGTACTATGCCTGAAATATGTGAAGGAACCTTCAAGAGTTCCCATCCCAAAGGAAGTAAGATGTCACATTTTCCGCTTTGAGGAGAATAGTTGCTCTGATTATGCTTGGACCATGTTTGCTTCTTTACTCAGCTGCTATCATCTTCCTTCTAGTTAATCCCAGTGCACCCTGGATTTCTCACCTTAGAAGTCTATGATCTTTGCTTGGCTTTCTTGGGCCCAGCAACAGCCCACCTCAGAGTGTCAGACATACAAGAGCTGGAGCTCGATTTGATTGATAAGGTGAGAGACGTCTGCTTTGTCTCAGATATGAAATGAGCTTCATTCTTATTCCCTAACAACACTCAATATAGTTTCTTCTCAGCTACTACGTGTGTATAGCAGGACTCTTGGTAGTGTTTATAGAAACACTAGTCTTGCCGGCGCCGCGGCTCACTAGGCTAATCCTCCATCTTGCGGTGCCAGTACCCGGGTTCTAGTCCCGGTCGGGGCGCCGGATTCTGTCCCGGTTGCCCCTCTTCCAGGCCAGCTCTCTGCTGTGGCCAGGGAGTGCAGTGGAGGATGGCCCAAGTGCTTGGGCCCTGCACCCCATGGGAGACCAGGAAAAGCACCTGGCTCCTGGCTCCTGCCATCGGATCAGCGCGGTGCACTGGCCGCAGTGCGCCAGCCGCGGCGGCCATTGGAGGGTGAACCAACGGCAAAGGAAGACCTTTCTCTCTGTCTCTCTCTCTCACTGTCCACTCTGCCTGTCAAAAAAAAAAAAAAAGAAGAAGAAGAAGAAGAAATACCAGTCCTTAAGGGACAATACTCCGGCCCGTGCACCGGGTCCATGTGGGCGCCCGTGCTGCACAGTGCAAGGTCACCATGGCAGAGCTGCAGCAGCTCCGGCTGCAGGAGGCGGTGGACTCCATGGTGAAGAACCTGGAGAGGGAGAGCATCCGTAGATGCAGGGCTTCACGTTCCAGTGCAGCACTGGCTGTTGTGAGGACAGCTGGGTGTCCATGCAGCAGGTACACAATGCATCGACACTGCCACATGCCTCTGGCTCAGGCCCAGGCCTTGGTGACAAGCGAGCTGGAGAAGCTCCAGGACCGCCTGGCCCGGTGTATCATGCACTGCAACGACAAAGCCAAAGATTCCATAGACGCAGGGAATAAGGAGCTGCAGGTGATGCAGCAGCTGGACAGTTGTGTGACCAAGTGTGTGGATGGCCACATGCACCTCATCCCAACCATGACCAAGAAGATGAAGGAGTCGCTCTCATCCATTGGTAAATAAAAGTCTGCCGGTGGCCATCGGGGCTGTGGGAAGGAATCTATTTTTAAAAGGAATGGGAACTTTAGTCTTTTATGAATGAAGTTATAGAAGACAACGAGTTTAAAGCATATGAAACTTGCCTCTGGACACTGATTCCTTTATATTTCAATCCTTGGAAATGAAAAAAAAAAAATCTAAAATCTGGCTAGAGATACAGGGGAGTGTTTTCGAGCCTAGACTTCATGTGGCAAGGGTTTGTGCTGGCAGTAGGGCCCTCCCTTGTATCCAGGCGGAGCCCCCCAAAGCACCAGATTCTTCTTACCTGCACAGGTACAGTAGGCGGTGGGTTCCTCTCACCTGCCTGAGGTCTGGTGCAGTTGGAGAGAGGGGCTTCTGTGCATTGCCAGCCTCCTATTTGGCAGAGCTGTTGCCACACCGTTTTCCATACATTGTAACACAGAATTCACAAGGTCACTAGTGGAAAAGGGGAAAATATGTTTCTGGGCCTTTGTTTTGCTTGGTTTTGTTTTATATACAAGGGCATGAGGTTGATTCAAGATGTGGAGTTGGGAGGGAGAGTAGTTTGGGAAAGAATTTTTGAAGGACCCTGTGGACTGCATCTTTCAGCCTGGAGACAAGCAAACTCAGGAGAAGCGATGTCACGCAGGGTGTGGGAAGCACAGCTCCCCTCTCACGGGTCCCAGGATAAACTTGCGGCGACAGTTTCCCCTTGTAAGGAAAGGGGGTTTTGACCGTGACTTATACCAATATCTAGGAATGAACGGTAAAAGGTGAACTACTGGCTACATAATAAAGAGCTGTCAAGTACTAGGTTTGAAAGAACCTGAGTTTTGTGTAACGGAATGGGATGAAAGCCTAAACAGAGCATTGCTTACTTAGCCCCTGAATTAACAGAGCCTTATTCAGACAATCCCCTGGCGACTAGAAGGTCAAAGGAGGAAAAGCAGCAGCCTGGGGGAGCCTCAACTGCCTGAGAGCGGGGAAAGGGAAGGGAGCCCCACATTACCAGGTCCCATCTTGTCTGGGGCCCTTGCAGCCCACAAGTGTCGTGCCCCAGAATGGCACCTTATCATTTTTGATAAGGATCTTGTTTGTTTTTTTTAAGAACTTGCTGAAATGATCATATAGCTTGTCTGTTCACTGTTAGAATGCTGTGATATATTTTCCTAGTTGTTTGGTTTTAAAGAAAATAAATAAGGTTTAATCCCTGCCCCCTCCCCCAAAAAAGGGACAATACACCAACATTAAACATGATGAAGGTAAGTAGAACCTTAAAGAGCAACTTAAACAATACACACACATTAGGCTTATAGGATCAAAGGCTGACCAGGAACATTTAGCATGAACATAAAAGTTTGTCTCCCTTTAAGCGTTAGACAGCCCTTGATGAATGAGATACCTCTATTAAACATCTACTATTTCCTTTTTTAAACTACTAGGTTGAGATAGGCAAGACTGTGTTAGTGACTGTGAGGGTTCTTGGCCCTTCCAAACGTCCATTTCGAAATAAATACTTTCAAAACATGGAGCTTAAACTGCAGTTGGCTTCTGCCATTGTCACCCTCACGTAAGTATCATTTCAATACATCTTTCTCCTTATGCTTGATATCATGGGGCTCTCCCTCCTGGGAGCCTGGGCAGCTTTCTCTTAGGTTACTTCAGATTTTCTCCTTTCCTTTTATTGGGTGGAGGGTGGGGTGGGGAAACAGGTAGAGAGAGAGAGCTGCCTTACTCTGGCTCATTCCCTAAATGCCCCTCAGCCAAAGGAGCCGAGAATTCAATCCAGGTTTCCCATGTGGGTGGCAAGGGCCCAACTACTCCACCCATCACCTGCATTAGCAGAAAACTAGAATCAGGAGCAGAGCCTAGATTCAAACTTAAGGGCTCCATTTTGGGACGAGTCCTAACCCGACTTTTAACGGCTGGACCAAGTGCCTGCCACTCCTTTCCTTTTCTGATACAGTAAATTTCAGCCCAAAACTCACTTCTCATATTCAGCCCTCTACAAGATACCTATTTCAGGTTCTCAGATGTTTTGTTTGGGGACTAAAATCATGTGTGCGTCATTAATATTTCCATTAAAAAAGATTTATTTATGTATTTATTTATTTACTGGGTGGGGAGGGGAGCATCTTCCACTTACTGGTTCAGGGCCAGGCCAAAGCCAGGAGGCAAAAACACCATCCTGGTCTCGCTCTTGAGTGTCAGGGGCCCAAGCACTTGGTCATCCTCTGCTGCCTTCCCAGGCACTTTGGCAGGAAGTTGGGTCAGAAGCGGAGTGCTCAAACTGGTGCTCCAGTGTGGGATGCCCGTGTCACAAACAACAACTTAACTCGCTGGCCACAACACTGGCCCCTCCCTTTTTTAAAAAAATTTATGTATTTATTTATTTGAAAAGCTAAGTGATAGGCGAGGGAGAGAGAGAGAGAGAATCTTCCATCTCCCCAAACTGTGTGCAATTGCCAGGGCTGGGACAGGCTACAGTCAGGAACTCAGAACTCCGTCTTGGTCTCCCATGTGGGTAGCAAGGACCCAAGTTACTTGGGCCACCTTCTGCTGCCTTCCTAGGTGCAATAGCAGGAAGCTGGATTGGAAGCAAAGCAGCCAAACTCTAACTGGCACTGTGACATGTGATACAGGAGTCTCAAGCAGTGCCTTTACCAGCTGTGCCACAATGGCCGCTCTAATATTTCCATCTTTAAAATTTCTCCTTGTGGGGGAGGGTGCTGTGGCTTAGCGGGTAAAGCCACCACCTGCAGTGCCAGCATCCATATGGATGAGTCTTGGCTGTTCCACTTCCAACCCAGCTCCCTGCTAATGTGCCTGGGAGAGCAGTAAAAGATGGCCTAAGTGCTTGGGCCCCTGCCACCCATGTGGGAGACCTGGAAGAAGCTCCTGGCTTCGAATCAGCCCAGTACCATCCACTGCAGCCATTTGGGGAGTGAACCAGCTGATGGAAGTCCCCCCCTCCCCTCTCTCCCTCTGCCTCTCTGTAACTCTGCCTTTCAAATAAATTTTAAAAAATAAATTTTAAAAAAAAAATTTCTCCTTAGAGGACCAGCAATGTGATGTATCAGGTAAAGCTGCCACATGCAATGCCAGTACCCCTATGGGCACCAGTTCAAGTCCTAGCTGCTCCACTTCCCATCCAGCTCTCTGTTAATGTGGCTGGAAAAGCAGTGGAAGATAACCCAAATACTTGGGCCCCTGTACCCACATGGGAGATCCAGAATAAGCTGCCTCCTGGCTTCAGATGGGCCCAGCTCTGGCTTTTGCAGCCATTTGGGGAGTGAACCAGTGGATGGAAGAGTCTCTTTCTGTCTCTCCCTCCCTCCTTCTCTCTCTCTCTCTCTGTGAACTCTGCCTTTCAAGCCAGGGGACTATCAAAAATCTGTTTAGAAGCAGAGACACTGTCGTTCTCTCTGAGAATGGAGAAATACAGGAATTCCAAGACAATTTAGTATTTGCAGGTTTGCCAATCTATGTTTATATTGCCCTATTCCCTTGGAACCTTAGAACAATTTTTTGTCCCTCATAAGCTTCCTATCGTTGCTAGGAAATTTGTCTTGGCTCTGGAAATTTACAACTATTTTCTTGCAGTTCCCCCTAGCCGAATTAAAATGAACATAAAATGTTAAACATCTTGAAAATCTGCATTGCTGGCCACTTTCAAAAATAAATCTTTTAGGGCCCGGTGCTGTGGCATAGTGGGCTAGGCCTCTGCCTGCGGCACCAGCACCCCTTATGGGATGCTCTTCTTTCAATCCAGCTCTCTGCTATGGCCTGGGAAAACAGAGGAAGATGGCCTAAGTGCTTAGGCCCCTGCACCCATGTGGGAGACCCGGAAGAAGCTCCAGGATCCTGGCTTCAGATCGGCACAGCTCCAGCCATTGGAGCCATTTGAGGAATGAACCATCAGACGGAATACCTTTCTGTCTCTCCCTCTATCTGTAACTCTACCTCTCAAACAAATAAAATAAAACATTTAACACAAATCTTTCTTACTGATAAATGCATGGATCTTTGCAGGCTAATGGACGAACAAGATGAATACTCTGAAAATTATATCCTTCGAGCTGTCACTGTTGGGCAAACCACACTTGTAGCTATTGCCAGAGACAAGATGGGGAGAAAATTCACATCAGCTCCTCGGCAAATTGAAGTAAGCAAATGATCTCATCCAAAATTTATACTTCATCTTTTTTAGCATTGTGTATCTTTTTCTATTTAGTTTGCACAAATTGAAAATCATCTGACCAAAAAATAAAAATATGAGAGTTGTCTAACTCTTGAACAACTTATAGCATACTTTTGGTCTTTTGTTTTCTGTAAAACAGTAATAAAGTTCTTGTAGAAATTTTGCAAAGCACAAAAGAATGTTAAAAATGCAGCATAAACTCGCAAGTCACGTGAGCTGCCAAAATGGCGGCGCTGAGGGGTGAGGCTGGTGCAGACGTGAAAGATGCCGGTGTGGTACCATTAGGAACTGGGGAAGTGCCCAAGGACATCAGAATGGCAACATATACACGTGGTCAGCCTAGTCCTTCTCTAAGAGATGCAAAACTCGGAAGACCAATGGTCATCGAAATCATAGAAAAAAAATTTGAATATCTTCGAAAAGAAAAGACCTTAAATATATATGGAACACTGACCCTTGGCACAACAGCTGGTTTTTCTGGAATACTGGCAAACTTCATTTTCAGACATTGCTTCAAGGTTAAACATGATGCTTTGAAAACATATGCATCATTGACTAGACTTCCATTTTTATCTACCATAGTTGCTTACAAGCTCCTTATAACCGATGCTTTGTATTCAGGTAACATAAGCAAGGAAAACTGTGTCCTTAGAAGTTCACTGATTGGCATAGTATGTGGTATTTTATATCCCTCTAGTTTGGCTTTTTCTAAAAATGGATGCCTGGCAGTCAGATATCATACAGTTCCACTGCCACCGAAAGGAAGGGTTTTACTCCACTGGCTGCTGCTTTGTCAAACAGAGATGAAAGCAATGGTGATTCCTCTAGTCTTTCAGACAATGTTTGGAATACTTATTGGTTTACAGCATTATTCACTGTTTGAAAAAACACTTGCAAAAACTGTACATGAAGATTAATCAAAGAATGGGTACTGATTCAGCAAAATGGGTTTTTTTAATGATGAGTACTTGGATATTGTGGAAAAAATTGAAAGTCACTCTGGACAGAGAACTTGTCTCTGTTTTGCCTGCTATATTGCAGATACTTAATAAATATTCAGTAATTCAATAAATGTAAAACAATGTGAAAAAAAATGCAGCATAAGAGGCTGGCACTATGGCTCAGTTGGTTGGTCCTCCGCCTGCGGCGCCGGCATCTCATATGGGCGCTGGGTTCTAGTCCCAGTTGCTCCTCTTCCAGTCCAGCTCTCTGCTGTGGCCCAGGAGGGCAGTGGAGGATGGTCCAGGTGCTTGGGCCCCTGCATCTGCCATGGGAGACCAGGAGGAAGCACCTGTCTCCTGGCTTCAGATCGGCACAGCGCGCCAGCTGTAGCGGCCATTTTGGGGGTGAACCAACAGAAGGAAGACCTTTCTCTCTGTCTCTCTCTCTCACTGTCTAACTCTGCCTGTCAAATTAAAAAAAAAAAAATGCAGCATGAAAGTCACCTGTAGGGGCCTGTGCTGTGGCATGCTGCACCAGTTCAAGTCCCAGGTGCTCCACTTCCAGTCCAGCTCTCTGCTAACACTCCTGGGAAAGCAGTGGAAGCACTTGGGCCCCTGACCCACCTGGGAGACCCAGAGGAAGCTCCTGGCCCCTAGCTTCAGATCATCCCAGCTCTGGCTGTTGCGGCCATTTGAAGAGTGAACCAGCAGATGGAAGATCAATCTCTCTCTCTCTCTCTCTCCCTCTCTGCCTCTGTCTCTGCCTCTCAAATAAATAAATAAATATCTTAAAAAAAAAAAAAAAGCTGCCACCTGCAGTGCTGGCATCCCATATGGGCACCAGTTCGTGTCCTGGCTATTCCACTTCCAATCCAGCTCTCTGCTATGGCCTGGGAAAGCAACAGAAGATGGCCCAAGTCCTTGGGCCCCTGCACCCATGTGGGAGACCTGGTAGAATCTCTTGGCTCCTGGCTGCAGATCTTCCCAGCACTAACCATTGCAGCCATTTGGAGAGTAAACAAGTGGTTGTTAAGATATCTCTGTCTCCCTCTCTCCCTCTCTCTCTGTATCTCTCTGCCTCTACCCCTACCTCTCTGTAACTACCTTTCAAATAAATAAGGGGCTGGCACTTCTTTAAAAATAAATAAATAATCTTTTAAAAAAAAAGAGTGGTTGCCTCTAAGTAGCAGAATTACAGGTAACTTTAAAAAAAAAAAAAGATTTATTTATTTGTTTGAAAAGCAGAATTACAGAGGCAGAGGCAGAGAGAGAGAGGTCTTCCATCTACTAATTTACTTCCCAAATGGCCACAACAGCTGGGCTGGGTTGATTCGAAGCGAGGAGCTTCTTCCAGGTTTCCCAAATGAGTGCAGGGACCTAAGGACTTGGGCCATCTTCCACTGCTTTCCCAGGCACATTAGCAGGGAGCTGGATCAGAAGTGGAACAGCAGGGACTTGAACCAGGGCCCATATGGAATTGCTAGCACTGCAGGCTGCACTTTTACCTGCTATGCCACAGCCCTGGCCCCAAGGCAACCACTCTTAAGATTTCAATTAGGGGTGATGTTGTGGCACAGCGAACTAAGCCACTGCTTAAGGTGCTGGCATCCCATATCTGGGCACAGGTTCAAGTTGCAGCTGCTCTGCTTCTGATTCAGCTCTCAGCCAGTGTGCCTGAGAAAGCAGTGGATGGTGGCCCAAAGATTTGAGACTCTGCCACCCACATGGGAGAACTGGATGGAGTTCCTGGCTCCTGGCTTCAGTCTGCCCCAAATCTGGCTGCCTACCTTTCAAACAAATAAATATTTAAAAGGAAAAGAAAACAGACTTTTACTACAACAAATGAAAAAGGAGAGGCTGATGTTGTGGCACAGTGACTTAAGCCACTGCTTGAAATCCTGGCATCCCATAATGGAGGACTGGTTCAAGTCTTGGCTACTCTACTTCCTATCCACCTTCCTGCTCATGTGCCTGGGAAGACAGCCAATGATATCGCAAACCTACACTCACCCGCCCATTGGTACCGTTTGGGGAGTGAACCAGTGAATGGAAGATTCTCTCTCTGTCTCTCCCTCTCTCCCTCTCTCTCTCTCTCCCTCTCTTTTTGCCTTTCAAATAAATAAGTAAATCTTAAAAAAACAATATTTCAGTGGATTTCCTTCAATTTTTCCCCTGTGAATATTTTAACGTGGATAACTCACACTCTTGTTTTCATCTGAATCTTTTATCAAAAGTATTTTCTTATGTTATTAAAAGCTAATTGTTGGCCGGCGCCGCGGCTCACTAGGCTAATCCTCCGCCTTGCTGTGCCGGCACACCGGGTTCTAGTCCCGGTCGGGGCGCCGGATTCTGTCCTGGTTGCCCCTCTTCCAGGCCAGCTCTCTGCTGTGGCCAGGGAAGGCAGTGGAGGATGGCCCAAGTGCTTGGGCCCTGCACCCCATGGGAGACCAGGAGAAGCACCTGGCTCCTGCCATCGGATCAGCGCGGTGCGCCGGCCACAGTGCGCCAGCCGCAGCGGCCACTGGAGGGTGAACCAATGGCAAAGGAAGACCTTTCTCTCTCTCTCTCTCTCTCTCTCTCTCACTGTCCACTCTGGCTGTCAAAAATTTAAAAAAAAAAAAAAAAAAGCTAAAGCTAATTGTTGGTGAAACTGGGTAATAGGTGCCTGAGAGCTCATTGTTCAAAAAAAGTTAATTTCAAATATAAATTTAATGGCCACTTTTAATCCAGTGTGTGGATATATAGTAACATATGTAAGTATTCCCACTTAAGCTACTTAAAACTTTTTGCTATTATAAATACAAGTAGTAACTTCTTTGTACATAGTTAGAAGTTTTCCTTAGACTAAGACCAGTCATTTGTTATGAAATTGACTCTAGTTAGTTATTGTTGTCTTTTGGGTTTTCTCCTTCAAGGTGTTTCCTCCCTTCAGACTTGTTCCGGAGAAAATGACACTGATTCCAACTAACATGATGCAGGTGATCTGAAAGAAAAATAAGGTTTACCTTCTCTCTCTCTCCCTCTCTCTCCCTCTCTCTCTCTCTCTCTCTCTCTCTCTCTCTCACACACACACACACACACAAATCCTCTTCCTGTTGTCTTCCTCTTATCTACTCCCAACCGAATTTGATACCGAAGAAAATGAGTGTTTTCCCTCATTTACGATGTACGTGGTATAAACCGTCTCTTGGAGTCCCATGGACAATTCACAGCACTTCCATTTCTTCTGCATTTGAGCTGATATGGGATATGCTCTACAGGAAGTGCGGGGAACTGAAGAAGTCAAGTTGTTTGGATAAAATGTTGGAGAAAGGGATGTGACTTCTTCTTGATATTCCAGGTATTCACTGGCATGTTTATAAATTCCAGGTAATGTCTGAAGGCGGCCCCCAGCCCCAGTCAATCATTCACTTCTCCATCAGTAATCAGACTGTGGCTGTTGTTAATAGGCGTGGACAGGTCACAGGCAAGGTGGCTGGCACAGCTGTGGTCCATGGCACTATCCAGGCAGTAAATGAAGATACTGGAAAAGTCATTGTGTTTTCTCAGGTATTAGTTCTGCTTCTGCTCTTCCATCTGGGAACCAGATTCATAGTGGGGAGGAGTGGGAGGGCTTCGTGATGATAAGGGCATAGGCAGCACAAGAAAACCCTGGTAGTCCCCCTTACCTTGCATTCTCTTGACAGGCATGGAAAACAAGTCATTTTTAGTGAAAAACCTACAGAGTATGGGCATTGTTGTAAGACATGGTCCCTATTATGAAGTAGTTTCAAGAAAAAAAAAATATCTATGGTGTGAGGTTATTGGTGAATGCCAAAACAACAAACCAGTTGTTGTAAGCATCTTTGTCCACCCCACAGAAACTCCCTCTTAGACTAAGCTTGCTCTCCACCCTGTTGAGCAGGATGAAGTGCAGATTGAAGTCGTTCAGCTGAGGGCTGTGAGGATCCTCGCAGCTGCGACTAGACTCATCACAGCCACTGAGGTCAGTAGGCTGGGCCTGTTCCTGGCTCACACTCTGATAACACCAGGCAAGGGAAATGTAGGGCACAAGACCACTTTTTCTTTCCAGATGCCTGTTTATGTCATGGGAGTGACCAGTACCCAGACCCCTTTCTCATTCAGCAATGCCAGTCCCGGGCTCACATTCCACTGGTCTATGAGCAAAAGGGATGTATTGGACCTCGTGCCCAGGCATTCAGAGGTATGAGTTTCTCTATTTATTCTATTATCTTAGTCATGTTGATGTCCGACTTATTTTATTTCATCATAAGTTTTAGATTGGCTCATTTTCTAAACTATACAGTATTGTCATCTATCTACTTTTACTGTTGTTCTGTGAACTCTGGAAACCTGCATATCATATGAAGAATCCAAATTTAAGGGTTAGGTGTTATGGCACCATAGATTAACTCTGCTTGGGATGTCCACATCCCATATTGGAGTACCAGTTCTAGTTTTGGCTGCTCCGCTACTGATCCACTCATTGCCAATATGCCGGGGAAGCAGTGGAAGATGGCCCAAATACCTGAGCTCCTGCCACCCATATAGAGTTCCTGGCTCCTGGCTTTAGCTTGGCCCAGCTCCATTGTAGCCATTTGGGAAATGAACCAACAAATGGAAGATCTCTCTCTCTCTCTCTGCCTTTTAAATAAATAAATATTTTTAAATTTTGAATTAATTTTTAATGTAATTTTAAAATATGTTTAAGGCTCCAAATTTTGAGTAATCACGATACTATATGAGTTTTAATTATTTTTGCTGGAAAAAGCTCTCAAAAACAAATTTTTTTTACTTTTTTTTTTTTTTTTTTTTTGGACAGGCAGAGTTAGTGAGAGAGAGAGACAGAGAGAAAGGTCTTCCTTCCATTGGTTCACCCCCCAAATGGCTGCTACAGCTGGCTCGCTGAGCCGATCCCAAGCCAGGAGCCAGGCGCCTCCCTCTGGTCTCCCATGCAGGTGCAGGGCCCAAGCACTTGGGCCATCCTCCACTGCTTTCCCTGGCCACAGCAGAGAGCTGGACTGGAAGAGGGGCAACTGGGACAGAATCCGGTGCCCCAACCGGGACTAGAACCCAGGGTGCTGGAGCCACAGGTGGAGGATTAGCCTAGTGAGCTGCGGCACTGGCCTATATTGTATTTTTTGAATAATATATTTACGAGCAGGTGGTTTTTATATGAGTAACACCTGATATCTTTTAACATGTTCAGACACTTCTAACTGTGTTCATAACCATGGTGCCTGCATGATATAAAAGGTGTATCCAGAGGACTGTAGATGGCACTGTGAAGCCAGGCAGGTTCCTGGGCCCACCTTAACAGGAGCTGGAGAAGAACGGGATTCGCACAGTGGGCTGTCAGTCATCGTGAACATTGACCGGCAGCTGGTTCTGGGTACATTGTATCAGAGCCAATTTAAGAAATATTAGTTAAACTACCCCTCCATGATTCCGTTTGGTATCTGGTGGTGCTGGCTCCTTCTAGTTTCACATCTACTGTGCCTGGAACCATGGACATGAGGACAATCCTCAATGCATCTAAAGAGTTTCTGAAAATAGATGTGATCTTTGTATGCACAAAACATTAAACTTCACACTGAAGCCTGAAAAAAAAAAAGTTTGGTAAGAAATTAGGTAAAGTGTGCTACAGACAACCTATATCTAGTTCATAGTGTTGGTACCCGGTCATCTGTTTGATGAACTCACCCAAGATAGCCTGAGGACAGTGCCAGCCACCTAGGTCTGAGCATTAGCTTAGGAAGGAGGGGTCTGGGGCCATGGCAATGCAGTAGGTCACAATTCAATGCTTATGAGAACAAAGAATTAGAGTTAGAGCTTGGACAAGAACAGAAGGGTTACAGGAACTACAATTAGGAGAATATGTCTGGAGCCCGCTAAAAAGATAAAAGGAGAAATATGAAAAAAAAAAAGTTTAAAAATCTATTCTTAGGACTGGCGTTGTGGCACAGCGAGTTAAGCTTCTGCTTGTGACACCAGAATACTACATGAGTGCCAGTTCCAGTCCCAGCTGCTCCACTTCTGATGCAGCTCCCAGCTAGGGAAAGCAGCAGAGGTTGACCCAAGTACTTGGGTCTTTGCTACCCATATGGGAGACCCAGATGCACTTCCAGGCTCCTAGCTTCAGCCTAACTCATACCAGACTGTTGCAGCCACTCAGGGAGTACATCAGAGGATGGAAGCTAGCTCGCTCGTGCTGCCTCTCTGTAACTCTGCCTTTCAAGTAAATAAATTTTTTAAATCTATTCATAATTTTTCTAAAAATATGCTGAGTCTATAATTTAGGATGGTAGGTTCTTCTATAAGGTACTTTCCAGAGCCCAGTTGTATTTGGAATGGAGGAGGATTGGAACTGTACTTAGTTGGGTATGATTCAGCATGGAGATTTGGCTTTGTTTCTGGAAGAGCAAATCGAGGTTGTGTGAAGAGAGGGAATGGCCTAGGCCTTAGTTTCTTAGCTTTGTTATGTAAAGTACCAATGTTTCCTGTAGCAGATGGAATCACTGAGAGCCATGCAAATATTTTCTTTTCCTGCCTCAGACTCAGCATAGGCAAACTGAATGATGAAATGGGTGAGAGAAAGGTCTGCATTGCCCCACAAGGCAGACTTCCTACACTGTGGAAATGTTGCTATTTAGAGATTCACTTGGATTAACCAATTTTAAGCCACTTGTTTTTTGTTTTTTGTTGTTTTTTGTTTTTAAGTGTCATTTTATTTGAAAGTCAGAGAGGAGGCCAGCGCTGTGGTGCAGTGGGTTAAGGCCATGGCCTGAAGTGCCAGCATCCCATATGGGCGCCGGTTCTAGTCCCGGCTGCTCCTCTTCCAATCCAGCTCTCTGCTATGGCCTGGGAAAGCAGTAGAATATGGCTCAAGTCCTTGGGCCCCTGCACCCATGTGGGAGACCAGAAGGAAGCTCCTGACTCCTGGCTTTGGATCGGTGCAGCTCCGGCCGTTGTGGCCAATTGGGGAGTGAACCAGCAATGGAAGACCTCTCTATCTGTCTCTACCTCTCTCTGTAACTCTGTATTTCAAATAAATAAAATAAATCTTTAAAAAAAGAAAGAAAGAAAGAAAGAAAGAAAAAGAGAGAGAGAGAGAGAGAGATCTTCCATCTGTTCACTCCACAAATACCTGCCACAGCCTGGGATGGGCCAGGCTGAAGCCCAGAGCTCAATCCGGTGTCCCACATGAATGGTAGTGACCCAATGCTTGAGTTATCATTTCCTGCCTTTCAGGGTACACATTTGCAGGAAGCTGGATCAGAAGCAGAGGAGCCAAGACTCAAACCAAGAACTCTGATGCGGGATCCAGGCATCCCAAATGGTGTCTTAGTTCCTGTGCCAGAAACCTGCCTCACCACTTGCTCTTAGCCTGAGGCTCTTTTCCAGACAACTGATTGAGATTTGCACAAAGGAAATGAGATTTGTTAAAATATTTATTTATTACATATTCGAAAGGCAGACTTAGAGCGAGAAAAAGAGAGAGATCTTCCATCTGCTAGTTCACTCCCCAAATGGCTACAACGGCCAGGGCTGGGCCAGATTGAAGCCAGGGGCCTGGAACTTCATCCATGTCTCCCACATGGGTGGCAGGGGTTCAAGTACTTGGGCCATTTTCCAGTTTTTCCCAGGCACATTAGCAGGGAGCTGGATCAGAAGTGAAGCAGCTGGGACTGGAGCTGGTGTCACGAGTGGCAGCCTAACTTGCCATGCTACAGTGTCAGCCTCAGGAAACGAGAGTTCTTATATCAGAGAGAAGGGAGAGGCGATTTTGGAATTTGGGACTCAACTATGAGTCAAGAGAGGTAGAAAGGTTTTGAGGGCTGTTGCCAGCAAGAATGCTGGGGAGTTAGGACATGAAATGCGAAAGGTGGGCAAGTGCTTTCTTCAACACATATTTGCCTTCATTTTGACCATACTGTCCCTATTGCCAGAAGTCTGTCGAGTTCTAATCCTCCTAATCCCATCTAGACTGGAATGGTGAGTAAGGCAGGTAGGAAGATGGTCAGCCAGTTTTAGCATTGTCCTAAAGATGGAGCTTCTCTTTCTGGAACTCATTGTTCCCTACTACCCTGAACTCCAGGAATAGTTTGCTTCACTTCGCTCCTATCTCAGCTTCTATTGTCTGGGCCCATTTTGGAAACCACTTGCATCATTTCCACTTTTCTATCAATGAATTAACTTTGAGGTAATGTAAAAGAGTCTTAGGCATGCTTGCTACAATGAGTTGAACACTGCAAACATAGATTTACTTCAAGGAGGACTATGCTACTGGGAATAGGAAAAGAAAAGGCTATGGGGCTAGTGGTTAAGATGCCTGAATCTCATTTCAAGAGAGCCTGAGCTGGATAACTGTCTGCACTCTTGACTCCAGCTTCCTGAACCCTGGGAGGCAGCGCTGGTGGCTCAAGTAGTTGGGTTCTTGCCACCCATGCAAGAGACCTGGATAGAGTTCCTGGTTCCCAGCTTTATTCTCTGGCCCAGAGTCATTATAAGCAACTGAGAAGTGAACAGTGGAGGGAAGCACTCTCTCAAATAAGAGGAAGGGGTGGGGGGGAGCAAATGAAAATAAACTCTTGTACTCTAGTTCTTCTAGAAAGCCCTTTTCAACATACATTTTCCTTGTTACAACAGAGAAGGAAGGGCACAGTGTTTACTCATGAATATTTCTGAATCCATACCCTCCCTGTCTAGGTGTTTCTACAGCTCCAGGTAGAGAATAACTTTGCAATGGTTGTCCGTACAAAAGCAGCTGGCCGGACCAGCATCAAAGTCACTGTCCGCTGCATGAACAGTTCCTCTGGGCAGTTGGAGGGAAATTCGTTGGAATTGTCTGATGAAGTTCAGATCCTGGTAAGCTCCTAAACCTAGATCTTGATTTTATATATCAAGGAGAAGAAAATCTTACCATCTATGAAGAGCTTAGTCTAAAAAGAAAGGGAGAAACTACTAGAGAGACTCTTGGAACGGGTTTGTAGTTCCTAGGCCTGTGTTATTTCTGCTAATCGCTTCAGTATAGTATTGACATTAGAAACCTTAGCACATGTTCTTCCTTCAACTCCCCACACTATGAACACAAGCTGTGAACCTATAATACCTAGAGAGGGTTTAATTTCTGAGCTGTGGCATCTAATGTAGATGCTATGACTTGCCCATTTAGATATATTCACAGGTAGAATGAACTACAGCCCTAATTTGTGGTAAAGTGGAAGAGTATGAACAGTTTCTTCAGATGTTCTCAAGCAAAAACCTAAATGGCTGTATTGTTTTTAGAATTCAAGATGAGTCACCATTGTATGGGGCAAGTAAGTTTCTCTGTTTCCTAATTTGGAGCTGATTCTTGCCCGCTCTATTTTGGCTTTTTGGTTCTCTGTCTCAGTGTGATGTAGAGGAGGTAGTAGTCCCTTACTAATTCAACATTATAGGTTCTCTGTTCCAAAGTCTTTCAATTATCAGAGCTAAAAGCACACTTTTCAAAGCTATTTTATAATTCATATCTAAGTGATATAGAAGATGCGGTGAGTAAAAACTGTGACCATTCCTAGTCCCTCTTAGACAGAAGCAGGACTCATCAGGTTGTCTATTCTAGAATACCTAGATCTAAGTGCCTGGCTCATTCTGAAAAGGAGTATTGTGGAAGATCTTAGACTAAGTAGAAGTTAGGCAGACTGTTAATTTGTGATTATCCTGTGTGATTTTACTGAAGTCCACATGGAGTAAAGGCCATAATTTGTCTTTCTAAATGAGGAAAATATTATTTTCTCGCTATAGGTGTTTGAAAAACTCCAACTTTTCTATCCGGAGTGCCAACCCGAGCAGATTCTGATGCCTATGAACTCTCAGCTTAAACTCTACACCAACAGGTAGGGAAGGGAAAGGAGAGACCAGGTTATAACTTCAAGTATCTTCAGTAAAACATTGCACACGGAAACAACTACATTTGCCTTCTAGGAGATTTTTCTATTCCCTGACTACTTTGTTTTTAGTTAAGGTGACATTTACATTATATAAAACTAACCATTTAAAGTATAAAACTCAGTGGCATTACACACACACAGAAGTGTACAATCATCACCTCTACCCAGTTGCAAAATGTTTTCAGCACCACCTAAGCAGACCCCATTCCCTTAAGCGGTCACTCCCCACTCTCCTTCCCCCCACCCCTGACAACCAACAATCTGCCTTCTGTCTCTGTGGATACTCTGGATATTTCATGTAAATGGAATCATGCAATACAAGACTTCTTATGTTGGTTCCCTTCAGTTAGCGTGTGTTTGAAGTCCATCCTCAGTGTATCATGTATCAGTACTTCATTCTTTTTTGTGACTGAATGATCACTCCGTTTTATGGATCAATCACATCTTGTTCATGCAGTCATCCACTGATGGACATTTGGGTTGTTTTCACCTTTTGACTGTTGTGAATAGTGCTGCTATGAACGCTCATGTACAAGTATTTGTTTGCATGCCTTTTTTCAATTGTTTTGGCTGAATAATTTTTTACTGATAAATGTGTCCTAGCCTTTGATTTTAAAGATATAAGAATAATATAAAATGAGACTTTTATCAGAAGCACACAATGTGGAGAATGGCAAGCAGCCATGAACAGCCTCTCTCGGCAGGGCCCCCGTTTGTTCCCTAGGGAAGGAGCTGCCTTTGTGAGTTCTCGTGTTCTCAGATGTTTCCCTAATTCATCCGTCATTGAGGAGGACGGTGAAGGACTCCTGAAAGCTGGATCCATTGCAGGGACTGCCGTCTTGGAAGTCACTTCCATAGAACCTTTTGGAGTAAACCAAACAACTATAACTGGGGTTCAGGTGAGTTCAGGAACTTCTGCAAGGCAATAATAATACAATGGCCTGAAGAGGCAGCTTTGTGGGACAGGTGTTACGGCCCAGCCACCAGCATCCCATATCAGAGTGCCTGGGACTAATTCCCACCTCTGCTTCCAATCCAGCTTCCTGCTAACTTGCACCCTAGGAGGCAGTAGATAATGTCTCAAACCCCTGACAACCACATGGGAGACCTGGATGGAGTTCCTGGCTCCTGGCTTTGGCCTGGCTCAGCCCTGGTTGTCACCATTATTTGAGGAGTGAAATAATAGATGAAGATCTCTTGTCACTTGACCTTTCAAATAAATAAAAATAAATAACTTTTAAAATGAAGCAAATCTCCTTTTTTCCTTTTTTGAGACTAGAAACTTCTCTGAATGTCAGACATGAAAGTGTAAGATAAGAGGCAAATCTTAGCATGATGATAAACCACCAGATTAAAATGGACTTGAGAGCCCTTGTTATTTATAAAAGAAATTGGCCTCAAATCGGTACGGTTGTCTTGGTTGTTTTCTGAGCAGCTTTGGCAAAAGAGCTGCTGTGGGATAAATGTAGAACTACTGCCATCAAAATCAGACTTTGTTGTTAGAATTTAATTTTACTTTTTAAAGGTTTATTTATTTATCTGAAAGTCAGAGAGAGGGAAAGACAGAGAGATCTTCCATCTGCATGTTCACTCCCCAGCCAGGACTGGACCAAGCCAAAGCCAGGAGCCAGGAGCTTCTTCTGGTCTCCCATGTAGAGTGGCAGGGGCCCAAACACTTGGGCCATCTTCCGCTGCTTTTTCCAGGCCTTTAGCAAGGAGCTAGATCAGAAGTAGAGCAGCTGGGACAAGAACGGGAACCCATATTGAATGCCAGAACCGCGGGTGGCAGCTTTATCCCTTACACCACAATACCAGCCCCTAAACTTTAAAAACTCTAACAACAAGGGCTGGCACTGAGGTGTAGCAAGTAAAGCTGCCGCCTGCAATGCCAGCATCCCATATGGGCAGCTGTTTGTGTCCATCCAGGCTGCTCCACTTCCAATCTAGCTCCTTGCTAATAGCCTAAAAAAGGCAGTGGAAGATGGTCCTAGTGTTTAAGGCCCTGCCATCCAAGTGGGAGACCTGGAAGAAGCTCCTGGCTCCTGGCTTCAGCCCAACCCAGCCCTGTCTGTTGAGGCCATTTGGGGAGAGAACCAGCAAATGGAAGTTCTCTCTCTCCCTCTGGGTCTCCTTCTCTCTCTGTAACTCTGTCTTTCAAATAAATAAATAAATCTTAAAAAAAATTTTTTTTTTAAAGTTTAGAATTAGAAGAGAGCTCAGAGGTAAGCCAGTATAATACACACAAAAAAATTAGGCATTGGGGTCAGGCTGCGGGTCTCTCCTTGGAGCGGCGCGAGAGCGGAGCGAAAGCTGCAGCGCTGGGGCCATGGCAGGACAGGCATTTAGGAAGTTTCTTCCGCTCTTTGACCGGGTCTTGGTGGAGAGGAGCGCTGCAGAAACAGTAACCAAAGGAGGCATTATGCTCCCTGAAAAATCTCAAGGAAAAGTATTGCAAGCAATGGTAGTAGCTGTTGGATCAGGCTCTAAAGGAAAGGGTGGAGAGATTCAACCAGTTAGTGTGAAAGTTGGAGATAAAGTTCTTCTTCCAGAATATGGAGGCACTAAAGTAGTTCTAGACGACAAGGATTATTTTCTATTTAGAGATGGTGACATTCTTGGAAAATATGTAGATTGAAATCTCTGAAACAGCATCACATGAAGCTTCCCATTCCATTGAAGTTCTGAAATCTTTTCATCATGTAAATAATTTCCATGTCTCTTTTATAATAAACTAATGCTATCTAAAACAAACAAAAAAAATTAGGCATTTACCATCTACCATGTTCCAGCCACTGTGATGGTTCTGCTGTGCCACAAAATCCTCTGAGCTAGAACTGTTAACTCCACTTAACTACTAAGAAATCTGAATCCCAGGATAGGTGTGGGAGGCGATGAAATAATGAAGTTATATGATTCAAATCCGGACTTCTCTTATTGTAGTGCAATTATTTCCTACAGAATGAAACATAACCCACGGTATTTTTCATAAGTAATCAATTATTTATCAATAAATACTGAGCACCTTGCTCAATTCACCTATTTTCAGTCCTTTCCTCAAAACCTCCAACTTCTCTTCATGTAGCTTTAATAATTAACCACTTCCTGTGCTATCATAATTCTTTTCACTCCGATTTAAATCACCTCAAATCAAATCTGTTTCTATCGTTAATTACAGATCTCAGAATATGGTAGCAGCTCTCCTCTAGTGCATCCTTCTCTGTCTTGTCTCCCACAGGTAGCGCCTGTGACTTACCTGCGAATGAGCAGTCAACCCAAGCTGTACACAGCTCAAGGAAGGACCCTATCCGCCTTTCCACTGGGCATGTCCCTCACTTTTGTTGTTCAGTTTTATAATAGCATCGGAGAGAAATTCCACACACACAATACTCAGCTTTACTTGGCTCTGAACAGGTATGGAAGTCAAAGGAATTATGTTGGTACTGTGGGAATGTTATGTAGCAGCCTCAGCAGGTTCTTCTGACATGCTGAACTTGGAACCTGATCTTTATGTCTTCTGTTAAGATTTTTAAAAAAGATCAGAGTCAGTTAAAGAATGGTATTAGTTAAAAAAAAAAAAAAAGAATGATATTAGTTATCAATAAAGAAAAATTTCAGGATGTTTGGAATCTGTCAAGTCCTAATTCACAGAAAGACCCATAAAGAGTTCATTGGAGTGTTATTATCCAAAAGCTTTACTGGGGGACAAAAATTAACAAGAAATTCTTGTAGTGAAAACTCACTGCCATTGTTCTCATGAGAACTGAGGGGATGCCGAACCAGGCACCCTGCACAGAAAGGTGGTAGGATGGTCCTTACTGTGCACAGGAAGGTGGTAGGATGGTCCTTACTGTGCATAGAAGGTGGTAGGATGGTCCTTACTGTGCACAGGAAGGTGGTAGGATGGTCCTTACTGTGCACAGGGAGGTGGTAGGATGGTCCTTACTGTGCACAGGAAGGGGTAGGATGGTCCTTACTGTGCACAGGAAGGTGGTAGGATGGTCCTTACTGTGCACAGGAAGGTGGTAGGATGGTCCTTACTGTGCACAGGAAGGTGGTAGGATGGTCCTTACTGTGTACAGGGAGGTGGTAGGATGGTCCTTACTGTGCACAGGAAGGGGTAGGATGGTCCTTACTGTGCATAGGAAGATGGTAGGATGGTCCTTACTGTGCATAGAAGGTGATAGGATGGTCCTTGTTTGGTCTGTGGCCGCCTATTCTCCTGTAGAATTCCTTCTGAGCTTCTGAGATGCTTGACCATAAAATGTTGCAATAAGGTCCACCCCAGAACTGCTGATGGACTGCTGACTCTTCAGATATTTCTCTCTCTCTCCTGTCTATTTTTAGAGATGACTTGTTGCTTATTGGACCAGGAAACAGGAACTACACTTACATGGCTCAGGCTGTGAACAGAGGGGTGACAATTGTGGGGCTCTGGGACCGGAGACATCCAGGCATGGCAGATTATATTCCTGTTGCTGTAGAGCACGCCATTGAGCCAGACACCAAGCTTACCTTCGTTGGAGATGTCATTTGCTTTAGTACTCACCTGGTCAACCAGCATGGTCTGTATACATTTCCTTCTCTACTTCACAGCTGACAGTTAATTCAGGGTATGAAATAGTGAATCCCATAGAGGAATTTTCCCCAAATATATGTTATCTGAGGAAGAAAATAGTTTGGAGTATTTCACTATTTGTCATGTTAACTGATAATTCTGTTTAATGCACATTTCTTTCAATAGCTAGCCTGGTAGAAGTCAGCCAGTAGTGCTTAACAAGTACATATTGAATACAAAGCTCTACATTGTATTGTGTAGATGCTGCAGGATACTGTGTCTTTACCAACCTTCCGCTTCTTAAGAAGGACACTTGCTAAGGTGAAAAACAATAAAGAACGAAACAAAAGGAATGAAAGGGCAGCAAGGCTCTAATTCTCAAAGTCAATGTGTGTGTACTCTTTTGTGAGGCACATTTTAGGGCCTAACTTAAAATACCTTCACTGTAATACGATTTGGCCTTGTGTTGGACTAAACTGTACTCTTTTTTTATATTTATTTATTTGAAAGAGTTACACGGAGATATAAGCGG